>NC_059220.1:36050524-36420524 GCF_020615455.1 Coregonus clupeaformis
CCCTCCAGGTTCCCTTGGAGAGTTCATCAATGAGCTTGACGCCTTGATAAGTTCCTTTCCTGAGGATGGCTCACCCCTCACAGTTTTGGGGGATTTCAACCTCCCTATGTCCACATTTGACTCATTTCTCTCTGCCTCCTTCTTTCCACTCCTCTCCTCTTTTGACCTCACCCTCTCACCGTCCCCCTACTCACAAGGCAGGCAATACGCTTGACCTCATCTTTACTAGATGCTGCTCTTCTACTAATCTCACTGCAACTCCCCTCCATGTCTCCGACCACTACTTTGTTTCCTTTTCTCTCTCGCTCTCCTCCAACACTACTCACTCTGCCCCTACACAGATGGTAATGCGCCGCCGCAACCTTCGCTCTCTCTCTCCCACTACTCTCTCCTCTTCCATCCTATCATCTCTTCCCTCTGCTCAATCCTTCTCCCTCCAATCTCCTGATTCTGCCTCCTCAACCCTCCTCTCCTCCCTTTCTGCATCCTTTGACTCTCTGTGTCCCCTATCCTCCCGGCCGGCTCGGTCCTCCCCTCCAGCTCCGTGGCTTGATGACTCATTGCGAGCTCACAGAACAGAGCTCCGGGCAGCGGAGCGGAAATGGAAGAAAACTAAACTCCCTGCCGACCTGGCATCTTTTCACTCCCTCCTCTCTACATTTTCTTCATCTGTTTCTGCTGCTAAGGCCACTTTCTACCACTCTAAATTCCAAGCATCTGCCTCTAACCCTAGGAAGCTCTTTGCCACATTTTCCTCCCTCCTGAATCCCCCCTCCTCTCTCTCTGTGGATGACTTCGTCAACCACTTTGAAAAAGAAGGTTGACGACATCCGATCCTCGTTTGTTAAGTCTAATGACACTGCTGGTCCTACTCACACTGCCCTACCCTATGCTTTGACTTCTTTCTCCCCTCTCTCTCCAGATAAAATCCTGCGACTTGTGACTGCAGGCCGCCCAACAACCTGCCCGCTTGACCCCATCCCCTCCTCTCTTCTCCAGACCATCTCCGGTGACCTTCTCCCCTACCTCACCTCGCTGATCAACTCATCCTTGACCGCTGGCCATGTCCCTTCCGTCTTCAAGAGAGCGAGAGTTGCTCCCCCTTCTCAAAAAACCAACACTCGATCCCACTGATGTCAACAACTACAGACCAGTATCCCTTCTTTCTTTTCTTTCCAAAACTATTGAGCGTGCCGTCTTTAGCCAACTCTCTTGCTATCTCTCTCAGAATGACCTTCTTGATCCAAACCAGTCAGGTTTCAGGACTGGTCATTCAACTGAGACTGCTCTTCTCTGTGTCACGGAGGCTCTCCGCACTGCCGAAGCTAACTCTCTCTCCTCTGCTCTTGTCCTTCTAGACCTGTCTGCTGCCTTTGATACTGTGAACCATCAGATCCTCCTCTCCACCCTCTCCGAGCTGGGCATCTCCGGCGCGGCTCACTCCTGGATTGCGTCCTACCTGACCGGTCGCTCCTACCAAGTGGCGTGGCGAAGCTGTCTCCGCACCACATGCTCTCACCCTGGTGTCCCCCAGGGCTCAGTTCTAGGCCCTCTCCTTTTCTCCCTATACACCAAGTCACTTGGCTCTGTCATATCCTCACATGGCCTCTCCTATCATTGCTACGCTGACGATACACAACTAATCTTCTCCTTTCCCCCTTCTGATAACCAGGTGGCGAATCGCATCTCTGCATGTCTGGCAGACATATCAGTATGGATGACGGATCACCACCTCAAGCTGAACCCTGGCAAGACGGAGCTGCTCTTCCTCCCGGGGAAGGACTGCCCGTTCCATGATCTCGCCATCACGGTTGACAACTCCGTTGTGTCCTCCTCCCAGAGTGCGAAGAGCCTTGGCGTGACCCTGGACAACACCCTGTCGTTCTCCGCTAACATCAAGGTGGTGACCCGCTCCTGCAGGTTCATGCTCTACAACATTCAGAGAGTACGACCCTGCCTTACACAGGAAGCGGCACAGGTCCTAATCCAGGCACTTGTCATCTCCCGTCTGGATTACTGCAACTCGCTGTTGGTTGGCCTCCCTGCCTGTGCCATTAAACCCCTACAACTCATCCAGAATGCCGCAGCCCGTCTGGTGTTCAACCTTCCCAAGTTCTCTCACGTCACCCCCCTCCTCCGCACACTCCACTGGCTTCCAGTTGAAGCTCGCATCCGTTACAAGACCATGGTGCTTGCCTATGGAGCAGTGAGGGGAACGGCACCTCTGTACCTTCGGGCTCTGATCAGTCCCTACACCCAAACGAGGGCATTGCGTTCATCCACCTCTGGCCTGCTGGCTCCCTTCCTCTGCGGAAGCATAGTTCCCGCTCAGCCCAGTCAAAACTGTTCGCTGCTCTGGCACCCCAATGGTGGAACAAGCTCCCTCACGATGCCAGGACAGCGGAGTCACTCACCACCTTCCGGAGACATTTGAAACCCCACCTCTTTAAGGAATACCTGGGATAGGATAAAGTAATCCTTCTACGTCGCTCTGGATAAGAGCGTCTGCTAAATGACGTAAATGTGCCCTTGAGCAAGGCACTTAACCCTAATTGCTCCTGTAAGTCGCTCTGGATAAGAGCGTCTGCTAAATGACTAAAATGTAAAATGTAAATATATACCTCAATTACCTCGTACCCCTGCACATCGACTTGCGGCTGGTACCCCGTGTATATAGCCAAGTTATCTTTACTCATTGTGTATATTATTACTTGTATTATTACGTGTTTTGCTTTTCTATTATTTCACTATTTTCTTTCTTTATGCATTGTTGGGAAGGGCCCGTAAGTAAGCATTTCAATGTTAGTCCACACCTGTTGTTTACGAAGCATGTGACAAATACAATTTGATTTGATTTAGGGGGGCTGTGGGAACGTCTCAGATTGCACTGTGCACTCAAAAGGCTTCCTTGGACAGATTGCCCCTCCCTCACACACACACACACACACACACACACACACACACACACCCACACACGCTGGTGGGCATTAACACATTATACTCTTCAGAAACTCTCTGTAAGGTATAATAACATGGTCATGTGTACTGTACAGCTGTTGCACTCACAATCTTGAGTTTAATCTGAAAGGTTGTACAGAGGTAGGATCATCATTTGAGGCAGTTTGCTACAGCAGGAAAATAATTCTGCAGCAACAGGAAATGTGAATTATTATATGGATTATAATTCATGGACATTTTTTGTAGGGGTTGATACATTTTTCGTTAGGGTAAATCAAGTCTGACATTTTAAAGTGAAAATTACAAACTTTAGAAGCCTTTTTAAACCTTGAATACACTACAAGTTTGCATTTCCTGCTGTGCAGGGAAATTCTCAGCAGAGACAGTTAAATGATGCGTTCCATTAGCTGTGATGAACACATTGTTTATGGCGTGGAGTTGTTCTTCTCTGACATTAGAGGCAATAGAGCTGGATCATTAGAGGCAATAGAGCTGGATTTTTTTAAACTAATGGTTTCATAATTATTAAAGGTTTTTAATGAATTAAATCAATCAGGAAAGGAGCAGCAGTATAATGGTTATGGATAGTCATTGTGGTAGTATCCAGGCTCTGTCGAGGCCGGACGCGACCGGGAGACCCATTGGGCGGCGCACATTTGGCCCAGCGTCGTCCAGGGTAGGGTAGGGTAGGGTAGGGTAGGGGAGGGAATGGCCGGCAGGGATGTAGCTCAGTTGGTAGAGCATGGCGTTTGCAACGACAGGGTTGTGGGTTCGATTCCCAAAATAAAAAAATAATGTATGCACTCACTAACTGTAAGTCGCTCTGGATAAGAGCGTCTGCTAAATGACTAAAATGTAAAATGTAAAAATGTAGTACAGTAATGGTGGCTGTAGCTCAGTTGGTTGAGCATGGTGCTTGCAATGCCAGGGTTGTGGGTTCGTTTCCCACGGGGGGGCAGTATGAAAATGTATGCACTCACTTAACTGTAAGTCGCTCTTGATAAGAGCATCTGCTAAATGACTAAAATGTAAAAAATGTGGCTGCAGATCACATCTAGCTTCCTTTTGCATTTCCCTAAAAGGTCAACATGATAATGACATGTAATGGCTTTGTCCCTCAGTGATTCTACCCTAATGCATATTAAATAATACGTATTCTTATATTGTACTGGTGGTACTGAAAGTGTGACTGAATGGAATTAACCTGGGTCGTCTGTGCGCCACAAGACTGTGGTAGCTGCTGAGCTAAAGTCTAGGCATTAGCTAGGGGGGCTAAAGCCCGTCTGAGACCTGATTCACACAATTTATATTATTATATTTTCACATTGTCCTTTCTCATATGGTTCCAGCAACTGTGGTGGATGCGTAACCAGGCCAGCCCAGTTCAGATTGGCTCAGTTTGGCCCTATCAGGCTTCTGAGTCCTCAGGTTTCAGGCAAGGTGACTCATGACGTGAGCTTGGTTCACCCAACTACCTCTGTTACAAAGGCACCTGTTCTTTCTATGTGGGTTTAAATCACCCTATATGGCTGCAGGGTAGATGGTCAGGGCCTGGGTATTATTTAAGGTCATTGCCCAAAGAGCACATCCTGTTATGTCATGTTAACAACAGGGAAACCCACTATCGACCCCCCTGTAATACCCTACAGCCAGGCAAAGAAATCAGTACCCTGTGGATCTATATGGACTATATATGAAAGTCACTGAACAACGGCTTTATCAGCCCCAGCCTGTGTTATCTGTCTCAGGACACTGCCTGTTCTTTCAGAAGAACACACACATCACAGCTGACACTGTATTTAGTGGGACAGATAACGAACAGGTCTAGGAGATAGGGACTCATGTAGGTAAAGGCTACTTTATGAGAAAGTCTCTTAAAGGTGAATCCCCCCAATGGCATTATATAACAGGATTAGTGGGATGTGTTTGTGTGTGTGTGTGTGTTTCGGAGTGCGTGCGTACGTGTGTCAGTCACATTGCGAGAGTGGGATATTTATTGACTACCCCCAGGATCAGAACAGCCTGTGCTGGCCCTTTCAGCAACACAATGGCAGTATAGTAGTAAACAATGGTATTTCCCACCACTCAGGAATGTCTCATGGCCCTTCAATACCCCACGCAGGGGCAGGTTGAGAGTTCACTCATTATGCACGCCTCTGATTGGCCCACAAAACCCATCCCAGGCGAGTCCCCCGTCTCCGTGACGACGGTGTGAATGCATTCTTGACCCCAAGTTCCTGGAAGAGATTAGGCTGCAATGCTCTCTCTCTCTCTCTTCCCCCCTCTCTCTTCGCTCTCTCACATGGCGGCTGACTGAGGAAGGAAATGAACAGCTTCAGGTGAGGAAAGTTTAAACACACACTGTGTTTCAACATCAACAGTCAAATGTTTAGGTTGATTTGTAAATAGCTCTTAACACAATTGTATAAGCGATATTTGAACACACTGTTATGTGAAGTACAGCTCTTTGTTGTGTGGAAAGGCTGTTTGAACTCTCAAAAGCTCTTTCTAGTGTTCAATTAGTTGGATCAATTAGTTGGATCAATTACTTGGATCAATTAGTTGAATGATATAAGCACAACTAAGAGTCTCTCAGTCAGAGCTGCTCTCCCTAGTTGACCCTAACCCCTGACACCTAGCTATCCTATATCTCCCTCAGGAGTCATATATGCATTCTGGGGAGGCCCGGGGACATTAGATTCTCCTCCCTCTTGGCTATCACACACTGACCGACCATTTTAATAGTTCCTAGAAACACTGCACATGTGTATTATGTTCCAACTCGTGTCCCACTGGGCTCTTTTGTTGCCAGATAAATGAAATAAATAAAGGCTGTTGCGTAATCAGGAGTCAGGGGCTGCATGCACACACACACACACACACACACACAGACATTGACACACACAGCCCGCCGCTGTGTTATCCGTTTAATTGGGCCCCAATTCCTAGAGAAACAACATTCCTCCGGCGGCCACTGCTACTACTTCTGTAAGTGTTTCCCTTAAGGTTTTTTTTTTACCTTAAGGAATTGTTTAAGGGTGTTGCATAGAGCCCCTCAAATATTTCCTTAGGTAAGGGCATAATTTAAGGATTTTACAGTAGTTTGAAGGAATATATGGCAGATAGTATCTCTGGTTATGTCACACCCTGGCTCTGGGACTCTATATGTTGAGCCAGGGTGTGTTCATTCTATGTGTTGTATTTCTTTGTTGGGAGTTCTAGTTTGTTTATTTCTTTGTTGGCCTGAGTGACTCCCAATCAGAGGCAACGAGTGTCAGCTGTGGCTGGTTGTCTCTGATTGGGAGCCATATTTAAACTGTCGGTTTTCCCTTAGTGTTTGTGGGATCTTGTTTCGAGTTGGTTTGTGTTAGACCGTGAACTGTCACGTTATCGTTTTGTTGTTTTGTTGTGCTTATTATCACTGAAGATAATAAAGTTCAGTATGTTCGTCTGCAACGCTGCGCCTTGGTCTTCATCTGTTCTAGACGATCGTGACAGAAGATCCCACCATACAAGGACCAAGCAGCGTGTCCAGGAGCAGGCAGACTGGACATGGGAGGAAGCGCCGGGAAAGGAGATGGAGAGGCTGGCGATGTCCCAGGTGGGCAAATCGTGGTCCTGGGAGGACATGCTCGGGGGCAAAGGGCCATGGGCTAGGATTAAGGCCCTGGCGAGAGAGGAGCAGCGGCGTCAGCAGTGTCATCGTCGGACGGACGAGAGCAACCCCAAAAATTTTTTAGGGGGGGGCACACGGCATGGGCGGCTGGGCAGCAGGAGGCTGCCACAGGGCGATTTGGAGAGGAGGCCACCGGGTTAGGGGGGCCAGAAGGCAGGTTGGCAGAGCCTGGATGGAGAGCGGAACCAACTTCCCGTACTCAGGCAAGGCAGCATGGGACGGGGCAGGTTCCGCGGTATGCGGAGCGGCGTACTGTGCCACGAGTGGTCCGGCATAGTCCTGTACGTCCTGTGCGAGCACCCCCGCACGTGTCGTGCGAAGGTGGGTATGCAGCCAGGACGGAGTGTGCCGGCTCAACGCTCGTGGTCTCCAATGCCTCTCCGCGGTCCCGGATATCCTGCTCCAGTGTCACGTGCTGTTATGCCAGTACGGGTACACAGCCCTGTACGTCCTGTGCGGATGCCTCACACAGAGTGTGTGAGGGTAGGCATTCAGCCAGGACAGGTTGTGGCCGCTCTTCACTCCAGGTCTCCTATCCGTCTCCACAGCCCGGTTCGGCCTGTCCCTGCTCCACGCACCAAGCCTACGGTGTGCGTCGCCAGCCCAGTCCGGCCTGTCCCTGCTCCACGCACCAAGCCTACGGTGTGCGTCGCCAGCCCGGTCCGGCCTGTCCTGCTCCACGCACCAAGCCTACGGTGTGCGTCGCCAGCCCAGTCCGGCCTGTCCCTGGTCCACGCACCAAGCCTACGGTGTGCGTCGCCAGCCCGGTCCGGCCTGTCCCTGCTCCACGCAACAAGCCTACGGTGTGCGTCGCCAGCCCGGTCCGGCCTGTCCCTGCTCCACGCACCAAGCCTACGGTGTGCGTCGCCAGCCCGGCCTGTCCCTGGTCCACGCACCAAGCCTACGGTGTGCGTCGCCAGCCCGGTTCGGCCTGTCCCTGCTCCACGCACCAAGCCTACGGTGTGCGTCGCCAGCCCGGTCCGGCCTGTCCCTGCTCCTCGCACCAAGCCAGGGGTGCGCATCGTCAGCCCGGTCCGGCCCGTTCCTACTCCACGCACCAAGCCAGGGGTGCGCATCGTCAGCCCGGTCCGGCCCGTTCCTACTCCACGCACCAAGCCAGGGGTGCGCATCGTCAGCCCGGTCCGGCCCGTTCCTACTCCACGCACCAAGCCAGGGGTGCGAGTCGTCAGCCCAGTCCGGCCCGTTCCGGCTCCACGCACCAAGCCAGGGGTGCGCGTCGTCAGTCCAGCACAACCCGTGCCTGGGTCACCGGTGCCTAATCAGGTACCGGTCAACTGCTCCACAACGGAGCTGAAGCTAACCGCTCCTGCTACGTCCAGTTCAGCCCCAGCCAGCGGGGCCAGACCGGACCAGGGGCGCTATGGGGGGTTTATTGGAGTGTGGTGGGCAAGCCCGGAGCCAGAACCGCCGCCGAGGAGGAATGCCCACCCAGCCCTCCCCTGTTTTGTTCTAGTTGAGGCGCGGTCGCAGTCCCGCGCCTTTAGGGAGTACTGTCACACCCTGGCTCTGGGACTCTATATGTTGAGCCAGGGTGTGTTCATTCTATGTGTTGTATTTCTTTGTTGGGAGTTCTAGTTTGTTTATTTCTTTGTTGGCCTGAGTGACTCCCAATCAGAGGCAACGAGTGTCAGCTGTGGCTGGTTGTCTCTGATTGGGAGCCATATTTAAACTGTCGGTTTTCCCTTAGTGTTTGTGGGATCTTGTTTCGAGTTGGTTTGTGTTAGACCGTGAACTGTCACGTTATCGTTTTGTTGTTTTGTTGTGCTTATTATCACTGAAGATAATAAAGTTCAGTATGTTCGTCTGCAACGCTGCGCCTTGGTCTTCATCTGTTCTAGACGATCGTGACAGGTTACTATGGAGACAACCTGATTCACTGAATTTCTTACCCCCTTTTTCGATCTTGTCTCATCGCTGCAATTCCCCAATGGGCTCGGGAGGCAAAGGTCGAGTCATGCATCCTCCGAAACATGACCCGCCAAACCGCACTTCTTAACACCCGCCCACTTAACCCGGAAGCCAGCTGCACCAATGTGTCAGAGGAAACACTGTTCAACTGACGACTGAAGTCAGCCTGCAGGCGCCCGGCCCGCCACAAGTAGTCGCTAGAGCGCGATAAGCTAATTAAAGCCCCCCCAGCCAAACCCTCCACTAACCCGGACGACGCTGGGCCAATTGTGCGCTGCCCTATGGGACTCCCAGTCACGGCCGGTTGTGACACAGCCTGGGATCGAACCCGGGTCTATAGTGACGCCTCAAGCACCGCTGCGCCACTCAGGAGGCCCCCACTGACTGAATTTCTAATCAAAGAGATCACATTTATTTTGGGAGATCGAAAAATAGAACATCTACATTCAAGACAGGAGAAACAAATTGATTCAGAAGATAATAAAACACGTTTCTTTTAGTTACTTTTTTTGTTTCTATTACTTTCTAGCATGTCAAGAGAACTTACAGAGTAGGTAGCTAGCTATACAAGCTCTCACAGTCTCACATCAGAATTAGACTTTCATCCATGTTTCTCAGACGTCAAATTTCAAAGTGTTTAAGGTTAAGTTTAGGCATTAACACCGAATGGTTAAGGTAAGGGTAAAAGTTTGGGATAGGCTTAAAACTAAAATATCAAAAACAACTTTTTATCACTGAATTTGAACATGCAACCTTTGGAATCAGAAGCAGACGCTTACATCCATTCCCCATCCTCATCCACCTCCCTAGCAAAACCCGAAACCTATTTGAAGGTAACAGCGCTCACTGTTGCCCCTAGTGGCCGGTTTCCATGTCATCTCCCGACATCCTCAGACATGGATGGACGTTGAATAATGACTTGTATCACTGGTGACCTGCCTGAGCTAGCTAGCCAGCAGCTTTCTAGACATTGTTTAGCTAAGTAGCTAGCTAGCTGGTGGATGTTTTTCTTTTGAAACCAGGGCAGAGGAAAGTAACAACGATATTATAACCGCGATCGATAATAGACAGTACTGTGCAGCCGTTTTCATTGACCTGGCCAAGGCTTTCGACTCTGTCAACCACCGCATTCTTATTGGCAGACTAAATAGCCTTGGTTTCTCAAATGACTGCCTCGCCTGGTTCACCAACTACTTCTCAGATAGAGTTCAATGTGTCAAATCGGAGGGCCTGTTGTCTGGACCTATGGCAGTCTCTATGGGGGTGCCACAGGGTTCAATTCTTGGGCCGACTCTTTTCTCTGTGTATATCAATGATGTCGCTCTTGCTGCTGGTGACTCTCAGATCCACCTCTACGCAGACGACACCATTTTGTATACATCTGGCCCTTCATTGGACACTGTGTTAACAAACCTCCAAACGAGCTTCAATGCCATACAACACTCCTTCAGTAGCCTCCAACTGCTCTTAAACACTAGTAAAACTAAATGCATGCTCTTCAACCGAACGCTGCTTGTACCCGCCCACCCGACTAGAATCACTACTCTCGACGGGTCTGACCTAGAGTATGTGGACAACTACAAATATCTAGGTGTCTGGTTAGACTGTAAACTCTCCTTCCAGACTCACATTAAGAATCTCCAATCCAAAGTTAAATCTAGAATCGGTTTCCTATTTCGCAACAAAGCCTCCTTCACTCATGCTGCCAAACATGCCCTCGTAAAACTGACTATCCTACCGATCCTTGACTTCGGCGATGTCATTTACAAAATAGCCTCCAACACTCTACTCAGCAAATTGGATGTAGTCTATCACAGTGCCATCCGTTTTGTCTCCAAAGCCCCATATAATACCCACCACTGTGACCTGTACGCTCTTGTTGGCTGGTCCTCACTACATATTCGTCGCCAAACCCACTGGCTCCAGGCCATCTATAAATCACTGCTAGGCAAATCCCCACCTTATCTTAGCTCATTGGTCACCATAGCAACACCCACCCGTAGTCTGCGCTCCAGCAGGTATATCTCACTGGTCATCCCCAAAGCCAACACCTCCTTTGGCCGCAATTCCTTCCAGTTCTCTGCTGCCAATGACTGGAACAAATTGCAAAAATCTCTGAAGCTGGAGACACTTATCTCCCTCACTAACTTTAAGCATCAGTTGTCAGAGCACCTTACCGATCACTGCACCTGTACACAGCCCATCTGAAATTAGCCCGCCCAACTACCTCATCCCTATATTGTTATTTATTTTGCTCATTTGTACCCCAGTATCTCTATTTGCACATCATCTCTTGCACATCTATCATTCCAGTGTTAATACAAATTGTAATTATTTTGCACTACAGCCTATTTATTGCCTTACCTCCATAACTTGCTACATTTGCACACACTGTATATATATGTATTTCTGTTGTATTTTTGACTTTGTTTTGTTTTACCCCATATGTAACTCTGTGTTGTTGTTTTTATCGCACTGCTTTGCTTTATCTTGGCCAGGTCGCAGTTGTAAATGAGAACTTGTTCTCAACTGGTTTACCTGGTTAAATAAAGGTGAAATAAAAAAAAATAAAAAAACATTCACCTCCACAAATGCTGTTTACATTGATATCCATACTAAATGAAGCACTTAAGGGACCTCATGGGCACCCTTAACTTTTTCACTTAATTTAAGGGGGAAATTCACCTTAAAATGTTTTGTGCAACTGACTTAAAGTTAAGGAAACTTCAAGGGAAAATATAAGGGGGAAATTAACTTAAGATGCTTTATGTAACCGGGCCCAGAGCCTTATTTCCCCTCCGGCAGCCCAGCCCTCACGATGCGCCCAGGGTTACTCAGTGTTGCGGTGGCGGGAAGACGTGCTGTCATGTCATGTCATAATGAGTGGAATTCTGGCGTGTTCTTGGAATTCTGAGCAACAACAAAGCAGCTTGCTGAGTTTGGACAGGACAAGGACTTGATACTCCTAGTGCATAAATCAATCTGTGTGTGAAATTACGCCAGGACAGCGGAGTCACTCACCACCTTCCGGAGACATTTGAAACCCCACCTCTTTAAGGAATACCTGGGATAGGATAAAGTAATCCTTCTAACCCCCCCCAAATTGTAAAGTGGTTATCCCACTGGCTATAGGGTGAACGCACCAATTTGTGAGTCGCTCTGGCTAAGAGCATCTGCTAAATGACGTTAATGTGCCCTTGAGCAAGGCACTTAACCCTAATTGCTCCTGTAAGTCGCTCTGGATAAGAGCGTCTGCTAAATGACTAAAATGTAAAATGTAAAAAAAAATTAAATGTAAATGTAAATGTAAATGTAAATGTAATGAAATCAATGTGGGACATGCCAAGAGTATGCCAAAACAGTTGCATACCAATGCTAATGTTTTTAGAAAGATAAATTACTTCAGTTTTGTTGTTGGCTGGATTTGTATACTGAGAGAGAAAATGATTGCTATGGGGACAAAAAGGTGCTGTCAATCAAATGCAACCTTTCGCAATTCTAATATACAATTTTTCCAAAGCAGTCCTATGTACAATATGCATACTCACTCACTCCCTCTCATGTGTTTGTGTGTGTTTGTGTGTGTGTGTGTGTGTGTGTGTGTATGTGCGTGCATTTGTGTGTGCGTGTGTATACGTGTGAGTGCCAGAGCATGTCTCTGTGCCTGTACTTGCAACCTTTGTCACCAGAGATTCCCTGAGGACTCACACAAGTTATGGTTGTATCTACTAAATCACATTGCTCATTCAAACAAGCTTCAGGGTTCTTCCACCCTCATATTCTGTTTAGTCAGCTATTACTCTGGTGAGTAGAGCCTATACGCACCTGCAACAAACCAGGCACTGCCCAGATTACAGGCACTTGTGCTCTTTCAGTGTGTCAGTTTATGAATAGAAGAAAAGGAAAGAGGTACGGTCACTGGCTTGAAATACTGTGATTACAGTTACTGAAAATATGCCACTTGGCCTGCCCTACCCAGACCTAGTTCGTAATGTAAACACTTTATTGATATGTATTGCATTTCTGGGAATTCTCAACTATAGGCCTGTTGGATTCTATAGAAAATAGTTTATAGCGTAGTTGGTGACAGGTCAATGGATGCATTGCCAGGAATCAGGGTTTGGGAAGTAAATGATTACAAAAAAACTGTAACTGTAATCGGTTACGTTACTAGCAGAAATATTGTAATCAGATAACAGATACTTTGGAAAACTAGAGGTTTACTTCTTGGATTACTTTGAAATTCAGAAAGGATGTTTGCAAAAAATACATTATGACACCTTTCTGTTTTCTCAATGACATTCAATTCAGCATTGAAAATAGGCGCAGGTTTAAGTTTGTTCCACCTGAGCAAGTCGGACCACAAGTCAGAGACCACTATGATGACACACCAACTATGTTTGATGGGGAAAGTAATTCAAAAGTAGCGGAAAGTAATCAGATTACGTTACTGAGTTTGGCTGATCCAAAAATGATGTTATTGATTTAAATTTTGGACAGGTAACTAGTAACTGTAACGGATTACATTTAGAAAGTAACCTACCCAACCCTGTCAGGCATGCAGCCATATATACAGGCTGGCTTCTGTAGCAGGTTATATAATTTCATTGCTGACAAGACATAGTATGTTAGGCAAAGAAGCTCTGCTATTGGATGAAGGAGTCACCTCACCAACAGCCGTCTTCTCCATAACCCTGGTGATATTTACACTTCTATTAATATCTTAGTACATCTGTGGAGGACATTACAAAATTACTTTTAGTCTGCCAACTGGACTACACCCCCCCCCCACCTCGCTTTTAACATTCTGAAAATATGTGAATTCACCTCTTCAACTGAATAAATTATAACCTACATGGGTTAGCCTACTGTTTTGAGCTTTTTAAAAAAAAACACTGATCAGTACACGTGCTACTTTGTAACTAGCTAGTGGACCAGTACTGTTATGTGTGGGCTGGTGGGGTCTATCATTGGTTCCCATTGAGGGTTTTACGCCGTGCGACGTCACCAGCCGAGTAAAGGGAGTTTTCTTTTCTCTCCAGTGACAGGAGGAGTATCTCCACAGCGCTTTAGCACACCAGCACGCGGAAGATCAAATAAATGAGGGAAAGGTTCCGTTCGCTATTACAATGTAATAGTTGAATTGGAATAAGATACTCAGCTTTACCGATACAGCAGAAGATATTTGAATGGCTAAAATACTCTGAAGCGACAATTCCTCGTCAATAATGTACGTATGAATATGATTGTGAATCCTAGGCTACTTATCCAAATGATATTCTTCACATTTATGTGTACGTTAATTTCTTATCGACGGATAGTTGCACCCAGATAATCTCTGCATGTATTGTTATTAGCCGTGTTTCCTTTTTATATGAAGCAATTGCCAGGCATTATGGCAAGGACAGCTTCATATAACCTACGGACTACAGTTATGTTCATAATTGCGTTGATGGAACGGAGATTGAAATAGGCTATGAAATGGGCTATGGTCATAAACAACGGCTCATTTTCACAACGTCGTTATTTACGCATTCTAAACTGGTCGGAATGTGAAAGAGTATGTGTCCGCGGTGCTTTATATAAACAGTGTTTGTGTTAGGTCATGCTTGTCTTCTGCTACAGTAGCTGTATTATGCATCAGCATAGCTCGCAATTAACCTAGAATATATTAAACATATTTTGTAAACATATTTTAAATACATGCAGTTGATGAGGACCTGTGTTGGACAAATGTGGCCACCTGAATGTGTTCTTATTACCCAGGTCATGGTCATTTATTCGGAAACCTTGACTGCCTACCAGACAGCTTAGGGTGGGAAGTCACATGACTTCTACTCAGTGGTGTAAAGTACTTAAAAGGAAAAATAATTTTGCGTCATCATGACGATGTGGCAAGTGACAGTTTAATTCTTTAAAGTCCAATATCTAGAAAACTTGACTGCAAATATTTTGGGACTGTATCAACAGTGGACTAATGGAAAAAATGGTTTTCCTTTACGAAAAAATAGGCGTACTTTAAAGTACTAACGTTACTTACGTCGTTTTTGGGGGGTATCTGTACTTTACTATTCATATTTTTGACTGCTTTTTATTTTGCTTCACTACATTCCTAAAGAAAATACTCTACTTTTTACTCCGTACATTTTACCTGACACCCAAAAGTACTCATTAAATTTTGAATGCTTAGCAGGACAGGAAAATCGTCCAAAACACGCACTTATCAAGAGAGCATCCCTGGCCATCCCTACTGCCTCAGATCTGGCGGACTCACTAAACACAAATGTTTGTAAATTATGTCTGAGTGTTGGAGTGTTCCCCTGGCTATCTGTCAATTAAAAAAACAAGAACATTGTCTGGTTTGCTTAACATAAGGAATTTGAAATGATTTATACTTTTACTTTTGATACTTAAGTATATTTTAGCAATTACATTTACTTTTGATACTTAAGTATATTTAAAACCAAATACTTTTAGACTTTTACTCAAGTAGTATTTTTATTGGGTGACTTTCACTTTTACTTTAGTCATTTTCCCACCACTGTATATAAAAAAGATCCTCTGCCAATGGGAATGTTGTTGATCTGTGGTGTGTGTGTGTGTGTGTTTGTGTCTGTACTGTGTGTGTCCGTCCTGTGTTTGTGCGTGCACGCTTCTGTGCGTGTGTGCTGTCTGTAAGGTGAGATAAGATGATAAACTAGGTACAGTTAATGGAGTTAATTGACTAATCCTACCTGTGGTGTGTGTGTGTGTGTGTTTGTGTCTGTACTGTGTGTGTCCGTCCTGTGTTTGTGCGTGCACGCTTCTGTGCGTGTGTGCTGTCTGTAAGGTGAGATAAGATGATAAACTAGGTACAGTTAATGGAGTTAATTGACTAATCCTACAGGAGCTGTGTTTATATTGAAGGTTACCTTTCTCGCTGATTTGGCTGTCAGTGATGGGCACCTCTAATCTGAGTGTCCCTAGGTTATACTAGTATGAAATGTGTTACATTGTGGAGTAGGACTAAGTTACCCCTGATCTAGGGTCAGGTTTGTGGTCCCACCCTCATGATTTGCGGAAGGTATGAGCTGATCCTATGTGCCTGTACTTGTACCCACTACCCAGAGCTGACATTGTATTGTGAGTGTAGTTTATTTTACTGTGGGATATACCCTGGGTCTATACTGTATGTCTTTTGATTGGTTGGAAACCAGGAAGCAGGTTCATGTCCTTGAGGGGGAAGTGGAGGAAACTCTTCAGCTGAATTAGTTCCCCTGTTAACACATGGCCTGTGTTTGTATTAGTGGGGATGGCGGAACGTGTGGGGGGTGCGGTGGGGAGGTTGGGTAATTATGTAATTGTCCTGAAATGCCACTGATACTGGGTCTGGGGCGGCAGGTGGCCTAGCGGTTAGAGTTTTGGGCCAGAGAGTTGGGCCAGTAACCGAAAGGTTGTTGGTTTGAATACCCGAGCCAACAAGGTGAAAAATGTGTTGATGTGCCCTTGAGTAAGGCATTTAACCCTAATTTGCTCCAGGGGTGCCATACTACTATGGCTGACCCTGTAAAAAAACACATTTCACTGCACCTATCTGGTATATGTGACAATAAAATAATCATTTTGGGGGGAGTCTTGTCAGTTGTCACACTGAGGGAGAGAGACTTTATGCTTCCATTGTTTGAGTACTGTTTAAGTATCTTAGTCAAGGATTTACTGTATGATCGAGTGCAAAGATTAGACCTGTTAGTTTCAGAAGCTAATACAAAAACCTACGAAAAAAACATATTTTCAGAAAATGGCAACAATGTGAAAAACAGGATTCATAGATTCAAACATCTATACTTTACCTCAAGATATCAGTTATCCAACTTCTATTTATCTTTGCCATGTATGTTCTGTTCCTCCTTGAACATAGAGTATCAGGTGCCCAGGCATAGAGAAAACACTTAGTAGGTCTGTCTCTCTGTTGTTGATGATGTTTGTACATTCTATTAGATAGATAGCCCTCTCTGTGAGCCTGGTAATTGATGTGTGTTAAGAAATAATTATCATTGGTCAGGAGAACTGACAAGATATTAACCCATCTGTCCCGAAGGCACGTGTGTGTGTGTGCTTGCATGCTAGACTTGAATCAGCAGAAACTGAGTCAGGGATATCAAGAGGAGAGTTTACAGCCAACAAAGCAAGCCTTCCTCTCCCTCTTTCACTGTTTAGTGAGAAGAGATGTCTTTCTCCCTCATGCACTGTTAGGGTCAAATTATATCTTGAGACCTGCTCACTTAAAGATGTAGTTTTGAAAGTGGTGCTCACGAGCCAAAGATGGTCCCCATTTTTTGTGTACTAAGTCATCAAATTGTGTACTACGTAATCCATTTCGTATGATATGTTACATCCTGCAAAACATTATAATGGTTTTTTTGTGTAATTTGTATGATATGTTACGAATGCAATTCATACTATATGTTATACATTTATTGTGCTTAAGATCCTGGAGTGCATCTTTAACTCTGACTTTCACATAAATCATGCACACATGTCAATGGGAGATCTGCACAAAAATAATTGTAGGTGTGTGGTTAAGACTTCTACAGGATAGGACTTAGTGAACATGTTGTCTCTGTCTTTTGCACTGTTAGTGAATAGTATTTTGTCTATCTTACATGAAAAATTAGGTCTGAATCCTAATTTCGTTCACATTGGGCCTCCAGTGAAATGGTTTAATCTCCCTCCCCAGGGTCCTGTTGTTAGTTAGAGGGCATTAGTGTTGCTGCCCGCCTGTGACTGAGAGACTGGCATGCCGATTAATCCCCTTTCAGATGCCAGTGTAGCAGAGGGCACTGGGCACCAAGTGCATGTGTGTGTTTGTGCATGTGTGCATCAGTGTCTGTGTGTGTGTGATGTGCAGAGAGTAAGCACGTGTTTCAATGAGAACGTCAGCGTGTTTATTTGGAGGGTAGGAGATAGGATCTCAACCACCTTCAGCCTTTCAGCCATATAGCCTAGGTTTAGTCAGAGTTGTCTGCTGAATATAGCTTTCGATTGCAAGCACAGTCTTATGCAATTCAAGCTCTATTCTATTCTTTCTTCTGCACAGGGCAGTGGGGCTCGGCAGAGGGCTTTTGAGGCACGGTTGGTTGCTTTTCAGCATTATGTTACAAATGTATCAGTAAAAAGCCTTATAATGACCTGATGTGAGGGGAATGAGGCTGATGATGAGGATGGTGTGTCAGAGTGGAATGTGAATCACAGATAGAGAGTCAGGGAATCATAACCCAGCTGATCCATCCATATTTCCCAAGGCATTAACATCACTCTGGTATATCATGATATTACTCGACAGGATCATCAAGAATCAGCATCTGACTGTCCTGCTAGCATTTGGGAAATGAAAGATTTGATGTATTTCTCTCTTTCTCTCTCCCCCTCCGCCCTCTCCCCCTCCCTCAGTCTCAGACCATGAACTACGTGGGCCAGTTGGCAGGCCAGGTGTTTGTGCAGGTGAAGGAGCTGTACCGGGGCCTGAACCCGGCCACTCTTTCAGGCTGCATCGATGTCATTGTGGTACGCCAGCCCGACGGCACCCTGCAGTGCTCGCCCTTCCACGTCCGCTTCGGCAAGATGGGCGTGCTGCGCTCCCGTGAGAAAGTGGTAAGAGGACAAGGGAGTTGGGGGAGGGGCGGGGAAGGGGATCTGGGTAAAGGGGCACTGGGGCAGAGGACATAGGTAATAGAGAGTGATGGGTGTTAACAGTACTGGCAAGAGGGAGGGAGGGAGGGAGGGAGGGAGGGAGGGAGGGAGGGGGGTCATCCTGGCTCAGTTTGATATGGAAATTACCAGAAAGAGAATAGGGGAATGAAGGGAAAGAGATAAATCATTCATCTTTTTGCCTGTAAGCCTGTAGCTATCCTTGACCCAAGCTGACACAGAGAGAATGGACAATGAGAGTTGCTGAGAGACATATAGAAAATAGAACAATAGAACAAATTGAAAAGAGAGAAGGAGAGTTGGATGGGAGAGATGGTTGGAGAGACAGAGATAAAGGCCGGAAAACAGAGAAAGGATGGAGATGGAGATGGGGAAGTACGAATACAGAGAGAAATGGAATGTAGAGCAGAGGAAAGAAAGTGATTGAGGGTAGAGTGGAGGAAAGAGAGAGAGAACGATGGAGGGTAGACCGGAGGAAAGAGAGAGAGATGGGATAGAGACCTATAGTGATGGTTGGTGTCCTCTGTGTATCAGGTGGACATAGAGATCAATGGAGAGCCTGTGAGTCTACACATGAAGCTGGGGGAGAACGGAGAGGCCTTCTTTGTCAAGGAGACAGAGAATACACTGGTACGTACCGTGTAACGCACACACACACACACACAGAACCATGGCTCGAAACAGCAACCATATTGTTCACAGGACAACATGTGCTGAATGTCACTCAACACAAAACCTAAAGAGAGAGAGAGTGAAAGAGAGAGAGAGAGTGAGAGAGAGAGAGAGAGAGAGAGAGAGAGAGAGAGAGAGAGAGAGAGAGAGAGAGAGAGAGAGAGAGAGAGAGAGAGAGAGAGAGAGAGAGAGAGAGAGAGAGAGCGAGAGAGAGAGAGAGTAGAAGAAGTAGCCTAGCGAACGGATGTAACAGATGTGATCGTACTTCTTAACTGTCTTGCGTTGTATTTTTAAAGAAAGGACTGTCCAGCCAGTGGTCCCAGTTGATTGGTGTTTATTCTGACAATATAATAATAGACACAAGGAAGCACAATAGATGTACAGGACAACAGTATGTTGATGGCTGTAGATTAGCGATAGTCATTTGCATGTCAATATCAGACTGCGTATTTTGTAATCAAACATGTTAACAATGATAAAAAAGAGTACAGAATACAATAAATGTAAGTACCTGACGATAGACACAAGGAAGCACATTTGATGTGCAGGACAACAGTATGTTGATGGCTGTAGATTCATGATTCATTTGTTAGAATGGAAATAACTGTGAATTAGCAGGGAGCTAAAGCGAGCATTACAATTAGAGCATGCTAGCTAACTCGCTCTTACAGCAAAAACATACAAAAGCACATCCCAGGAAGTCCCCAATATCTAACAGGTACCGTACACATATATACAGTGCATTCTGAAAGAATTCAGACCCATTGAATTTTTCCACATTTGTTACGTTACAGCCTTATTCTAAAATTGATTAAATAGTTTTTTCCCCTCACCAATCTACACACAATACCCCATAATGAAAAAGCAAAAACAGGTTTTCAAAAATGTTTGAAAATGTATTAAAAATAAGAAACTGAAATATCACATTTACATAAGTATTCAGACCCTTTACTCAGTACTTTTTTGAAGCACCTTTGGCAGCGATTACAGCCTTGAGTCTTCTTGGGTATGATGCTACAAGCTTGGCACACCTGTATTTGGGGAGTTTCTCCCATTCTTCTCTGCAGATCCTCTCAAGCTCTGTCAGGTTGGATGGGGAGCGTCGCTGCCCAGCTATTTTCAGGTCTCTCCAGAGATGTTTGATCAGGTTCAAGTCTGGGCTCTGGCTGGGCCACTCAAGGACATTCAGAGACTTGTCCCGAAGCCACTCCTGTGTTGTCTTGGCTGTGTGCTTAGGGTTGTTGTCCTGTTGGAAGGTGAACCTTCGCCCCAGTCTGAGGTCCTGAGCGCTCTGGAGCAGATTTTCATCAAGGATCTCTCTGTACTTTGCTCCGTTCATCTTTCCCTCGATCCTGACTAGTCTCCCAGTCCCTGCCGCTGAAAAACATCCCCACAGCATGATGCTGCCACCACCATGCTTCATCGTAGGGATGGTTCCAGGTTTCCTCCAGACGTGATGCTTGGCATTCAGGCTAAAGAGTTCAATCTTGGTTTCATCAGACCAGATAATCTTATTTCTCATGGTCTGAGAGTGCTTTAGGTGCCTTTTGGCAAACTTCCGTCTGGCCACTCTACCATAAAGGCCTGATTGGTGGAGTGCTGCAGAGATGGTTGTCCTTCTGGAAGGTTCTCCCATCTCCACAGAGGAACTCTGGAGCTCTGACAGAGTGACCACCCGGTTCTTCCCCGATTGCTCAGTTTGTCCGGCCGGCCAGCTCTAGGAAGAGTCTTGGTGGTTCTTCCTCCATTTTTTATTAAACCTTTATTTAACTAGGCAAGTCAGTTAAGAACAAATTCTTATTTACAATGACGACCTACCCCGGCCAAACCCGGACGACACTGGGCCAATTGTGCACCGCCCTATGGGACTCCCAATCACGGCCGGATTGTGATTAATCCTGGAATCGAACCAGGGTCTATAGTGACATCTCTAGCACTGAGATGCAGTGCCTTAGACCGCTGCGCCACTCGGGAGCCCCAGTTAAGAATGATGGACGCCACTGTGTTCTTGGGGACTTTCAATACTGCAGAAATGTTGGGTTACCCATCCCCAGATCTGTGCCTCGACACAATCCTGTCTCGGAGCTCTACGGACAATTCCTTCGACCTCATGGCTTGGTTTTTGCTCTGACATGCACTGTCAACTTTGGGACCTTATATAGACAGCTGTTTAGACAGGTGGGTGCCTTTCCAAATCATGTCCAATCAATTGAATTTACCACAGGTGGATTCCAATCAAGTTGTAGAACATTTACAAGGATGATCAATGGAAACAGGATGCATCCGTGCTCAATTTCAAGTGTCATAGCAAAGGGTCTGAATACTTTGTTTAAATTGTTTAATTAAAAAAAAATGGAAAATAGCTTTTACTGTAGCAAAATATTAATAATAACCTTAAAGAATCACAATCAATGATTAAATCACTCATTGAAATAAAATACAAATAAAACAAAAAATACAAATACATGTATAAGAATCAAATTTGACCAAAAACATAAAAGTATGTGGTGATTTGGAAAAACCTAAACATATTTGGTCCTGTAAGGAATCTATCCCAACCCATCCCAAGCTCCCCATTTCAACTTCAACTGGTTCCTCCCACAGTCCAGTCTTATTGTGTTCTTCACACTAGGGGAGAGGAAAAGGCAGAATGGTCGCTGTTTGCTCTACAGTTCTCCAGGTCTAGTCCACTGCCTTCCTCTCATACACAGACATGCCGCATGTGGAAATTCACCACATACTCAGCGTTGGTCCTCTGTACTGAGATGGCGAACGGCTCAAAGGGGTGGAATGTGAACGCCACCAGCCGCCGGACGGCATGGTTAATGGGCCGGCCCAGCAGGCCTGCCTGGATCTTGAACTTCAGCAAACCAGAGTCCCGAGCATAAAATCGGATGGGGTGGTCTCCACATGTTTTGGGCCGCTCCATCACAGATACCCACTTGTCGTCGTAGCTGAAGAGGGAAAGATCCAGGTAGGGGCTGCTGCTGTAGGACTGAGCACTGATGGGCAGCTGTCCCAGCAGCCTCCTCACCGCCTCAGTGTGACCGCCGTACTTTGCATTCACTATGGTGTCTTTGAACCTTCTCTGGACCTGCCGTGCAAAGTTGTTGCTGGAGGCTGAGCAGGGGAACTGAACAGCTTCGCTGTGGAGCGTAGCGTTCCGGAACAGGTCACAGAAGTTCTCAAACAGCTCCAGAAGTTTGTCAGAAGTGTTCTCAAAGACCACCAACACCTCTGTTGACACCATGTTGTACACTACAAAGAATGAGGGCTGGGAGGGTTCAGTGACTCGCAGGGTGACCACGTCCTCGCTGGTGTATTTAATGAAGAAGTGGTGCTCATCCAGCAGCTGCATCTTCCACATCCTCAGCTGTCTCAGCTGGTCAAAGAACTGGAAGAAGCGTCGCTTGGCGGTGGCGCTGCCGTCCTGCTCAGCCCGTCTCCACAGGTAGACTAGTAGTCTGTGCTTCAGGGAGTTGATGGTCTTCTCCTTGTAGAGGCGGGAGAAGCCTGGCTGGCCCTCAGCCTGGGCCTCAGTGTACACCGCAGACAGAGTCAGGAGGTCGTCCTCGTAGCAGAACCGACCAATGGTCCGCACGTCCAGAAACAACCCCTCTGATGTCACCTACAGGATGACATTAGAACTATAAAAACTTTCATTTAATTTCATAAAAACATTCAATCAGGATGGTCTGAATATAAGGTATTTCTGTTTTATAGATATTTTTTTTGTGCAAACATTTCTTTAAAAATCAGTTTTTTGTAAATACGTAAATAGAATGCACTATTTCAGAATGTGTCCTACTGCTTTCATGTCAATATCAAACTGGGAAGAATTGACGTTCGCAATCTCCTCCTATCTGCAAGCGTAGCCAATGACATAACACCTTATTGACATCTGACTTGAACCAACCAATAGAAATACATAAATATTGCAGTGGAAGCAAGTGGAAACATATCCAACCCTGTTACACGGACTTGGTGCATGTTCATTAATATGATTTTGGAAACAAGCCATGAGGACACACGCTGTAACTGGATCCTAGACAGGATGGGAACAGAATGGACCCCATGCCACGCCAAGGCCACACACACACACAAACACACAGCCCAGCCAAGAACCATGAAGAATCTATGAAAAGGTCATGGGTCATGCCAAAAAGGTTTCAGGCAGAAACTTTATCTCAGTGATGGGATCTCATACAGTATGAAGTGATGCACCAGCCATGCATACACACACACACATACACACACACACACACAAACACACACACACACTAAGCCATACATACTAAATATTGTGCTAGTGTGAACTTCGTGACACCGTCTTATGCAGATACAGATGACAGGAGGAGAGAAATAATATTTTAATAGATGACATTTACCAAGATCAGCAAATTGAAAGTCAACTCATAACCATTAGTAGGGAGAAATGCAAGACTGAATAGTTTTGTTTGAAGTAGAGTCTACAGATGTGTGTTTTTATAAATTAACTACCACACTCTTATTGTCACTCTTTTATTCATCTAGTATGTGGCTCTCTGAGCTCTCAGAATAGCTGCTACACCCAGTTATAACATCACGCAGGAGAGAAGAGGAGAGGGAAATGATGAAGGGATGGGGGGATGAAGGGATGTAGGGACGGAGGGATGATGCTTAGTCTTTTCTCCAGTAAGGGATTAAAACAGATCTGTCATAATCTGGGGTTTAGATTAATTGGGCTGTCGTAGCTGTCTGAGTCGGACTCCCGATCCATACCGTGCTCCCATTTCCCTCCACCCATCCTGTTACAACCTCTCCTCTCTACTTCTGTCTTTTCCTCCCTCCTCCCTCCTCCCTCCTCTCTCCTCTATCCTCCCTCCTCCCTCCTCCCTTCTCCCTCCTATCTCCTCCCTCCTCCCTCCTCCCTCCTATCTCCTCCCTCCTCCCTCCTCCCTCCTCCCTCCTCCCTCCTCCCTCCTATCTCCTCCCTCCTCACTCCTCTCTCCTCTCTCCTCCCTCCTATCTCCTCCCTCCTATCTCCTCCCTCCTCCCTCCCTCCTCACCTCGCCACACTTTTCCCTGCTACAACCTTTCCTCTTTCCTTTCTTCTCCTCTCTTTTCTCTCCCCTCCTCACTTCTCCCTCCACTCGTCTCCTCTCTCCTCCCTGCTCTCCTCTCCTTCTCCCTGCCCTAGTCTACGCCCCCCTTTCATGCAGAAACATGTTCCTTCTATTTTCCTGACAGTGGCTGTTTATCTTTTCCACATCCAGTTGGTTCTTCAGTTTACAGTGTGTGTCTTGGTTGGACTGTAAAGATCTTGTTTCTCCTGGCCCTCTGGGAATAATCCCCCTCCTAAACATAGCTGTCCCTCCACTGCCCCGCTGAAGAAAACAACCCTATTTATGCACAGTCCACACACACACGGCTCAGGAGTCTGTCCTCTCCCTGATTTCCCGTCTCTACCCTCTAAGTGGTAGGGGTGAGCACTGAGGTATCAATGTACCGCTCTATCTCTCTCTCCTACTCTCTCTCCCTCCCAGGTTTTCAGATTATCTGAACGTTGCAGGATCAACGATAACAGTGTCAAAGAACCCATTTGCACTGGCAGTGGCGCCTAGCCAAGCTCTAAACTACCCATCCAACCCCCCTCTCTCCAGGGCCGGATTACCAAATGGGTACGCAGGGCACGTGCCCCAGCACAACCCAAATTTACCCCAGATAGCATATGTTACCCGTTTCAGGAAGCTAGGCGTATGTCGCATGTCGCACACAGGAGAGGCATTTGAACGTAAAACATTATTTTTTATCAAAATGCGTTTTTTGGGCAGAAATGCCTTCTGGAACATGTGAACTTTCATGTGCCTTAATAACAAACTTGTATCCCATTACGAGCCTAGTTGGTTTAGCCACGGAAAAAGACAGGAACCTTCCCGCTAGCCATGATTGGCTGAGATAATGGCTGGGCTGGACATGCCGAGAGATGAGTTTGGATTGGTCTGCCATATAGCATGCTTCTGTCTATAACATGAGCTGCTCAGTATGTATAGATAATCCTTGCTACCGCTGCTTTTATTTAAAGATATAATGTTAGCCATGGAGAACTGCAAAAGTGTTGCTACTGCTCTCAACAACATTGCTGCCCTGAATTTAGCAGGCAAAGATCAGTGTGAAAAAGTTGTGATGGACTACTTTCTGTACACGGTCAGTGTGAACCGGAGTGAATTGACACAACGCGGGCCAAACAAGCTGTACAAACAAAACTGAGTTAAAGGGGTTCCAGTCTGCCGTGAAGCGTTCATCCATGTAAAGTGCATTCGGAAAATATTCAGACCCCTTGACTTTTTCCACATTTTGTTACGTTACAGCCTTATTCTAAAATTGATTAAATTGTTTTGTTTTTCTCATTAATCTACACAAAATACCCCATAATGACAAAGCAAAAACAGGTTTTTCTAATTTTTTGCTAATTTATACAAAATAAAAAACGGAAATATCACATTTACATAAGTATTCAGACCATTTACTCAGTACTTTGTTGAAGCACCTTTGGCAGCGATTACAGCCTTGAGTCTTCTTGGGTATGACGCTACAAGCTTGGTACACCTGTATTTGGGGAGTTTCTCCCATTCTTTTCTGCAGATCCTCTCAAGCTCTGTCAGGTTGTATGTGGAGCGTCGCTGCAGAGCTATTTTCAGGTCTCTCCAGAGATGTTTGATCAGGTTCAAGTCCAGGCTCTGGCTGGGCCACTCAAGGACATTCAGAGACATGTCCCGAAGCCACTCCTGTGTTGTCTTGGCTGTGTGCTTAGGGTTGTTGTCCTGTTGGAAGGTGAACCTTCGCCCCAGTCTGAGGTCCTGAGCGCTCTGGAGCAGGTTTTCATCAAGGATCTCTCTGTACTTTGCTCTGTTAATCTTGTGTGCGGCTGCTCGGCCATGGAAACCCTTTTCATGAAGCTCCCAACTAACAGTTATTGCGCTGACATTGCTTCCAGAGGCAGTTTGGAACTCAGTAGTGAGTGTTGCAACCGAGGACAGACGATTCAGCACTCGGCGGTCCCGTTCTGTGAGCTTGTGTGGCCTATCACTTCGTGGCTGAGCCGTTGTTGCTCCTAGACGTTTCCACTTCACAATAACAGCACTTACAGTTGACTGGGGCAGCTCTAGCAGGGCAGAAATTTGGCGAATTGATTTGTTGGAAAGGTGGCATCCTATGACGGTGCCACGTTGAAAGTCACTGAGCTCTTCAGTAAGGCCATTCTACTGCCAATGTTTGTCTATGGAGATTGCATGGCTGTGTGCTCGATTTTATGCACCTGTCAGCAACCGGTGTGACTGAAATAGCCGAATCCACTAATTTGAAGGGGTGTCCACATACATTTGTATATATAGTGTATATATATAACGTTTCTATATGGGTGCAGTTGGACACGTAGTTAAATGCACTAAAGAGGAACAATGGGTACATATCAGTGGAGGCTGCTGAGGGGAGGATAGCTCATAATAATGTCTTGAACGAAGCATATGGGATGGCATCAAATACATGGAAACCATGTATTTAATGTATTTGATACCATTCCAGTGATACCGCTCCAGCCATTACCACGAGCCCGTCCTCCCCAATTAAGGTGCCACCAACCTCCTGTGATACATATTGAAGATGTGCATGCTCATCCCCAGAATCTTTTTACATGTCTATTTTCAAAGGATAAAGCTAAGAACATTAACAACTTCATAGTTAAGAACACTGTAACAATATGGAAGAAAATGAAACGTATTCTACAAGAACCAATATCACTTCCTAAAAACACAACCTGGTGGAACAATCCTTGGATAGCTTTTCACAATTCACCGATAAATTGGTCAACATGGTAAACTAAAGCCATAGAAACCGTAAATTACTTGATAACAGGAAATAAATGTATTTCCATAACAGATTTTAAAAGTAATTTTGGACTGACCAATGTAGATATTTTCAAATACATGCAACTTAAAAGTTATATATCACGAAATTTGCTTTTGGACATCAGAGCAACCTTAAGGGAATCTTATTTCAGCCAGAAAAGGATACTCATATGATAGGTAAGATATACCAAACCTTGCAGAGAGCCTATCCAACTGACAATCTCTTAGAACAAACTATAAACTATTGGATCCAAGACTTAAAAAGAACTGATGTTGGCACAATATGGAGGGAATGTTGGAGCATAACTAACAAAATTACAATTAACGAAAATGTATGCTTAATCCATTATAAACTAATGTGTAGAATTTATTATACAAGAGACAAAATTCACAAACTCTACAGCACAACAGTAGAGTCATGTCTTCAGTGTAAAACTAACAATGACTCAATTTGTTTTCTGGGAATGCTATAAAGTCCAAAAGTTATGGGGGGAGCTAGAAAGTTGGCTGTCAGAAGTATTACAATGTAAACTTACTTTTACTCCGTCTGTCTGCATATTTCAAGACATGGCATATGGGGGTGTAGTGCGATACCCAATGTGCTGGACGATTCTCTTCTCATCAATCTATACAAAAACGTGGAAATCAATCATGAATCCTCCATCATTAACACAATGAAAACATCTAATGATTTATTATTGAAATATTGAAATAGCATGGGAGACCGAGAAAAACAAATTGGTACAATTTAAGGCCATGTGGCAAACAACAATGCAGGCACTAAGGATGGGGGTGTGAGCATGCAGGTCTGGGCAGATGAGATGTAGTCATTGTTTGTATGTGTCTGTAACACAGGAGGTTGGTAGCACCTTTATTGGGAAGAACGGGCACGTGGTAATGGCTGGAGTTGAATCAGTGGAATGGTATCAAATATTCAATTAGCTCCATTCCAGACATTATTATGAGCTGTCCTCCCCTCAGCAGCCTCCACTGGTCTGTAAGTTGTTGTTCATATGTGTTTGTATTTGGTGTGAACTTTTTTTATACAAAAATGTATAATAATAACACAATAAAAAATAAGTTCCTGTTTGGGTTGTATTATAGTTTAGATTAGGTGGATGTACTCAACTCAATCAAATCATCTTAAATAAATAGTTGGTAGAAAGTTGCTATATAAGCCAAGGAGTAATCACGATATAGACATTGGACAGGCTTGAGATGAAATACAGGTCTAGTTTAATTAGTGGTGTTTATTTCATGTATTTTATTAGTGGTGTTTATTTAATATCAGTTGAGGCAGGATTATATTCCAGTAGGATGAGTTGAGTGTGATGTAGGTTTCAGGGTCAGGATATTAAGTGAATGGATGTGACCTGAGTGCTAGCTGCTAATACGTCTGTGTCCAGACAGCCATGAATGTAGTCTGCTGTTAGCTTCTCTGTGGACATGTGCATTGGACCGCACGTGGCCTTGTGTGTGTGATAGTATGAATTTTGTGCAGTGTTAGTTTGATAGTAATTGTAGTAGCCTTAGGGTCTTCAATTGTAAGTGAAAACACACTTGCAAGCAGAGGAAATCTTCACCATCTGTATGTGTTCCTAAACCGAAACCCACAGATCCCTCTCAGGGCTAGACCTCCTAATGATACACAGTACTACAAGGTTCTGCAGCTGCAACCTAGTTTACTGCAGATCAGGACTATACAACTACAGGCCTAGAGGGTCTACTACTACTGCTTATCTGTACCTGATTGGCTAATTGTCTGATTCATGTCACTAATTGGCCAGAGGGCCAGTGGCGTGTATTCATGGATGCCAAGGGAATTCAGGCTTCCCCAAAAATGTAACCAATACAAAAAGAAAATAAACATGTAAAATCAGGTATTTTGCCTCTGTGTTTTATAATTGTCCTTCAATTCGCAAGTGGCTGAATGTATCTCACTGGAAAGCTTCAGACTGAGCGAAACAGCGCCCCTCTGTCTCAGTATGTGTAGCCCATCTATCTGATGCTGTCTGGTCAAAAATAGTATGACATTGTTGCCACCCATAGCATTGAATGCAAGGGAAGCCAGCGAGCATTTGGCCTCCCTTGATATTTTTTAAATAAAATAATAGCCAGTCAGCGTTGAGCTGAACTGTGAATGGTCCTGGCGCACCAAAAAAATGTGTCAAGGGAAGCCAGTTTGGATTTGGCTTCACACCAATCACATCATGTCAAAAGCAAAATGTCATTGACAGAAAACATTTGAATTGTTCCATCTCGTTGTATTAGCCCTCCGGTGGCTAGCTAGCTAAAATCTTCCCTTTCCTAAATAAACCATGGACGGAGATGGGGATTTGGACTTGATTATAACAGCGATTCTGATCCAACCATAAAATCATACAATGTGCCCCTGGCCTGAGAGGATGGAAATTCAATATGTGGCTCATCGTTGCCCATGAAAGTAAGTTAGGCTAGTTATCAAGCCTTTTAGTCAGGTAGCCTAGTCTAGGATAACAAAAACTAAAAGCGTGTAGGCTACTGACAGAGTCATAGACCGTTTTGGCAACATGAAAGAGAGGAGGATGGTATTGGCATTCCTCTACAAGTAGGTTGAGTCAACATGTTTTTTCTACTTGCGCACACACACACGAACACACACACACACACACACACACACACACACACACACACACACAGAAATCAGTACCATTGACAGCCAAATGATATATAGCTTACATTGATTGAACTAAATTGCTTTTGGTATCTTTAAGTTGTCCCTGTATTAGACTAAGCATAAGTGATTTGATGATGTTGAAATGTTGAAGTTGAAATGGTGCTGGAATGACATTAGCGAAGGCAGCCCTTGATTTGTGTGACCTGTGATAACTCTCCGTGGTTCCAAATCAATAGTTTGTTTTTACATGAACTTGCTTGACCGAAAACATGAACTTGCTTGACCATGCTGTAGGTCATGTTTGTTACATGCAATATGCTTTGTGGACTTCACCAGAGAGATGTTGCTGTCTGGGTTTGTGCTGAAAAAAATGTGTGGTTCAATTTATTCTGCCGACTGTGACTGTCTTGTTGTCTCAGCCTTATCACGGTTGCGTATGAACTAACGGGTTATAGACCCCTTTCTGTGTTTGCAAACATTGCCGCACGAGGGCGATGAGCACAAGTTGGTGGCAGAACACGGGGAGTAAAATCGCTCTTTGGCTAGCGTTTGCTGCAGCCTATGTCAATGAGCGTTAGCATTCTAGCTAACAACTGCTGCATCCTAAATTGTTATTTTGCAAAGATCACAACCAAATATAATCTTAGCGACTGTTCCAGCAAGAATCAAAACATCATCGTAAGTGTATGAGAACCCAAAAAAGTTATTTTGCTCAGAAGTAATAAAAACATAAAGGCTATGTTGAATGGGCGCAGATGGCGATGGCTTTCTTACTGCAGCCAAGAGTCGCGAGCAGTATGTCATGTACTGGAAAGGGGTCTATAGAGCAACAAACAACTAAATTATCATAACACATAGGTTGAAATATGGATTTTACCCATGCACCGCTACTGCAGAGAGCCTACTCACCTGGTGTTCCCTGAAGATTAGAAGGAGGGAGTGAAAAGCTGAATGTTATTCTTAATATCAAATATCAAAATTAATTTAATTATAATTTCTCCTAATTGTCATTTCCATGGCTAATTGTTACTTAACAATCCATTTATGTTTCATCATGACCTCACTTCCTGTTTCCTGTCCCCAACAGGAAGTGGTTCCATCGTACCTGGCGACATCGCCTATCGTGTCCCAGGGGGCGGAGCTAATGGAAGCTCAGTTAGGGAGGGGTGTGTCTCGCCTCTCTGACCCCGCCTCCCTCCAGGTCCAGACCCTGGGCTCCCAGCAGACCACAGGAGGAGGAGGAGGGGAAGGAGGGATGATGATGAAGAAGAGGAGGAAAAGGAGGAGGAAGGCACGGGAAAGCGGAGGAGGGAGGCGGGAGGAGAGTGGGGAGTACTCAGAGGATGAGGACATGTTCACCATCGACATGAGCACTGATGAGGAGAGAGAGCACGACAACAACAGTAGCAGGTGATTACAGCAAATACAGTATTTAAATTCTTTGCCACATGCGCCGAATGTGTAGACCTTACAGTGAAATGCTTACTTACAAGACCTTAACCAACATTGCAGTTTTTAAGAAAAAAGTGTGTTAAGTAAAAAATTGATAAGTAAAAAATAAAAAACAGCAAATAATTAAAGAGCAGCAGTAAAATAAAATAACAGTAGGGAGGCTATATACAGGGGGTACCGGTACAGAGTCAATGTGCGGGGGCACCAGTTAGTCGAGGTAATTGAGGTAATATGTACATGTGGGTAGAGTTAAAGTGACTATGCATAAATAATAAACAGAGTAGCAGCAGCGTAAAAGAGGGGGCTGGGGGTGGGGTGGGGTGGGGGGGTCATTGCAAATAGTCCGGGTAGCCATGATTAGCTGTTCAGGAGTCTTATGGCTTGTGGGTAGAAGCTGTTAAGAAGCCTTTTGGACCTAGACTTGGCGCTCCGGTATCGCTTGCCGTGCGGTAGCAGAGAGAACAGTCTATGACTAGGGTGGCTGGAGTCTTTGACAATTTTTAGGGCGTTCCTCAGACACCGCCTGGTATAGATGTCCTGGAAGGCAGGAAGCTTGGCCCCAGTGATGTACTGGGCCGTACGCACTACCCTCTGTAGTGCCTTGCGGTCGGAGGCCGAGCAATTGCCATACCAGGTGGTGATGCAACCAGTCAGGATGCTCTTGATGGTGCAGCTGTATAACTTTTTGAGAATCTGAGGACCCATGCCCATGTCTCTTGAGGGGGAATAGGCTTTGTCATGCCCTCTTCACGACTGTCTTGGTGTGTTTGGACCATAATAGTTTGTTGGTGATGTGGACACCAAGGAACTTGAAGCTCTCAACCTGTTCCACTACAGCCCCGTCGATGAGAATGGGGACGTGCTCAGTCCTCTTTTTTTTCCTGTAGTCCACAATCATCTCCTTTGTCTTGATCACGTTGAGGGAGTTGTTATCCTGGCACCACACGGCCAGGTCTCTGACCTCCTCCCTAAAGGCTGTCTCATCGTTGTCGGTGATCAGGCCTACCACTGTTGTGTCGTCTGCAAATTTAATGATGGTGTTGGAGTCGTGCCTGGCCATGCAGTCATGGGTGAACAGGGAGTACAGGAGGGGACTGAGCACGCACCCCTGAGGGGCCCCCGTGTTGAGGATCAGTGTGGCAGATGTGTTGTTACCTACTCTTACCACCTGGGGGCGGCCCGTCAGGAAGTCCAGGATCCAGTTGCAGAGGGAGGTGTTTAGTCCCAGGGTCCTTAGCTTAGGGATGAGCTTTGAGGGCACTATGGTGTTGAACGCTGAGCTGTATTCAATGAATAGCATTCTCACGTAGGTGTTCCTCTTGTCCAGGTGTGAAAGGGCAGTGTGGAGCACAGTAGAGATTGCATCATCTGTGGATCTGTTGGGGCGGTATGCAAATTGGAGTGGGTCTTGGGTTTCTGGGATAATGGTGTTTATGTGAGCCATGACCAGCCTTTCAAAGCACTTCATGGCTACAGACGTGAGTGCTACGGGTCGGTAGTCATTTAGGCAGGTTATCTTAGTGTTCTTGGGCACAGGGACTATGGTGGTCTGCTTGAAACATGTTGGTATTACAGACTCAGTCAGGGACATGTTGAAAATGTCAGTGAAGACACTTGCCGGTTGGTCAGCGCATGCTCGGAGTACACGTCCTGGTAATCCGTCTGGCCCTACAGCCTTGTGAATGTTGACCTGCTTAAGTCTTACTCACATCGGCTACGGAGAGCGTGATCACATAGTCATCCGGAACAGCTGATGCTCTCATGCATGCTTCAGTGTTGCTTGCCTCGAAGCGAGCATAGAAGTGATTTAGCTCGTCTGGTAGGCTTGTGTCACTGGACAGGTCGTGGCTGTGCTTCCCTTTGTAGTCTGTAATAGTTTTCAAGCCCTGCCACATCCGATGAGCGTCAGAGCAAATGTAGTACGATTCAATCTTAGTCCTGTATTGACTCTTTGCCTGTTTGATGTTTAGTCGGAAGGCATAGCGGGATTTCTTATAAGCATCCGGGTTAGAGTCCCGCTCCTTGAAAGCGGCAGCTCTACCCTTTAGCTCAGTGCGGATGTTGCCTGTAATCCATGGCTTCTGGTTGGGGTAGGTACGTACGGTCACTGTGGGGACGACGTCATCGATGCACTTATTGATGAAGCCAGTGACTGATGTGGTGTACTCCTCAAAGCTATTGGAAGAATCCCGGAACATATTCCAGTCTGTGCTAGCAAAACAGTCCTGTAGCTTAGCATCTGCGTCATCTGACCACTTCCTTATTAACCGAGTCACTGGTGCTTCCTGCTTTAGTTTTTGCTTATAAGCAGGAATCAGGAGGATAGAGTTATGGTCAGATTTGCCAAATGGAGGGTGAGGGAGAGCTTTGTATGCGTCTCTGTGTGTGGAGTAAAGGTGGTCTAGAGTTTTTTTTCCTCTGGTTGCACATTTAACATGCTGGTAGAAATTAGGTAGAATGGATTTAAGTTTCCCTGCATTAAAGTTCCCAGCCACTAGGAGCACTGCCTCTGGATGAGTGTTTTCCTGTTTACTTATGGCCTTATACAGCTCATTGAGTGCAATCTTAGTGCCAGCATCGGTTTATGGTGGTAAATAGACAGCTACGAAAACTATAGATGAAAACTCTCTTGGTAAATAGTGTGGTCTACAGCTTATCATGAGATACTCTACCTCAGGCGAGCAAAACCTCAAGACTTCCTTAGTATTAGATTTTATGCACCAGCTGTTGTTTACAAATATACACAGACCGCCACCCCTTGTCTTACCGGAGTCAGCTGTTCTATCCTGCCGATCTGCCGATGTAGTCGTTTAGCCACGACTCGGTGAAACATAAGATATTACAGTTTTTAATATCCCGTTGGTAGGATAACCTTAATCTTAGGTCGTCCAATTTATTTTCAAATGATTGAACATTGGCTAATAGGATTGATGGAAGAGGCAGTTTACTCGCTCGCCGTCAGATCCTTACAAGGCACCCCGACCTACGTCCACGATATCGCTGTCTCTTTCTCATGCGAATGACGGGGATTTGGGCCTTGTCGGGTGTCTGTAGAATATCCTTCACGTCCGACTCGTTGAAGAAAAAATATTTGTGTCTAATACGAGGTGAGTAATCGCTGCCCTGATATCCAGAAGCTCTTTTTGGTCATAAGAGACGGTGGCAGAAACATTATGTACAGAATAAATTACAAATAACGCGAAAAAACAAACATAATAGTACAATTGGTTAGAGGCTGTAAAACGGCAGCCATCTTCTCCGGCTGTGCGTGTTTGTGTGTGCGTGTGTGTGGGACTTCCTGTGAAGTTCTGAGAATGCTCATTGGAAAACAGACAGGGTCACGTTTGGGCTGTTTGGATCGGTCTGCCAGTATTGTAGAGGGAGGGTTGTTTATGCGACCCACAGCTGTCTGTCAGCAGCTACTGACTGCAGTAAAGTGGTTGTGTGGGGAGGAGAGAGAAGATTACACTGTCTTGTTGAGGTAAGCTCAGTTTGGTCTTTCTGGGATCCTGCATGTATGTGTTTGGTGGAGGAAATGACCCCTCTGAGATGTGGTTGATAGGAACGTGCACATGTGTGTGTGTTTGCGTGCATGTGCGTGAGAGAGAGAGAGAAACTCTGGTTAAGAGCCAGAATAGCTTTGCTCCACTGCAGAGGTAAAAAAGCCTGATCAGCATCACAAAGGTTTCTACGAAACACATGAACCACTGCCAGCTCCTCTCTGTGTGGGACCCAGCAGGGAGGGGCAGACTCTGTTCTCAGGCGTTCCATGCAGGTCTGAGACAAACAAACACACATACACACACATACAAACACACACACACACACACACACACAAAATCACTTCACAACAAAATCACTTCACAAACAGCCCCTGTCCCTGAGTAGTAAACCAACAGTGTGTATAGTAGTCAGCCACTCAGTCTGTTAGTCTGTCCCTGTGCTGGTTGGGTGCTGGCTGAGACTGAGACTAGATAAACAAGCCTGAAGTGGCCAGTGTCTGTCTTTTGTGAACCCAATTCTCTGTGTTCTGTGTTCTGTGTGTTTGTGTGTGTGTGTGTGTGTGTGTGTGTTCAGGCTCTGTGAATGCCAGCTCTGTGTCCCACGTGTTGGAGACGCTCCAGTGCCTCATTCTTTTCCCACAATGCACTCTGTCTCTGTGGAGTAATGACCGTGGTGAACGGGGCCTCTCTCAGTCAAACCCCCCTAATTCTCTCTCATTCATCTGATGTGTGTGTGTGTTTTTGGTTTTACTATCCTTGTGGGGATCAGAAATCAATTCAGACAGTTGGGACATTTCGCTGGTCCACACAAGGAAAAAGGCTATTTTCAGCTTAGGGGTTAGGTTTAGGGTTAGGGTTACAATTAGGGTTAGAATTAGGTTTAGGGGTTAGGCTTAGGTTTAGGGTTAGGATTAAGGGTTAGCGAAAATATGATTTTGTATGGGAATCAATTGTTTGGTCCCCACAAGGATAGTAAAACAAACGTGTGTGTTAATTGGTTTTGGTTTATTGGTTTATTGGGATCCCCATTAGCTCTGGCCAAAGCAGCAGCTATTCTTCCTGGGGTCCAAAAAAAAACATAAAACACGACAAGTAACAAAGCACTGGTACACTGATAGACAAGAACAGTCACACAAATGTAAAATGCAATGATATGCAAGCAATACAACAAAAAAATAATGTGTGTGTAGATTGTGTGTGTTAGAGTGTGTTTTTTTAAGGTAATTTTACTTTGCTTGAGTAATTGGAGTTCTAAGGGAATTCCGTGCGATCCTGGCTCTGTATAATACTGTGTGTTTCCTGTGAATTCGTTTTGGACTTGGGGACTGTGAAGAGACCCCTGGTGGCATGTCTAGTGGGGTATGTATGGGTGTCTGAGATGTATGTTATTTGATTATGCAGACAACCTGGAATTTTCATCACAGTAATATTTCTCATAAAAACTAGAAGAGAAGCAGATAATCTCTCGGCAACCCTCAACAAGGAAAGACTGGCATGCATGTTGTTGATTTTAGTTATGGATGTAGTTAAAGGCATGCTGCTCTGTTTTGAGCCAGCTGCAGTTTTGCTAGATCTTTCTTTGCTGCACTTCACCATATTACCAGACAGTAATCAAGATGGGACAAGACCCTGAACAACTAGTACAGTTGATTTTTGTGTCAAAAACATATTTCTATAACAGACATACCCTTCCCCATCTTCACAGTAACTTGGTCAATATGACTTGACCATGATAATTGATCATCCAATGTTATACCTAGGAGTTTAACTTCCACAACTTGCTCAATGGTCACACACCTTATGCACAACTCCAGTTGAGGTTTAGGTCTTTGAGACTATTTTGAACCAAATGCTTTCCTACCATTTCTTTTAACCAATCATCAGTCATCTGAGTCAGTGCAGTACAAGTTGAGTGCCCTTCTCTATATGCCTGCTGAAAGTCAGCCGTTAACATGTTCTCTGAAAAAGAGCATTGTATTTGGCCAAACACAATTCTCTCCATCAGTTTACTAAGAACAGGCAGCAAACTGATTGGGCGGCTGTTAGAGCCAGCGAGGGGTGCATTACTATTTTTAGGCAGTGGAATTACTTTAGCTTCCTTGCACGCCTGTGGACACACACACTCCTTTAGGCTTTGGTTAAAGATATAGCAAAGGGGGTGGCAATATAGTCTGCTACCATTCTCAATAGTTTCCCATCAAGGTTGTCTATACCTGGTGGCTCGTCATTATTGATGGATAACAATTGTTTTTCCACCTCTCCCACACTAACTTGACCAAATTCAAAACAGTAATCCTTCTCTTTCATTATTAGATATTTTATACAAAATAATGATGGTTCACTGTTCAATGTTGTCATTTCACTTCAGAGTTTTTCCACTTTACTAGTGAAATAGTCATTGAAATGATTGGTAATATTGAAAGGTTTTGTTATAAATGACTCATCAACTTCAATGAACGAGATGAATTAGGTTTTCTGCTCATGATATCATTTAAGGTACTCCAAAGTATTTTTACATTGTGTTTTTTGTCATTTATGTTGGTTTGGTAATATACAGTGCTTTCGGAAAGTTTTCAGAACCCTTCCTTTTTTCCACATTTTGTTCACGTTACAGCCTTATTCTAAAATGGATTACATATATATATATATTTTGCAATCTACACACAATACCCCATAATGACAAAGTCAAAACAGGTTTTTAGAAATGTTTGCATTTTTATTAAATATAAAAAACACAAATATCTTATTTACATAAGTATTCAGACCCTTTGCTATGAGACTCGAAATTGAGCTCAGGTGCGTCCTGTTTCGACTGATGGTCCTTGAGATGTTTCTACAACTTGTTTGGAGTCCAACTGTGGTAGATTCAATATATAAGGTCCCACAGTTGACAGTGCATGTCAGAGCAAAAACCAAGCCGTGAGGTCGAAGGAATTGTTCGTAGAGCTCTGAGACAGGATTGTGTCGAGGCACAATATAGCTGTGCAGCGACGCTCCCCATCCAACCTGACAGAGCTTGAGAGGATCTGCAGAGAAGAATGGGAGAAACTCCCCAAATACAGGTGTGCCAAGCTTGTAGTGTCATACCCAAGAAGACTCGAGACTGTAATCACTGCCAAAGGTGCTTCAACAAAGTACTGAGTAAAGGGTCTGAATACTTATGTAAATGTGGTGATTCCGTTTTTTAAAAAAATACATTTTCAAACATTTCTTAAAAACCTGTTTTTGCTTTGTCATTGTGGGGTATTGTGTGTAGATTGGTGAGGGGGAAAAAGCAATTTAATCAATATTAGAATAGGGCTGTAATGTAATAAAATGTGGAAAATGTGAAGGGGTCTGAATACTTTCCAAGTGCACTGTAATTTCTTCTTCTTTTTGTTAAGTTTAGTCACAACATTTCTCAATTTACAGTATACAATCAGCTGAGCAGCCTGACTTGTTTGCCAACTATTTTGCATCATTTACAATACAATTTTTCAATTCATCATCAATCCAGGGGGCTCCAGCAGTTCTCACAGTTAGTTTCTTAACAAGTGTGTGCTTGTCAACAATTGGCATTAATAATTGTACAAATAACGGGAACTGGATTCACTTCCTCATACACATCAGACCAACATACATCTTTTACATCTTCAGCAAAAGAGGCCTGAGAAAATGTTTTGTATGATATCTCTGTGTGTGTGTCTGTGCGCCTGTGTGTGTGCATGTGTGTTGTTGTTAACGTCTCTCTCTCTCTCTCTCTCTCTCTCTCGCTCTCTCTCGCTCTCTCTCTGTTTCTCTCTCGCTCTCTCTCTCTCTCTCTCTCTCTCTCTCTCTGTCTCTCTCTCTGTCTCACTCTCTCTCTCTCTCTCTCTCTCTCTCTCTCTGTCTCTCTGTCTCTGTCTCTCTCTTGTCTCAGGGTCTCTTCTCGGGAGCTCAATGGAGAGCAGGGACCTAAGGCCAGTGTGTTGAGCAGCACCTACACCCAGAACACAACATACACACACGCCGACGCAGACTGGGCACGCTCGCAGAGGTACATAAATATGACCCAACACACACACACAGACACACACACACACACCAGACATGACTAGAATAGAATAATATACAGTTTGGTTCGACTCATCTTGTCGTATGCCTTTGTAGATAAAAATAACTGCGTATGGCTGACAGTTGTTCTCTCTTTATGTCTGTGTCTCCCTACCCGTGCTTTCTCTCTCCCTCCAGTGCTATATTAGAGCAGACACATACTCTGTCTATCCCTCCTAGTGGTGGTCTGTCCATCTCCTGTCCACAGCAGACTTCTGTCTTCCCTTCTCTTATCAGGTAAGTCATGTCACCATCCAATCTCACTCATCAGTATAGATTCATTAAGCCTTAAAAGTTATCCTTCGTTTCATTTCGGACCAACTACATATTGTCTACAATTATGGGACAGAAACCAGCAGAGATTTACCACTGGGCACAGTTCAACGTTTAGTTTTGATTTACATTTGGTTGAGTTGTTAACTAATGTGAAATCAACCAAAAATATAACCCTGTCATTGGATTTAGGTTAAAAGCTAGGTGACAAAAATACAAAATTCTCTTACGTTGATGACTTTTTGCAAATCCAATCAGTTTTCCACGTTAATTCAACATCATCACATTTGGTTGAAATGATGTGGAAACAATATTGATTCAACCAAGTTTTTTCCCAGTGTGTTTGTACTGTATTGTTTATGTCCATGAGTCAGGGTAGTGCTGGATCAACCAATCACATCTCTCTGTGTGTCTGTTACTCAGCAGCCCCGGTGGCTCCCGCCCCTCCACTCCAAAGAGTGACTCGGAGCTGACCAATCAGAGCAAAGACAACCCTGAGATTCTGTGGGCCTGGGGGGAGCTGCCACAAGCTGCCAAGGTACAGAGGGCGGGAGGGAGGGAGATTCAGAGAGACAGAACAGGAATGAAGGGACACAAAGAGGGAGGGACAGTATGTCTAGCTGTAGTCCACACAGTGATCCAGGAATCAGGACTGATGTTGGCAGAGGAACTTTAATCACTTTAATCATCTTCCATGAGGGCAGCTGAGGACATGCTAATACCCTAGCGCTCACGCTAACCACACATCCTCTATCTCTCCTCTCTCTGCCTGTCTCTTCTTCTCTCCTCTCGACACCCAAACTCCTGCGTCCTTGATCTAGCATGCTTTCTTTCATTCTTTTTCCTTTCTCTCTCCTCTCTCTTTCCCTCTCTCTACCTCTAGCCCTCCTACCTCCCTCCATCCCAGATGCAAGATTCTGGGATGAAGTCCCCTGTCTCCATCCCTGTGTGTGAGAGCACACACTTCAGGACCATCCCCGGAGACTGTGGCCCCCCTGGCCAGACCCAGAGCCACCCAGACAATGGCCCCCCATCCCTCACCCCTTACATGCCCCAGCCTGGGAACAACACGGCTGGGCCCGGGGCTGGGGGGGACATGGAGGTAGTAGGGGCAGCCTGTAGAGAGGTGGAGGGGCTGATGGCCTCTAGGTTGCTGTCAGAACTGGATGAGGGGGGCCAGAGGGGCAGCCCAGTCAGACGTACAGACTCCCCATCCAAGAGGAAAGGTACGCAACTCACAAGTCTTTTGGAACCATTACCTGCAAGCAGAATACAGACGGAGTACAAACGAATATACAAGTCAGTTTAGATTGCAGAATTTGAATTTAAACTGTCACTAAACATGCATTCACATCTGTAGATATGAATGCCTCCATCATTAGCTACATGTCAAGTTAATGAATGAAAATGCCATGTCAATCATTGTATCCATGGTAACTTGTGACGCTGTACCTGCAGACAAGAGGAGCCACCACCTGGGCTCTGATGGAATCTACCTGGATGACATCACTGAGTTGGAGCCAGAGGTGGCTGCTCTGTACTTCCCTAAAAGGTAACACAGCCCTCTAACACACACACACACCTGTAACACACACGCACTTACAAACAAACACAAACACACCTATTCTGTCCTACACATACACTCATCCTCCACTCCTGACCCTATGACCCTGTTCCTTAGTGACGGTTCAGTGAGAGGGGGCTCGGAGACAGGGGTGCGGAGCGCCAACCAATCCCCTCAGTCGGTGGGCAGCAGTGGGATGGACAGCGGTGTGGACAGCTACTCTGACCAGCTGGGAGACATGCCCAACATCGCCATTTCCCTGTGTGGAGGTCTCACTGACAACAGAGAGATCACAAACGGTACTGGCCATTAAACACATGGGCTGCATCTCAATACTGTGGGGTTGACTTCCTGGTATAACTGGATAGGTGCAAATTGTAGCTCCATCTACTTGCTGCCATATTGTTTTCACCTATCCAGCCCTCTCAGATCCACTAATTGGTGTGAGATCTATAGAACAGTTATATTAACCCTCTCCTGTCTGTGTGTCCTATAGAACACCTCCTTTAACCCTCTCCTGTCTGTGTCTCCTACAGAACAGTTCCAGGAGAGAGCCATCTCTTACCAGCAGTTCACTGAAAACCCCTCCATCATCGACGATCCCAACCTGGTGGTCAAGATAGGAACCAAGTACGTAAAATACCGTCCTCCTCCATATATCATTGAATGTGACCTATCCACTAGCCAAAATCCAGATGCTGATCACATCCCTGATAGGAAAAGTATGTTTGTACTGTATACCCTTTGTGCACTGTAAAAATACAGTACTACTGATAAGAAATTAACTGCAGACACTAAAGATACAACAGTGATCTTATGTTTGTGTCTTTTCTCCTCCAGGTACTACAACTGGACCACCGCAGCCCCTCTCATGCTGGCTATGCAGGTGTATCAGAAGCCCCTGCCAATGGTAAGACCTCCATAACATTAGCAATATGCTATTAGCATAGCATCTAGCCTACTCGGCTTGGTGATGAGATTGTGTGCTAATGTCAAATAGTGTACTACATTTGGCTACCTGAGTGGTTTTACCTGAGAGGTTTAAAACACTAATCATATTGCAATGTAAAGTGAGAAGTCCAATTGTAACCCATCTAGCTAAATCTGGTTCTGCGTCTGGCTTTGCGTGTTTTGTTTTTGTCTGAATTCTTATGTCCTCTGTGTCGTTTGGACTTCCTGTACACTGAAATGCGTACTCCTAAACCACGTCTCCTCCTAACACTTGAGTCTTTCTTCCCTCCTTGTTGGTCCCTTTTTTAATTTGTTCTCCCTCCATCTCACCTCCCATTTGGCCCTGTCTTGTGTGTCTTCAGCACTCCTGCCTGAGTTATGTGTACTCTGCCTTTGGCCTCTTCTCCTACTGTTTACCCAGTCTGTTCGGCTCCAGCCCCGTGGGTCCCTTTGGTTTCAGCTGTCTGTCTGTCTGTCTGTCTGTCTGTCTGTCTGTCTGTCTGTCTGTCTGTCTGTCTGTCTGTCTGTCTGTCTGTCTGTTGGGTATAGCATGTCTGTCTGTCTGTTGGGTATAGCATGTCTGTCTGTCTGTCTCTCTTCGTGTGTTATTCCTCTACTTCTCTCTCTTCTTTCTCTCCCAGTCTCTGTGTCTACCTCCCTTAGTTGCTACCTCTCTTCCTTAGATCACCATCATCCAGTCATACGACACACTTTCTTCAGGTTTTTGCTTTTGGGTTTTTGTATCTCTGTGTTTTTGCGTTTGAGTGGTTTTGTTGAGTTGGGGCTTTGGTCAGGAACTGTGTGCATTTGCTTCAGGCCACGGTGGAGAACATCATGAAGGAGAAGATGCCCAAGAAAGGAGGCCGCTGGTGGTTCTCATGGCGTAGCAGGAACAGCAACTCCAAATCGGTACACACACACACACCTCTGTAACACACACACCTCCTTAACATACACACCTATATAACACACACACCTGTGTAACACACACACACCTTTTTTTAGTTTATTTTATTTTTTATTTTACCTTTATTTAACTAGGCAAGTCAGTTAAGAACAAATTCTTATTTACAATGACGGCCTACACCGGCCAAACACGGACGACTGTATGGGACTCCCAATCACGGCCGGTTGTGATACAGCCTGGAATCGAACCAGGGGGTCTGTAGTGACGCTTTAAGCACTGAGATGCAGTGCCTTAGACCACTGTGCCACTCACACACACCTCTATAACACACACACCTCTATAACACACACACCTCTATAACACACACCTTTATAACACACACCTCTATAACACACACACCTCTATAACACACACATACCTCCTGAACACACTTCCATAACATAACCATTTGGGAACCTTTGCAGAAGTTACAATGCTGGAGACCACCTGCCTATTTGACTAATGGAATGGGGTATTATATGCGTTAGTGTTTCCTGGTTGTTGTATGAGTGTGTGACTGGTTGTCTGTCCCCAGGACTCAGTGTCTGAGACAGGAGTTGGAGACGGGGGAGAGACCTCGCTCAGCATGGCTTCAGTCATTGGGTAATGACACTTCTCTAACACTAGAACAGTTTACAATGTATGTGCAATATGAATTAACTATGTTGAATACACATTTATATACCTTTGTTTACATATCCTCTTATAAATTACACAGAAAGGGGTGGTTTAATGGACACATATTAAGCCTAATCCTGGACTAAAAAGCATTTTCAATGGAGATTTCTTAATTAAGTTTACTTTTTAGTCCAGGACTAAATATAGTCTATAAACCGCCCGAAGAGGTTTATAGACTATATATATATATATATTATTTTTTTGTTTGTTTGTTGTATTTTACCTTCTTCTTCTCCCCAATTTCAATCTTGTCTCATCGCTGCAACTCCCCAACGAGCTCGGTAGGCGAAGGTCGAGTCATGCATCCTCCAAAACATGACCCGCCAAACCGCGCTTCTTAACACCCGCCGCCTTAACCCGGAAGCCAGCCGCACCTACGTGTCGGAGGAAACACTGTTCAACTGACGACCAAGGTCAGCCTGCAGGCGCCCGGCTCGCCACAAGGAGTCGCTAGAGCGTGATGAGCCAAGTAAAGCACCCCCGGCCAAACCCTCCCCTAACCCGGACAACACTGGGCCAATTGTGCGCTGCCCTATGGGACTCACGATCACGGCCAGTTGTGATACAGTCCGGGATCGAACCCGGGTCTGTAGTGACGCCTCTGCGATGCAGTGCCTTAGACCGCTGCGCCACTCGGGAGGCCACCTATAGACTATATTTTATTAATAAATTGTTATATAGTCAGATATGTATTTATAGCTGAACTGATGTTGTAACTGTTGTTGCAACACAGAATGAAGGAGGAGTCTTCCTCCAGCGATGAGGAACACAGATCCAATCAGGGCTCAGAATCCTGCCAGGCCGAGCCTCTTCTCACACCTGGTAGTGTCTTCTACAGGAAGACCCTCAGACTGAACCCAGAGCAGCTGGTGAGACTCAACACTGTTCCCCTAACCTCTGTTAAGCTAACTTCTGATCTCAGAACTGCTGGTGAGAAACACAATACTTCTCACCTCTTTTGATGCGGCGACGTTGAACTGTGTATTCTCAGGCCAGTCTTCAGTTGAACCAATCAGTAGCAGGGTTAGAGTTAGTAGAGGCTGTATGGGTAATGTAGTCTTTCTGCCCTCAGGCAAGTCTGCAGTTAAACCACTCAGTAACAAGGTTATGCTGCATTCAATAAAATTTGGAACTCAGAAAAAAATTAGCTCCGACTTAAAAAAATCTATTTGAACGGTCATCAAAGTTGGTATTACAAGTAGGAAACTCTGGCATCATCCTAGAGCTCCGACTTCTCCGACCTGAAGATCCAACAAAAAACATGGCGGCCTTCATTGTTTACATAAAAATATGTATTCTCACCTTAAGCATTTTCTATCTTCTTTAAACAGTTTAGCAAGAAGCATTTAGCATCTCTGCAGGTGTTTTTGATTCCTTCAGTCGTCCATGTTTTTCCGAGTTGACAGCTTGAGCGCACTGAAGTGGGGGGTCGAAGACTTCCTAGTCAGGATCGCCGAGTTTGCCGACTTGTCTTGAACGCACCATTAGTTAGTAGAGGCTGTTTGGGTAATGTAGTCTTTCTGTCCTCAGGCCAGTCTTCAGTTGAAGGAGGGTCCTAATGAGGTGGTGTTCAGTGTGACCACTCAGTACCAGGGCACCTGTCGCTGCCAGGGCACCATCTACCTCTGGAGCTGGGACGACAAGATCGTAATCTCAGACATCGATGGCACCATCACCAGGTAAGTGTGTGTGTGTGTATGTGTGTGCGTGCATGAGTTTGTATTGCCAGTTGTATGTGATCATGTTATATCTGTTAATGGTGTGTGTGTGTGTGTGTGTGTGTGTGTGTGTGTGTGTGTGTGTGTGTGTGTGTGTGTGTGTGTGTGTCCGTGTCCTCTCTTGCAGATCTGACACCTTGGGCCACATCCTGCCAACGCTGGGTAAAGACTGGACCCACCAGGGTATTGCCCGCCTCTACCACCGAGTCAGCCAGTGAGTCTCCCACACACAGTTGAAGTCGGAAGTTTACATACACGTTAGCCAAATACATTTATACTCAGTTTTTCACAATTCCTGACATTTAATCCTAGTAAAAATTCCCTGTCTTAGGTCAGTTAGGATCACCACTTTATTTTAAGAATGTGAAATGTCAGAATAATAGTAGAGAGAATGATTTATTTCAGCTTTTATTTATTTCCTCACATTCCCAGTGGGTCAGAAGTTTACATACACTCAATTAGTATTTGGTAGCATTGACTTTAAATTGTTTAACTTGGGTCAAACGTGTCGGGTAGCCTTCCACAAGCTTCCCACAATAAGTTGGGTGAATTTTGGCCCATTCCTCCTGACAGAGCTGGTATAACTGAGTCAGGTTTCTAGGCCTCCTTGCTTGCACACGCTTTTTCAGTTCTGCCCACACATTTTCTATAGGATTGAGGTCAGGGCTTTGTGATGGCCACTCCAATACCTTGACTTTGTTGTCCTTAAGCCATTTTGCCACAACTCTGGAAGTATGCTTGGGGCCATTGTCCATTTGGAAGACCCATTTGCGACCAAGCTTTAACTTCCTGACTGATGTCTTGAGATGTTGCTTCAATATATCCACATACATTTCCTTCCTCATGATGCCATCTATTTTGTGAAGTGCACCAGTCCCTCCTACAGCAAAGCACCCCCACAGCATGATGCTGCCACCCCCGTGCTTCACGGTTGGGATGGTGTTCTTCGGCTTGCAAGTGACCCCCTTTTTCCTCCAAACATAACGATGGTCATTATGGCCAAACAGTTCTATTTTTGTTTCATCAGACCAGAGGACATTTCTCCAAAAAGTACGGTCTTTGTCCCCATGTGCAAACCGTAGTCTGGCTTTTTTATGGTGGTTTTGGAGCAGTGGCTTCTTCCTTGCTGAGCGTCCTTTCAGGTTATGTCTATATAGGACTATTTTTTCGGTGGATATAGATACTTTTGTACCTTACATGTTTCCTCCAGCATCTTCACAAGGTCCTTTGCTGTTGTTCTGGGATTGATTTGCACTTTCACACCAAAGTACGTTCATCTCTAGGAGACAGAACGCATCTCCTTCCTGAGCGGTATGACGACTGCGTGGTCCCATGGTGTTTATACTTGCGTACTATTGTTTGTACAGATGAACGTGGTACCTTCAGGCGTTTGAAAATTGCTCCCAAGATGAACCAGACTTGTGGAGGTCTACAATTTCTTTTCTGAGGTCTTGGCTGATTTCTTTTGATTTTCCCATGATGTCAAGCAAAGAGGCACTGAGTTTGAAGGTAGGCCTTGAAATGCATCCACAGGTACACCTCCAATTGACTCAAATGATGTAAATTAGCCTATCAGAAGCTTCTAAAGCCATGACATCATTTTCTGGAATTTTCCAAGCTGTTTAAAGGCACAGTCAACTTAGTGTATGTAAACTTCTGACCCACTGGAATTGTGATACAGTGAATTATAAGTGAAATAATCTGTCTGTAAACAATTGTTGGATAAATTACTTGTGTCATGCACAAAATAGATGTCCTAACCGACTTGCGAAAACTATAGTTTGTTAACACGAAATTTGTGGAGTGGTTGAAAAACGAGTTTTAATGACTCCAACCTAAGTGTATGTAAACTTCCGACTTCAACTGTAACTATAGATGGGTGTTAGAGTAATGAAACAGGGGTCACATTCAGAATATGGCTCAATGTAAGATGAATGAATCATGTCAGCTTTATTCATGGTGTTTGGCTTAGCACGTTGCACCATCATGAAGGAAGCCATGTCCCTGACGCTCGTTAGTTGAACTCCTGTCCCCTCCCTCTCTAGTAGGAATTACTAAGAGAGTAGAAAAATGTCATCTCTTTCTCTCTCTCTCTCTCTCTCTCTCTCTCTCTCTCTCTCTCTCTCTCTCTCTCTCTCTCTCTCTCTCTCTCTCTCTCTCTCTCTCTCTCTCTCTCTCTCTCTCTCTCTCTCTCTCTCTCTCTCTCTCTCTCTCTCTCTCTCTCTCTCTCTCAGGAATGGTTATAAGTTTATGTACTGCTCTGCAAGGGCCATAGGTATGGCTGATATGACGAGGGGGTATCTTCACTGGGTCAATGAGAGAGGAACCATGCTGCCTATAGGACCTGTCCTACTCAGCCCCAGCAGCCTGTTCTCAGCCCTGCACAGGTGAGGAACACACACACACACATCATCAAAATAAACACAGCAGAAGTGTCAAACACAATAGAGAACAATGTACAGTACATTTTAGCAGACGCTCTTATCCACAGCATACATTTTCATACTGGTCCCCCATGGGGATTAAACCCACAACCCTGACGTTGCAAGCACCATGCTAAACCAATTGAGCCCCACGGGACCACAGTAGCTTATATAGTAGAGATATCCCTATATTGTATAATGATCATTCTGACCTTCCTGTCCTGTCGTCCTTCCTGTCCTGTCCTGTCCTGACCTGTCGTTCTGTCCTTCCTGTCCTGACCTGTCATCCTGTCCTGGCCTGTCGTCCTGTCATGTCTTGTCCTGTCATCCTGTCTTTCCTGCCCTATCATTCCTGTCCTGTCTTGTCTTGTAATGTCCTGTAGGGAGGTGATAGAGAAGAAGCCTGAGAGGTTTAAGATTGAGTGTCTGACCGACATCAAGCAGCTGTTCTACCCTAACACTGAGCCTTTCTACGCAGCCTTCGGCAACAGAGCCACGGTGAGAGCCCTGCTCCCTCCAACACTGTACACATTAACTTTGGCTACTTTTTAGATTCATTTGACTGGGACCATACACATTCTATACATTTTATATTTACATTTCGGTCATTTAGCAGACGTTCTTATCCAGAGCGACTTACAGCCAGTAATCAACTTTTTTGCAAATGTGACAGATTCAGCCTAAAGGCTAATTTCAAACAGAATATTATGTTTGCTGCTGTTGTGGTTGTGTATGTGTTTTTGGATAGTATGTCAGTTGTTGTTACAGTTGTTGTTGTTGTTGTTTAGGATGTGTACTCCTATAAGGAGGTGGGCGTTCCCCTAAACAGGATCTTCACAGTCAACCCCAAGGGAGAGCTGATACAGGAACACGCTAAGACCAACATCTCATCGTAAGACCTCTCTGACTCTTACTTTATCCCTCTATCTTTCTCCCTCATATGTCAATGTCTCTCTCTCCCTCAGTAGCTCTGTCTCTCTCTGTCTCTGTCTATGTTTATGAACAATGAAAGTAAATTAAGTGAAGGATATTTCTGTTCATGTCCCTTCCAGGTATGGTCGTCTGTGTGAGGTGGTGGACCATGTCTTCCCCCTGTTGATCAGAGGCCACGTCTCAGACTTCTCCTGCCCTGACACCTTCAGCCAGTTCACCTACTGGAGAGAACAGCTGCCCCAGATCCACAGCCCCGACCATCCCTTGGTCCACAGCCCCGACCAGCCCCTGGTCCACACCCCCGACCAGCCCCTGGTCCACACCGCCGACCAGCCCCTGGTCCACACCCCCGACCAGCCCCTGGTCCACACCCCCGACCAGCCCCTGGTCCACACCGCCGACCAGCCCCTGGTCCACACCCCCGACCAGCACCTGGTCCACACCCCCGACCAGCACCTGGTCCACACCCCCGACCAGCCCCTGGTCCACACCGCCGACCAGCCCCTGGTCCACAGCCCCGACCAGCCCCTGGTCCACACCCCCGACCAGCCCCTGGTCCACAGCCCCCGACCAGCCCCTGGTCCACACCCCCCGACCAGCCCCTGGTCCACACCGCCCGACCAGCCCCTGGTCCACACCCCCGACCAGCCCCTGGTCCACACCCCCGACCAGTCCCTGGTCCACACCCCCGACCAGCCCCTGGTCCACAGCCCCGACCAGCCCCTGGTCCACACCCCCGACCAGCCCCTGGTCCACACCCCTGACCATCCTCTGGGCATCAGCTGTGGAGACCCACTTCCACATCAGACCACCCCATAAGTGACCTGTGTGCAATCTGGGAAGGAAAGGGAGAGACACATTCATGATGATGACGGCATGCAAATGAAAGAAGCATGTCCCTGCTCTAATGTCACACACACAGAGCAATGTGGACCTTAACACACACATGGTTGCCATGTGCCCACTTATGCACTAGTGAAAGTATACTCGCTACAACAACAGGCATGTTAGCACTGAGTGGTATTTCTATGTACTCACCTTTCCTATTTATGTTCTAGTCCTCAGTGTTTTTCTCTACAATACCTAGCCTACTGTTTATCAGGTGGAAAAGGTACTACGTTTATACACTTGCAGGTGCTGCAACTCCAACAACAAGCACTGATTCAGTCAAACTGGGGGAAATCACTGTGAAGAACAGCCTATCAATGACAGCTATTTCACCCAATTAACATTGCCTTATTGATTATTGCACTTTTAGTCTGCAATGTGGGTACAGTAAACCGCAATGCATGTTTGATTGACACTTTCAGATCTAACATTCACATAAAGTGCCAATATAATAAATGCTGAACAATTCAAGATTATGCTCAACTAGCAGTGAAAATATTATAGCACACGATGATAATTCAGTTCACCTGTTCCCCTACAAACATGTATCAATATAATGCGTTTTAAAGCATGTTTCTATTCTAGTAGTAGCATTCCATATGAGCTTTTTCTTCTTTATTATTATTATTGGATTATTTTTGTCATGTTCTGTGAATGGTAGATATGTTAGTGATCAATTGAACTAAAACAGGTAACTAACCGGTGTAGCTCTTCACTTCACTTTATTAACAAGGCACTAAGGAGGGCTGTCTCTCTCGTTGATGCCTCTCGCCCATAGTCATCAATAGTCCTTAAATGGTCATTTAGCCAAACACTTGAGAAAAGACTCATGTAAAACTGACATCACTCTGATAATAAGCAATATAAGAAAAAAGTCAGGTTGTCCGTTTTAGCAGTTGTCTTGTCTTAATTTCACATCTCATCACGGTTTCTACGGACCGTGACACATATAACATATCAGATTCTCACTGTGTGCAGTGTCATTGTTTTGGCTAACATTAACAGATAATATAGTGCAGACAATAGAAAACATATTATGTCATCTGCTTTGGTTGTCCATCATCTTAAACTCTGTGGGTAACTGCGAGATGAGAGTAATCTACAAATGTATGAACTATTTAATTAATTTCACATTTTTAAGCACGCAGCTTGTGAACACACTTGGATTTGGCCTTTGGTTTTTATTTCATTGTATATATTGTGTTTATGTGATTGAATCTGAATAGAGTTTTGATGTTCATTCTCACTTTTGTAAATAGTGCAATCTTTTTTAGTGATTGAATTCAGAAACATTGTCAGTAAGTGGCTGGCTGCTGGACTAAAGTAGTTTGAGCTTTAATGGCTAACAACATTTTGCACTGACAGACTATAGTGTCCACTGAAGCAAAACCATTGAGGAGTTATTCTACAGTAAAACAATCAATATTCTCCTGAATTCTAGAATCTACTACTTAGATACAAAGAGAACATAGATAAATAGATTACAGTGAAATTATGTTCCTTGTAATTTCAGCAATTAGAATGCACAACAACCTTGAAGATTCTAAACCTCCTCAAAGGGTTTAAAGCACAAAGCACTAACAACATAGCCTGTCTGTCCATCATATCTCTGTTGTGAACAGAGGAGGTGGCAGTATGTGTATATGAGTGGCTACAATGGAATGTGTATCAATATATGAATATTGTGCAATTGCCAATGTTATCCTGTATGTAGTATGGATGGAAATTCAAGACGTCCTGTATTACCTGAATGAATACTAACACTGTGATACAGTATTTCTCTCTTTTCTATTGATCATATTGATGACCACTATAAACCTGATCACATCACTATGAAGGAGAGAAGGTTCCCACTGTCCCTATGTCATATACCATATTGATTACTTTCAATACCTTTACATTCACTTTGGTTGAGTTGACTTCCCATGGGATGGTTGAAACATCCATTACCATGTTTCTGGAGTATTGTGACATAGCGACTAATGTGAGATGTTGGATTTACCACCAACCTAAGAGGTGTGTTGGTATTTGGAGGATAAAGGATGGATGGATGGTAGGATGAATGGATGGATGGATGGATGGATGGTAGGATGAATGGATTAGTCAATGGAGGCATGTGATATCACTGTTGTGTTGTGTTTACTCCTCCTCTGTGTCATTGTGTTCTGTTGTCCCCTTACTGTACTCTCATAAGATTTGTTCCAAGTATGTTAAAGTACTACTGTATATTCTGGTTAAATTACTGTATTCTTTCTGTGAAAGATCCATATAAACAAAGAGCTTGTTGCCTTACAGTATGTCGTGGCTGTCTCTGCCCTCTTTAGTTTGTTTCTGAGATGTACAGAGTCAATTACTCTAGCACTGTGTCATGTTGTATAGGTTAACAATCCAGTCTGAAAATAACTGTGTATTGAAAATAAGTATTTCAATAAATGCAAAGATGATTGTTGATGGATGTGTATGTGTCTCAGTTCTCCTCCCTGTAGGTAACATGATATGAAACCAGAGGCAGAGAGAGCATGTGTAGTATTTCTTGAGTTTTAGAGGTTTTCCTGACCACATGACTGAAAAGTAACAGGACCATGACTCCACTCTACAGAGCAAAACTAACAACCATATTGCCCATGTATACAATGGTATTGCTCCATGGCTTTGTGAAGGCTGGGTACCTACTGCCATCTAGTGGAATATATACGTATAACACCTTTGATATAAAGCCCATGTACAGTAATCAGCTCACTGACAGATCTGTCTAATACTCACGGGGATCACATGTAAAATAATTTTTACAATAACAAAACTGATTATATTATTTAAACCAGTCTGAATTTTTGTCAGGTCTTCCTGACAGGAGGTGAATCAAGCATTTCGCTACACCCGCAATAACATCTGCTAAATATGGGACCAATAAAATTTGATTTTAATAAACATTTGATTTGTGATGGACCGGAGGGGCTCCAGAGAAAAGAACTGTACCACAACGGTTTTACTTCCACTTATTAGTTTCCTCATCTACAACATCTGTGTGTGAGAGACGGTAGGTAAACTATTATTTTCTTTAGTTTTGTTCAATAGTTGTTGGGAATCAGTAGGAGATTATTTCCAGACAATCATGTTTATCATAAAAAATCTAATACATAAAAACAAAAAATTATTGAAGGCATTAGTCCCTGAGTCAACCATGTGACAACTATAATTGTTTCACTCTATGTAGGGCAGTGTCTCTACCATAGTTGATATTTCCTGGCTATGAAATTTTTTCCATCCACGTTAAATGAGTAATCCTCCTTTTAAAGTATTTCATTATGAATGATGAGAGGAGAAATTAAGACAAGACAACTGAAAAAAATGATAAAAATAGGAACTGATCAGGGTACTCCAGACGATAGCTGTTCCTCATTTGCTCATCTGCAGAAACTTCTTGACCATCTGTGATATAACGTCTTGTCATAGTGTTGTATGAACAAAGTTACATCTGTTAGATAGGTAACTCTTGGCGCCACAGAGTCTGAATGCTAAGGATTCCAGTATGTCGAGGGAGCTTACTGGGGTTTATCTTAGAATGATTGATAGATGGAATATACTGACTTGGGTACAGGGTGATACCATCAGAGTGGGGAGTGCCCACTGATGGTTACCAGATGTTGTTGAAGAAACGTGTAACATGAAGTATATAAACTGAGAGATTTCCTTTGTCCAGTGTTTGGATGACAGGAGGCAACGCATGTGCCGTTTGTTATACAAACCCGGTACCGCAATCAATTAAATACTTTGCATCAACTCTCCATTTAATTGTTTAAGTATATTCTTGCATCCTGAATTACTTGATACCAGAGAAACTCATCATAACAGATTAGCGTCTACGAACGGGAAACAGTTTCATCCTAACCGACAGGTAAGCAGACTTAAATTTTTTGGGAATGTGTTAAACTCTGCTTATCTGTGGTAAGGCTGAGCTGTAAAGAACGGTTTGAATTCTATATTTTAAAATGGCGAAGATGAGTTGTATTGAGTTATTTGATGAGATGTAAGGATAAATATCAAATTAGGCAAGGACATGGTGTTATGATTCAAAATAGGGTGTGTTCGAAGTAATGAGTAAAAGTAACAGAGGATAAACGAGTGGGCACAGGACTTCCCTTAATGTGTAATGGCATTATAAAGAGAGTGGGTGTTAGTCCCTTAATGTTTGAAGTACATTATAAAAGAGAATGGGCGCAGGAATTCCTTTAATGTTTAAAGTACATTGTAAAGAGGAAGTGCGTTTTATTCCCTTAATGTTTAAAGTACATTGTAAAGAGGGAGTGCATTTTATTCCCTTAATGTTTAAAGTACATTATAACAAAATTGGGCACAGGTATCCCTTAGTGTATAGAGGCATTATAAAGAGATAGGTTAGGGGCCTTTGATGTGTGGTATTCATCATAAAAGGAATAGGTTACGGAACTTTGATGTGGTAAACCATCATAAAAAGAAGTACAGAATTAGTCCTTTGTGAATTACTCAAAAAGGGCATGGAGAGAGATCCGTTCAAAAACAACATTTCTCATGTTGTTGGTATTCTGGTTGGCAAATGGATGAGACAGAATGGGGGTTAGAGATGGTAGCTGCTCGGATGAGACATTGAAATTGGGACATTGTTATGGGCAATCCAAGTTGAACTATAAAGCTATCTGAAGAACATAATGAAGAAACGCCAGAAGTTTGAGTGCCGGGGAAGGACGGGTCTGGTCAGCTGTGTCCATAATTGATTTGAACTTCTCTAAAGTTGATAATTTGGGTATGAGGTTGATGTAGGAGGTATATACACTGCTAGATTTATAGTAATTTGGACTAAGAAAGCATTGTGATAATGATCTGTAATTATTCTCATGATGAGGAAGGTAATAGTAGAATGATGGATAGTTATACGGTACGTTAATATAAGTGTACATTCTGACAGGGATAAGGTGTGCTAAGTTGAGGGTTTTTAACTTTGTGTGATAGGACCAATGTGAATTACTAAGAATTGTCATTCTAAATTTGTGTTGGATAATTAATTTGATTTTGGTTATGATTTATAAGATGACTGAGTGATTTAAGTAAGTTGACACTGCAATTAATGTATTAGATATTGATATTGATTCTTTTGATTGTTATACTAATTGATATGGGTAAAGAAGTTATGTGAGCTAAAGATGTTGACACTATTCTCAACATGCCCTGGTATTGCGTATACAATCGTAAGATAACTGCCTTAAATAGATATTATGGTTAAAACAACGCTACATTAGTTATAATGTGTTAGGATACACTTATATTATTTATTTTGAGAATACATTTTTTAATATTACTGTTTGGAAGATATACAGTGGGGAAAAAAGTATTTAGTCAGCCACCAATTGTGCAAGTTCTCCCACTTAAAAAGATGAGAGAGGCCTGTAATTTTCATCATAGGTACACGTCAACTATGACAGACAAATTGAGGGGAAAAAATCCAGAAAATCACATTGTAGGATTTTTTATGAATTTATTTGCAAATTATGGTGGAAAATAAGTATTTGGTCACCTACAAACAAGCAAGATTTCTGGCTCTCACAGACCTGTAACTTCTTCTTTAAGAGGCTCCTCTGTCCTCCACTCGTTACCTGTATTAATGGCACCTGTTTGAACTTGTTATCAGTATAAAAGGCACCTGTCCACAACCTCAAACAGTCACACTCCAAACTCCACTATGGCCAAGACCAAAGAGCTGTCAAAGGACACCAGAAACAAAATTGTAGACCTGCACCAGGCTGGGAAGACTTAATCTGCAATAGGTAAGCAGGTTTGAAGAAATCAACTGTGGGAGCAATTATTAGGAAAGGGAAGACATACAAGACCACTGATAATCTCCCTCGATCTGGGGCTCCACGCAAGATCTCACCCCGTGGGGTCAAAATGATCACAAGAACGGGGAGCAAAAATCCCAGAACCACACGGGGGGACCTAGTGAATGACTTGCAGAGAGCTGGGACCAAAGTAACAAAGCCTACCATCAGTAACACACTACGCCGCCAGGGACTCAAATCCTGCAGTGCCAGACGTGTCCCCCTGCTTAAGCCAGTACATGTCCAGGCCCGTCTGAAGTTTGCTAGAGTGCATTTGGATGATCCAGAAGAGGATTGGGAGAATGTCATATGGTCAGATGAAACCAAAATAGAACTTTTTGGTAAAAACTCAACTCGTCGTGTTTGGAGGACAAAGAATGCTGAGTTGCATCCAAATAACACCATACCTACTGTGAAGCATGGGGAGGAAACATCATGCTTTGGGGCTGTTTTTCTGCAAAGGGACCAGGACGACTGATCCGTGTAAAGGAAAGAATGAATGGGGCCATGTATCGTGAGATTTTGAGTGAAAACCTCCTTCCATCAGCAAGGGCATTGAAGATGAAACGTGGCTGGGTCTTTCAGCATGACAATGATCCCAAACACACCGCCCGGGGCAACGAAGGAGTGGCTTCGTAAGAAGCATTTCAAGGTCCTGGAGTGGCCTAGCCAGTCTCCAGATCTCAACCCCATAGAAAATCTTTGGAGGGAGTTGAAAGTCCGTGTTGCCCAGCGACAGCCCCAAAACATCACTGCTCTAGAGGAGATCTGCATGGAGGAATGGGCCAAAATACCAGCAACAGTGTGTGAAAACCTTGTGAAGACTTACAGAAAACGTTTGACCTGTGTCATTGCCAACAAAGGGTATATAACAAAGTATTGAGAAACTTTTGTTATTGACCAAATACTTATTTTCCACCATCATTTGCAAAAAAATTCATAAAAAATCCTACAATGTGATTTTCTGGATTTTTTTTCTCATTTTGTCTGTCATAGTTGACGTGTACCTATGATGAAAATTACAGGCCTCTCTCATCTTTTTAAGTGGGAGAACTTGCACAATTGGTGACTAACTAAATACTTTTTTCCCCCACTGTATTTCATTCAAACCTTCACCTTAAATGGCAAACTAATATAATATAATATAGGATTTGCCATTTTGAATACATTCATCAGGCTACATTTTCATTTGATAAAAAATAATATCGATTAGGATATATACAATCACAATTGACTTGATTTAGTTACACGTTTCAAATATGGACAGTCCATGGATATTTTACCCTCGATCTTGAAAATAAATGACCATACCAGACAATTTTCTTTTAAAGACAGTTGTATTTAATTCAAATATATGAATTGGAAACAACTAAAATAATAAGATTAGGCTACACCAACATTAGTTTTCCATTCATACAACGTTTCAGGTAAATTGGCACAGTAGATTTTGCGTGGTAAACAAGGAAATACTTTATGTCAGTTGTACGAAATAAATTGTCAAATAGATAAATTGCCCCTAGTCTGCTCAAAAAGTAAGGCTAAATAGATTCCGATGATAATACCCCCCAGAGGACAAACAGATCTTGAAAGACTTTGGTAACAAGCAGGACTAAATTAACGCCAACATCAGCTTTTAAGGAGCAGTAATGAGGTGATCAATAATGGTTGCAATTAAGATCAGCTGTGCAGGTGAATTTAGTGTGTATTCATATGGTTTAACGAGACATCAGCTGGCGATAATCTAGTGGCCATCGATGGTTGCACACTCAACCAGCATGGCTACCACAGCATTCTGCAGCGATACGCCATCCCATCTGGTTTGGGCTTAGTGGGACTATCATGACCCAACACACCTCCAGGCTGTGTAAAGGCTATTTTACCAAGAAGGAGAGTGATGAAGTGCTGCATCAGATGACCTGGCCTGCACAATCACCCGACCTCAACCCAATTGAGATGGTTTGGGATGAGTCGGAACTGCAGAGTGAAGGAAAAGCAGCCAACAAGTGCTCAGCATATGTGGGAACTCCTTCAAGACTGTTGAAAAAGCATTCCAGGTGAAGCTGGTCGAGAGAATGCCAAGAGTGGGCAAAGGGTGGCTATTTGAAAAATCTCAAATCTCAAATATATTTCGATTTGTTTAACACTTTTTTGGTTACTACATGATTCCATGTGTTATTTCATAGTAAGAAAATAGTAAAAATAAAGAAAAACCCTTGAATGAGTAGGTGTGTCCAAACTTTTGATTGGTACTGTAGTTAATTCAAGGGTTTCTCTACATCCAACCCTTAATGGTGCCCCTCTTAGATACATTTGGAAAGGATAACCAAATTAATCAAATAAATCAGATCAATTAATTATTCCATGTAATTAATCAATAAATTATCTTCAATATTATTTAGCCAAAGTCCCCTGGTCAGTCTATGTCATGGAAAGAGCATGTGTTCTTAATGTTTTGTACACTCAGTGTACACACACACACACACACCATATACACACAGCCTACATTGACACTCCCACACAAAACCCATACACATACAGTGGGGGAAAAAAGTATTTAGTCAGCCACCAATTGTGCAAGTTCTCCCACTTAAAAAGATGAGAGAGGCCTGTAATTTTCATCATAGGTACACGTCAACTATGACAGACAAAATGAGAAAAAAAATCCAGAAAATCACATTGTAGGATTTTTTATGAATTTTTTTGCAAATGATGGTGGAAAATAAGTATTTGGTCAATAACAAAAGTTTCTCAATACTTTGTTATATACCCTTTGTTGGCAATGACACAGGTCAAACGTTTTCTGTAAGTCTTCACAAGGTTTTCACACACTGTTGCTGGTATATTGGCCCATTCCTCCATGCAGATCTCCTCTAGAGCAGTGATGTTTTGGGGTTGTCGCTGGGCAACACAGACTTTCAACTCCCTCCAAAGATTTTCTATGGGGTTGAGATCTGGAGACTGGCTAGGCCACTCCAGGACCTTGAAATGCTTCTTACGAAGCCACTCCTTCATTGCCCGGGCGGTGTGTTTGGGACCATTGTCATGCTGAAAGACCCAGCCACGTTTCATCTTCAATGCCCCTTGCTGATGGAAGGAGGTTTTCACTCAAAATCTCACGATACATGGCCCCATTCATTCTTTCCTTTACACGGATCAGTCGTCCTGGTCCCTTTGCAGAAAAACAGCCCCAAAGCATGATGTTTCCACCCCCATGCTTCACAGTAGGTATGGTGTTCTTTGGATGCAACTCAGCATTCTTTGTCCTCCAAACACGACGAGTTGAGTTTTTACCAAAAAGTTATATTTTGGTTTCATCTGACCATATGACATTCTCCCAATCCTCTTCTGGATCATCCAAATGCACTCTAGCAAACTTCAGACGGGCCTGGACATGTACTGGCTTAAGCAGGGGGACACGTCTAGCACTGCAGGATTTGAGTCCCTGGCGGCATAGTGTGTTACTGATGGTAGGCTTTGTTACTTTGGTCCCAGCTCTCTGCAGGTCATTCACTAGGTCCCCCGTGTGGTTCTGGGATTTTTGCTCACCGTTCTTGTGATCATTTTGACCCCACGGGGTGAGATCTTGCGTGGAGCCCCAGATCGAGGGAGATTATCAGTGGTCTTTGTATGTCTTCCATTTCCTAATAATTGCTCCCACAGTTGATTTCTTCAAACCAAGCTGCTTACCTATTGCAGATTCAGTCTTCCCAGCCTGGTGCAGGTCTACAATTTTGTTTCTGGTGTCCTTTGACAGCTCTTTGGTCTTGGCCATAGTGGAGTTTGGAGTGTGACTGTTTGAGGTTGTGGACAGGTGTCTTTTATACTGATAACAAGTTCAAACAGGTGCCATTAATACAGGTAACGAGTGGAGGACAGAGGAGCCTCTTAAAGAAGAAGTTACAGGTCTGTGAGAGACAGAAATCTTGCTTGTTTGTAGGTGACCAAATACTTATTTTCCACTATAATTTGCAAATAAAATCATTAAAAATCCTACAATGTGATTTTCTGGAATATTTTTTCTCAATGTGTCTGTCATAGTCGACGTGTACCTATGATGAAAATTACAGGCCTCTCTCATCTTTTTAAGTGGGAGAACTTGCACAATTGGTGGCTGACTAAATACATTTTTTCCCCACTGTACACTACATAAGCACACAGACACACAACACACACACACATAGCGACACAACACAAACACACATACACATTACACACATTTTTACATTGTCATTGTCATTTTAGCAGACGCTCTTATCCAGAGCAACTTACAGTAGTGAGTGCATACATTTTAATACTTTTTTCGTACGAACACTCACACCACATACTTTGACACTCATCATTTGCTGCTGCTACTCTGTTCTTTATTTTACCATCTATCCTGATGCCTAATCACTTTACCCTGCCTTCATGTACATACAGTTGAAGTCGGAAGTTTACATACAGTGAGGGAAAAAGTATTTGATCCCCTGCTGATTTTGTACGTTTGCCCACTGACAAAGAAATGATCAGTCTATAATTTTAATGGTAGGTTTAATTGAACAGTGAGAGACAGAATAACAACAAAAAAATCCAGAAAAACGCATGTAAAAAATGTTATAAATTGATTTGCATTTTCATGAGGGAAATAAGTATTTGACCCCCTCTCAATCAGAAAGATTTCTGGCTCCCAGGTGTCTTTTATACAGGTAACGAGCTGAGATTAGGAGCACACTCTTAAAGGGAGTGCTCCTAATCTCAGCTTGTTACCTGTATAAAAGACACCTGTCCACAGAAGCAATCAATCAATCAGATTCCAAACTCTCCACCATGGCCAAGACCAAAGAGCTCTCCAATGATGTCAGGGACAAGATTGTAGACCTACACAAGGCTGGAATGGGCTACAAGACCATCGCCAAGCAGCTTGGTGAGAAGGTGACAACAGTTTATGCTATTATTCGCAAATGGAAGAAACACAAAATAACTTTCAATCTCCCTCGGCCTGGGGCTCCATGCAAGTTCTCACCTCGTGGAGTTGCAATGATCATGAGAACGGTGAGGAATCAGCCCAGAACTACACGGGAGGATCTTGTCAATGATGTCAAAGCAGCTGGGACCATAGTCACCAAGAAAACTATTGGTAACACACTACGTCGTGAACGACTGAAATCCTGCAGCGCCCGCAAGGTCCCCCTGCTCAAGAAAGCACATATACAGGGCCGTCTGAAGTTTGCCAATGAACATCTGAATGATTCAGAGGAGAACTGGTGAAAGTGTTGTGGTCAGATGAGACCAAAATCGAGCTCTTTGGCAGCAACTCAACTCGCTGTGTTTGGAGGAGGAGGAATGCTGCCTATGACCCCAAGAACACCATCCCCACCGTCAAACATGGAGGTGGAAACATTATGCTTTGGGGGTGTTTTTCTGCTAAGGGGACAGGACAACTTCACCGCATCAAAGGGACGATGGACGGGGCCATGTACCGTCAAATCTTGGGTGAGAACCTCCTTCCCTCAGCCAGGGCATTGAAAATGGGTCGTGGATGGGTATTCCAGCATGACAATGACCCAAAACACACGGCCAAGGCAACAAAGGAGTGGCTCAAGAAGAAGCACATTAAGGTCCTGGAGTGGCCTAGCCAGTCTCCAGACCTTAATCCCATCGAAAATCTGTTGAGGGAGCTGAAGGTTCGAGTTGCCAAACGTCAGCCTCGAAACCTTAATGACTTGGAGAAGATCTGCAAAGAGGAGTGGAACAAAATCCCTCCTGAGATGTGTGCAAACCTGGTGGCCAACTACAAGAAACGTCTGACCTCTTTGATTGCCAACAAGGGTTTTGCCACCAAGTACTAAGTAATGTTTTTCAGAGGGGTCAAATACTTATTTCCCTCATTAAAATGCAAATCAATTTATAACATTTTTTACATGCGTTTTTCAGGATTTTTTTATTGTTATTCTGTCTCTCACTGTTCAAATAAACCTACCATTAAAATGATAGACTGATCATGTCTTTGTCAGTGGGCAAGCGTACAAAATCAGCAAGGGATTAAATACTTTTTTCCCTCACTGTACACCTTAGCCAAATACATTTAAACTCAGTTTTTCACAATTCCTGACATTTAATCCTAGTAAAGATTCCCTGTCTTAGGTCAGTTAGGATCACCACTTTATTTTAAGAATGTGAAATGTCAGAATAATAGTAGAGAGAATGATTTATTTCAGCTTTTATTTCTTTCATCACATTCCCAGTGGGTCAGAAGTTTACATACACTCAATTAGTATTTGGTAGCATTGCCTTTAAATTGTTTAACTTGGGTCAAACGTTTCGGGTACCCTTCCACAAGCTTCCCACAATAAGTTGGGTGAATTTTGGCCCATTCCTCCTGACAGAGTTGGTGTAACTGAGTCAGGTTTGTAGGCCTCCTTGCTCGCGCACGCTTTTTCATTTCTGCCCACAAATTTTCTATAGGATTGAGGTCAGGGCTTTGTGATGGCCACTCCAATAGCTTGACTTTGTTGTCCTTAAACCATTTTTCCACAACTTTGGAAGTATGCTTGGAGTCATTGTCCATTTGGAAGACCCATTTGCGACCAAGCTTTAACTTCCTGACTGATGTCTTGAGATGTTGCTTCAATATATCCACATAATTTTCCTTCCTCATGATGCCATCTATTTTGTGAAGTGCACCAGTCCCTCCTGCAGCAAAGCACCCCCACAGCATGATGCTGCCAACCCTATGCTTCACGGTTGGGATGGTGTTCTTCGGCTTGCAAGTGACCCCCTTTTTCCTCCAAACATAACGATGGTCATTATGGGCAAACAATTATATTTTTGTTTCATCAGACCAGAGGTCACTTCTCCAAAAAGTATGATGTTTGTTCCCATGTGCAGTTGCAAACCGTAGTCTGGCTTTTTTATGGTGGTTTTGGAGCAGTGGCTTTTTCCTTGCTGAGTGGCCTTTCAGGTTATGTCGATAAAGGACTTGTTTTACTGTGGATATAGATTATTTTGTACCTGTTTCCTCCAGCATCTTCACAAGGTCCTTTGCTGTTGTTCTGGGATTGATTTTCGCACCAAAGTACGTTCATCTCTAGGAGACAGAACGCGTCTCCTTCCTGAGCGGAATGACGGCTGCATGGTCCCATGGTGTTTATACGTGCGTACTATTGTTTGTACGGATGAACGTGGTACCTTCAGGCGTTTGGAAATTGCGAAAGTTACAGATGCACAGATATCATACCCCCAAGCAGGGGCGGTGTGTTCATTAGGGCGATATGGGCGACGCACTGCCAAACGGGAAAAGGAAGGGATTTTTTTTCTAATCAATTATATCACGGCAACAGTAGTTCAGTGTTCTAATCTAGACGCCTGATCTGCCAATAAATGTCCAATCATGCTAAAGTCGTGCTTCAAATGTCCCCGCCCGTTTTGGGGCGATTTCAGTCAGGTTGAAAATCGCCCAGAAGTCTCTCATAGCCTCTAATGTAAAATATTTTTTTTTCAAATATCTGAGCTTTCAATACAATCTCTATGGGTTTCTGAGGGCTTGCACTTACGCTTTCGTCATACGTAACGTAACGATGAACGTAACTAAGAAACTACTCTTTCACCCTGAAGGCGGCAAGGCAGTAACGGACATGCACCATCTTTCAGAAAAGATTAAGAAACATGAGCTGTCAAAGACCCACATGGATAGCTGTTTGAGATTGTCTGCTTTTGGGAGAGTGAATATTGCCACTCAACTGGATGAGGGATACAGGCTAGCTGTCCGCCGCCACAACGATGAGGTTAGCAACAGCAGAGTCGTGAACACTGTCTACGAGAATCGAGACGACCTCATAGAATGTTTTGAAGCCATCCGGACGGGTTCATTGGGTTCATTTGACCAGCACACCTTGAGAGAGGCAGCTGGCTACGTGAGGATACTACATGATGAAGATTTAATTTTTTTCCTGCGGCTTTTTCACAAAATCATGCCCCACGTCGACATTCTGTACCAGAAGCTACAGAAGAAGGACATCGATGCTGTGTTTATCAAACGTGCCCTCGACAGCTTCACAAGCAAGTGCAGGCCATAAGGTAAGATTAAACAATATCAAAAAATGTGGTAAAAGCTCTTGTTGATCCTGCAATCTGAACAAATACCAAGATGCTGTATTTTCAGCTGATATTTCATTTGTTTATGGAAATGCATATTGTTTATGCAGTGTTGAGGAATGTGAAAGAACACCCTTGATTATTTTTACTGTGATAACTTATTTTGCTTTTGTAAGCCAACACTTTTGAGATCAGTCAATAAATGCTTCTGGTATTGACTTATATGCTGCCCCTGTCTTCATGTTGTTGCTGGACATATCTTTTTAAAAATGTGTGTAGGTCACCTAAATCATCAGAAAAATTGCCCCCCCTGAGAATTTTTTCAGGAGCCGCCACTGCCCCCAAGACATGCTAACCTCTCACTATTACAATAACAGGGGAGAGGTTAGCATTTTGGGGGGTGTATGATATTTGTGTGTCTATAACTTTCTCACTTATCATTATTCACTTATCATTAAAGGATTATCCGTAATCGTGGTAACATCCACATTCATGTAGAAGTGTTTAGAAACATATTCTATTTTTCTTTACAATAATGACAATAAAAGTGACTCCAAAATGACACAATACATTATTTACCATTCACTTCTATTGGGCACAAAATCATCTGAAACACAACCAAAGCAAACAGCTAATGCATCCAAAAAATGTGTAGAGTCATCATTCAAAATAACCCCAATAGATGATGTCTTGAGCACACTTGGATAAGTTCTAATACTGTACAGTAAGGTATCAAAGTGCTAACCTAGCACTTTTCACGTACAACATTTATTAAAATACAACATGTAACATAAACATGTGCCAATAGAGTCACAACATATTCTATATGACATGATAATCACCTCTATGATAATGTGATTGATGCTTCAACAATTCAATCATTTTGACTGTATATAGCAATTGAGTAAAATATGAATGACTTTATTTTTGGTAAATTATTATCATGATTTTTTCCATTTTAATTTTGTATCAATAAAGATATTTCTAATTATTACATTGAAATTGATTGATTGTCTGTATTCATTTCAATTGTTTTCAAAACTGAAATAAAGAACCTCTCAGATGTTGATCAGGGCACGTATCCTAAAAGCATCTCAGAGTAGGAGTACTGACCTAGGACCAGCTTCCCCCTTTAGATCATAATTATATAGACGGGGGACCTGATTCTAGATCAGCACTCCTACTCTGAGACGCTTTATGAATACGGGCCCAGAATTGTCACAGTTGATCTCTGCAGTGAAACACCTGTATTTCTAGTAATACAACAAAGTCAAGATGAAATGGAGTGTAAACACACAAACACTATTTACACCACATTAGTGTTGTTAGCATTAGCGTTTAATATATAATCCCAACTTGTTGACGATAAAACAAGGCAGGATGGAAAACCTAACTGACCCTGTCCTACTTGGCACTTGTGTAAATCTGAAGGGATTGAAAAGATGAAAGCAATATGTTGAAACTCCCACCTAGCCAATCATCCAGCAAGGTGGAAGTACAGCATGTTTTTACCTATCAAATCCTTTCATATCTACATGAAGTGCCCTGGCCCTAGAGGTTGTGGCCAGGGGTCAATTTGGGATTGGGCATTACATTAGTTTGATTAAGTGGATGGGGGAGTTACAGTTTTCCGTTCAGGACTAGACGAGAATGGGAATCAGGACCAGATTCCTGAGCGTTCCCGTTTGCGTCGTACAATGGCTGCCACATCCTGTTTGAGAGAGGAGACGCTCTGCTCCAGCAGCTCTGAGAAATCACGCAGCAGACCACCCTGCTCATCCACAAACAGCCTGAGACCCAAGAGATCTGACTCCTCCTGGAACACACACACACACACACACACACACACACACACACACACACACACAGAAACACACACATACACACACACAAACCTTAGATCAGTCAGTCAATAAGTAGGCAGGTAGATTGATTGATTGATTGATTGATACATACACTAGGCCTGTGCCTGCGCAGGCGCTGCAGTTGAACCCTGACAGAGGTCATGCTGTGGTAGAAGACCTTCAGGGCGCGGGCGAACTCTGCATCACAGCTGGGCCTCAGACTGCTGCCTTGCCTCTCTGACCGACCACGACCACACTCTGCTCCTACACAGAGGAGGGGAGAGAGTGAGTGGTGTGTGTGTGTGTGTTTGTTTGTGAGAGAGAGAGTGAGAGAGAGAACTTGACAGTTCAGTTGTTTAGTGTGTGTGTGCTTGCTTGCGCGTGTGTGTGTGTGTCTGTCTGACCGGTCCTAGTTGTATTGAGCTGATCCCTCAGTGTGTTGTTCTCTGTCTTCAGTGCAGCGTTAGTGTTCCTCAGTTCCTCCACATCCTGCTGTAGGGCCCTCAGAGAGCAGCTCAGCTCTGAGCCAGGGTCCACGGTCTGCAACACACACACACACATTATAGTGGATACACATACTATTTAACCCTTTGAGGTCTCATGTAAATCTATAAGCCTGTCCTACAAATATGACAAATTCAAAATCTCTGAGTCTAGTACAGATGTCTGATGTAGACTCACAGTAGCTGTGTCAGGTGGTCCAGCCTGGTCGATGATGAAGCATCCCTCTGGAGTCATCCTCACTCCCTCCAAAGACGACACCAGGTCTCTACATCCCTCTGGACAGGAAAGTATCAAGCGTTACCCCGGTGTACATGCATGTGTAGCAGATGGGGATCTGTGAAACTCACTCCTCAGCCTGAAGTATCTCCACTTGCGCTGCGGAATAGCTAGCTTTTCGGTGGCGTGACTGGGTAAGACGCTTCAGGAGGGCAGAGGTCCTGCGTTCAATCCTCGGTATGAGCCGAATCAGGAGGAAGGGGTACTCGCTAAGCAAGCAGCATGACGTCCTTTACACATGCATACAGTATGAATACAGTACGAGTTCCAAGCAGGCAAGTCCCAGGCTTACCCTTACTATCCTGGGCCCAGGTTTGTAGGCGAGTCCCAGGCTTACCCTTACTGGGCCCAGGTTTGTAAGCAAGTCCCAGGTTTACTGTTACTATCCTGGGCACAGGTTTGTAGGCGAGTCCCACGCTTACTTACCCTGTAGGCCCCAGAGCTCCAGCACCAGGGCGCTGGTCTGCAGGTGTTCCAGCAGGCCCTGGGAGGTGTGCAGAGAGGTGAAGTGGACCCGCTGGTCCAGCAGGGGGTTGACATTGTGCCACACGGCCGGAGTGTAGAGGGGCTGGGCACTGTCGAACATCCTGAACCTGGCAGGGGAAACGTGACGTCAGTCAGCCCCATAGAGATAGAGTGAGCAGAACACTGGCTGGAGACGTTTTGATTGGTTGGTCATAATGGCATTAGAGGAGGGCAGGTCTGTGAACTTCAGATCGTGGGGTGGGGGTGGGAGGCTCCAGCCGTATAGGCCAATGTACTCCTCACCTGATCTGCAGCCCTCCTCCCTGATCACCCCACTCACTGGTCTCCTTTACTACTTAATTCATTTAATTTTCATTTAACCTTCATTTATCTAGGCAAGTCAATTAAGAACCAATACTTATAAATACTAAAGAACAAATACTACCCCCAAACCTCTAGCCCACACCTTTAGCCCACTCACCCTATCTGAACTCCCCTGTTCCTGGCCTGTTTGACCCAGCGCAGGCCACAGCACTGATCCAGGACCAGCTGGAAGTCCAGCCGTCTCCCCAGTAGCTCAGAGGGGTCGATCAGGATGTCATCTTCCCCCAGAGTCCTGGACACAGGAGGGCCAGGGGCCGTATGTATCAAACCTCTCAGAGTGCTGTTTTAGGATCAGTTTTGCCTTTTAGATCACAATGAATAACATTACATGGACAGGGACCTGATCCTGGATCAGCACTCTGAGATGTTTGACACATATGGCCACTGGCTACATAAAGTATCTAACACCCCTGATTCAAATAGCCAACCATTCATGTTCTTCTTCATGTTATTCTAAACTGCAATTATTTAAATCTGGGTTGTGTTCAGTAGGGCACACCGTAGCAAAATAAAAATGAAGATCTGTGTTCTAATTGGACAAGTTCAGTTTCAAAACGTTTTCTCCGTCCGTACTGAACACAACCCGGTAAAGTGTCTGCCTCCCATTCTTCTGTAATGTAATGTTACCCACAGTCCTGTGGGGCTGCATGGGAGAAGCTGGGCCTGCAGTATAGCCTCCTCAGTGCCCTCTGACCCCAATACCTGGAAACACAGAGAAGGATGAGATAGAACAACACACACACACACACACACACACACACACACACACACAGTCAACCCAGCAGCACAGTACCTCCAGCTGTTCCTCCAGTGCAATACGGAAAGCCAGAGACTGCAGCCAGAGGTGGGCGCTGCCCAGGAGCAGGGGCTCCAGCGGATCCCAAAAAGGGTCTCTGTCTCTGGGCATGGGCGCCCTGGCCGCCCCCTCTCTCTTCTGCTCCATATGGTGCTGCTGATACAGCTCCTCCATCAGGAACTTACGGTTCACAAACTTGGCCTTGGACCAGAGCCACACCTGTGGGGAGAGGACAACACACTCACCTGAGTTACACACACACCTGACACTGAACTCAGCAGTATGAAGCGATACATACAGTGCATTCGGAAAGTATTCAGACCTCTTCCCTTTTTCCACATTTTGTTTCATTGCAGCCTTATTCTAAAATTGCTTAAATAAAAAATGTTGCTCCAGAGTGCTCAGGACCTCAGACTGAGGTGAAGGTTCACCTTCCAACAGGACAACGACCCTAAGCACACAGCCAAGACAATGCAGGAGTGGCTTCGGGACAAGTCTCTGAATGTCCTTGAGTGCCCCAGCCAGTGCCCGGACTTGAACCTGATCGAACATCTCTGGTGAGACCTGAAAATAGCTGTGTAGCAACGCTCCCCATCCAACCTGACAGAGCTTGAGAGGATCTGCAGAGAAGAATGGGAGAAACTCCCCAAATACAGGTGTGCCAAGCTTGTAGAATCATACCCAAGAAGACTCGAGGCTGTAATTGCTGCCAAAGGTGCATCAACAAAGTACTGAGTAAAGGGTCTGAATACTTATGGAAATGTGATATTTCAGTTTTTTTTAAATATAAATTTTTGATCTGTTTTTGCTTTGTCATTATGGTGTATTGTGTGTAGATTGATGAGGGGGGAAAAACAATTTAATCCATTTTAGAATAAGGCTGTAACATTATGTGGAAAAGGTTAAGGGGTATGAATACTTTCCAATTGCACTGTACATCAGTGACAGTTACAAAATCCCTTGACCAAAATAACATTATCTTTCCCAAAACTAATTCAGCGACTTATTCAGAGAGCCTTCGTGAATAAATAAGTATGTTGTATGTTGTTTAAGTTTTTTGAGATCCTTGGAGTTCCTTGTTTTTGACTGTAGTCTCCCAAGACTATTGAGTTAAAGTTCAATTAAAAGTTTAACATTTATATTTTCACTTTCAAATTTGACAATCTTTGCTAAGGACATTTGTTTCCTTGTATCAGTCTGACTATAAACAATATTGTCATGCACATTTGAAAAAGATATGAGACTGTGTCTCTAAGCCAGTCCAGGAGTGACTGACAGCACCAACAGACAGTATGAATCTCAAAAGTGAATTCCAGAGGCAGGAGTATAGCACACTAGACCTTACTCTGCACTTGGTAGACATACACACACACACACATTTCTAAAAACCTGTTTTGGCTTTGTCACTATGGGGTATTGTGTGTAGATTGATGAGGAAAAAATACCATTTAATCCATTTTAGAATAAGGCTGTAACATAACAAAATGTGGAAAAAGTCAAGGGGTCTGAATACTTTCCGAAGGCACTGTATCCTACATACACTATATTCACAGATTATAATCAAATATGGCTTTGGAAGAAAACCACAAGTGGATCTTGCAGTAATTTAGGGCTTGATAGTGTTCACAGCTAAATGGGTTAAATTATGTTCCATGTAGAGATATTAGAGTCATCTAGTATGACAATATTCAGGAGGCATGATTGACAGCGTGGTCTCCCCACCTGTTTGTTTTCCAGTGATGTCACTCTGACAGTGATGTCCTTCTCCAAGTCATGACCTTTAGAGTCTGATAACGCCAAGTTCTTAATCTCCAGCTTAAACTCCACCCCCTGGACACATAATTAGATTACATCATTCATGTAATGGTATTGCGTTACCCAGATTACATCCAGTAGTCAATACTAACTGAAATCCAGGGCATAACACTACGAAACTTAGAAATTTAGTCAAAATACCATTAAATGTAATTTTTCTCACAAACACAAGGGACTTTGGTTTTAGGGATGTTGAGAATGATGGGGACGTAATGATCATTATGGTTTTAGGGGAGGTTATGATCTAATGATGTAAATCTCAGGATGAAATTGCCGCATTAACATGTAAATCATGCCTGATGGGGAAATCTAAAACAGAATGTAGGTTAAACCCATCAAGATTAAAGTGATATTTCAATATTTGGTCCATTTATCTACTTCCCCAGAGTCAGATGAACTCATGGATACCATTTTTATGTCTCTGCATCCAGTATGAAGGAAGTTAGAGGTAGTTTCACGAGCCAATACTAACTAGCGTTAGCACAATGACTGGACGTCTTTGGTTTTTACTAGCATGCTTAGCACCATAGACTTGGTAACTGCGCTAGTTAGCAATTGCGCTAACGCTAGTTAGCAACTTCCTTCAAACTGCACGCAGAGATATAAAAATGGTATCCACAAGTTAATCTGACTCTGAATAAGTAGATGAAATCCTGAAATATCCCTTTAAAGGGATACCTTGTGTAGCTCCTGGCTCATCTGGTTGGCCTCAGCCACCATGGGCATCAGTTTGATGTAGTCATAGAACACAGCCAGGAGACTAGGGTCAGTCTGACTGGGGACTGCACTGGAGTCACCTACAGGGGGAGACAGAGGAGATACACACCTCATCAACTTCTCTGTGTGAGACACTACATTTTTACATTCACATTTTAAAGTAATTTAGCAGACGCTCTTATCCAGAGCGACTTACAGGAGCAATTAGGGTTAAGTGCCTTGCTCAAGGGCACATCGACAGATTTTTCACCTAGTCGGCTTGGGGATTAGAACCAGCGACCTTTTGGTTACTGGCACAACGCTCTAAACCACTAAGCTACCTGCCACCCCACACTAATACCTGTAGGTAGTCTCTTTCCCTCTCGCACACAGTAGCTCTCTCTCTAGGAGACTGATACTTCTCCCCCCGTATCTCTCTGCCACTCTCTTACACACGCTTTTGCTCTCTAAAACAGATTCTCTCTCTTTTTACCTGTGTCACATACATGCACACCCACACACACACTCCCTCCCTCTCTCTCTTTCTCTCTCTCTCACTCTGTCTCTCTCATCCTCTCTCTCTCTCCCTCCCTCCATCTTCGTCTCTCCTACCCTGTGTCTGCTCCTCACACAGTGAGTGGAGGTGAATGCCCTCAGCGGCTGCCAGTTCAGACTGGAAGTAGTCGTAGTCGTAGCGACTCCAGTCGTCCCCGCCCCTCTCAGACGGGTAGCCAATGAACAGGTAGGTGCTGTTAGAACCCAGGATGAGTCGGTCCTAGAGGCGAGGGGGCAGAGGACGGGTTGATATGAGGGTAGGAGTCAAGGACTAAAACCATTGTCCACTTCCGAGGGCATAGTGCATAGGATAGGGGCAGTGGGGGTCATCACAATCTGGTCATGCTAGAGAGGATGGGAGACTAACTATGGTGATTATTATTAGCCATTAATGTTATTTTAACCCCTAACCTTTACCCTTACCCCTAACCCTTATCACTGACCTTAAGCCCATATGAAGAACTCATGCTCATGTTCTTGCTCATCAGTTTTGACCATGTTGCGACTTTATGTCTGAACTACGCTGAAATAAAGCCACTGTCCTATAGTTCCACAGAGGGGCCTGTTTCAAAATGGCCGCAATAGTTTGTTTCCATGGAGACGCACCAGGTGCTGCAGCTCGGTCTTCTGGGAGATGGGTGTTCCGTTGACAATGACCTTTGACCCGGCCAGTGGGGTCAGGTACACCCTTCGCTGGACGTTAATGAACACAGCATGACGCTCCTGGATCCTGAGGTGGTGAAAGGATTTATTAGAGACCTTCTTTATTTTCTTTTTTTTAAACTATTTATAAAATGTATGTACCAATCCCAGAATGCCCCCTTTATTGATGTCATAAATGAAACAAACAAAGCAGCACCTGTCTGAAACGCAGTCTGCATTTATTCAGGTTTTGTACTTGATAAAAAAAAAGTGTGATGAATTCAAAGCCAATTTGCACATTTTCAAAATCCTATTTTTTTGTGTCATACTCACCCTAGGCCCCTGACTGAGATAGACCTGGGTGAAGAGTCAGAGAGCCCTATATCCCACTCACCTATAAAACACACATATACACACAATTCCCAAGGTCTTGATTGAGTGTGTGTATGGTAATTTGATCGTAGAGCTGTAGTCTGGGGCAGAGGAGACACTCACCCTCCTGGATGAAGAGCTTGACCACCCCTGACAGCTGAGTATCCTCGTTGATGTTCAGGATGTACGGATGCATCTGCATCATCCTCCGCTCCTGAGAGAGAGAGAGAGAGAGAGAGAGAGAGAGAGGGAGGGAGTGAGGAAGGGGGAGATATGAGGGGCGTGCGTGTGTGCATGCGTACCTGTGTGATAGTAGCGTACTGCTGCTCCCAGTCCTTCAAGGCCTCCTGTAGATGTTGTTCCCAGAGTGTCTGGATGGCTCTGATCTGCAGCTCGTTATGGGTCAACAGCCGACGCAGTTCCTCTGGACACAGCAACAGCAACATAAATACAGCTACATATTAGTATACTAACATTGTTGCCCACTTCCTCTTCCCTCTACCCTCACTCCTCCTGCTATCCCTCCAAGTCCCTACTATGCTGCCCTCGACATCTCTCCCCCCTATCTCCATCTCCAGCCTACTGGTTTCGTCCTCTGCCCTGCGTCCCTCCTGTCCCAGACGGCTGAGTCTCTGCAGCAACCTGGCGTTCTCCGCCTTCAGCTCCTTCACCAGGCGCTCTGTGGGACTCTCGTTCACCACCGCACGGTTCTGGATACGCTTCGCCCTGGAGGGGGGACCAGAGGAGTAGAAAGCGGTGGGTTACGTGGGTAGTAAGGGGGAGAGGGGGTGAGGGGGAGGTGAGCGAGATGTGGATGTGGGAGAGAGGTGAGGGAGAGACACATAACCCATTGAATCATCAGATAACCAAAGTTGGACAGCTTCTAACAAAGAAGGAATGCTGGGCCTACTGTACCTTTCAGCATAGCGCAGGGTTGAGATAGACTCTTCATAGCAGATATCAGCCGGACTCAGAGCTGCAATCTGAGCATTCTGGGATTTAGTTATGACAGGCAGGGCTTATGGTAAGAGAGTTCAAGACCAACTCACTTTTTGTGAGTTTACCCACCATAATATTACCACATTTTTGCCAAAACTGTGGGATAAAAAAAAATAGCTAATCATATGATATTAATCAAATCTTTATATTTTATTAGAGGTGCATGGTACACTCTTAGAAAAAAAGGGTTCCAAATGGGTTCTTCGACTGTCCCCATAGGAGAACCATTTTTGATTCCAGGTAGAACCCAAAAGGGGTTTTACCTGTAACCAAAAGGGGTTTACCTGAACCCAAAAGGGGTTTAACCTGTAACCAAAAGGGTTCTACTTGGAACCAATAAGGGTTCTCCAAAGGGCTATCCTATGGGGACAGCTGAAGAACCCGTTTAGGTTCTAGATAGCACCTTTTTTTCTAAGAGATTAGACAAAGGGTTACCATGACAGTACGGCTGTTCCCCCCCAGGGCAGACTGCAGCAGCTTGGTGAGGACAGAGTCTCTGTATGGGATATGGACTACTTTCTTCCCTACCGCTACATCAGCCAGGGCACTGCAGAGAGAGGAGGAGGAAGAAGGAGAGGAGGGGAGAGAAGAGGAAGAAGAGAGTATCAAGTAGGAATACAAAAAGCAGAGCTGGCGAAAATATAATCGGACAGAAAAAATATGAATATAGAAAGGGCCGCTGAGTTTTTGGTGACATGTTGGTGTGGAGGGCAGATCTCTCCCAGACCTGATGACGTTGCCCAGGGTGGTGAGGCTGAGGTTGATGGCTGTGCCCTCTTTGAGCCGGTCGGCCTCGGAGCCTGACACCCGCTGTCTCTCGCTGCCAGCCAGGTCCACCAGGTTGATGTTAGACTGCTTGGTGATGCTCTCCTTAGAGAATATCTGCAGGGGGACAGGAGAGGGTCAGAGATACAATAAGAACACCAAGGGCCATATCTAACACCCAAATCAACCCCTTTCGCCCCTACCCCCCTTGCCACCTGTGTACATCTGAAACACAGGAGGTTGGTGGCACCTTAATTTGGGAGGATGGGCTCGTTGTAATGGCTAGAGCGGAATGAGTGGAATGATGCCATTCCATTTGCTCTGTTCCAGACATTATTATGAGCTGTCCTCCCGTCAGCAGCCTCCACTGATATGAAAGGATTGGACAGATGTACACATGATGTATATTTAGCATATCTGATTCAGCTAGTTAAGGTCTTGTTGAGAAGCTAATAAGTAGAATCAGGTGTGTTAAATTAGGGTTGGACTGAAAACCCACAGGACGAGGAAGAGGGTTGGGCAGCCCTGGATTAGGGGTTGACTGGGAAATGTGACTCACCTGTTTGAGCTGGAAGATGATGAGCATGTGTGAGCGGCTGCTGTTGGCGTTCATGTGTGTGGTGGCCGTGGTGCGTATCCTCGTCCCCTGCTCCATCAGCTGCTCCACCTACCAAATATATAGGAATAAATCAACTAGCTTTTTTGAGGGGAAAATTTTAATTTTTATTGATACATTTACAGTGAGCTCCAAAAGTATTGGGACAGTGACATTGAAATGATACAATGACTATGAGGTTAAAGTGACTGTCAGCTTTAAGTTGAGGGTATTCTCATCCATATCGGGTGAACCGTTAAATTACAGCACTTTTTGTACCTAGTCCCCTATTTTACAGGACCAAAGGTTTTGGGACAAATTCACTTATGTGTATTAAAGTAGTAAAAAGTTAAGTATTTGGTCCCATATTCATAGCATGCAATGACTACATCAAGCTTGTGACTCTACAAATTTGTTGGATGCATTTGCTGTTTGTTTTGGTTGTAGTTCAGATCATTTTGTGCCCAATAGAAATGAATGGTAAATCATGTATTGTGTCTTTTTGGATTCACTTTTATTGTAAATAAGAATAGAATATGTTTCTAAACACTTCTACATTAATGTGAACGCTACCATGATTACGGATAATCCTGAATGAATCGTGAATAATGATGAGTGAAAAAGTTACAGACGCAGAAATATCATACCCCCAAGACATGCTATCCTCTCACCATTACAATAACAGGAGAGGTTAGCTTTTATAGGCGGGGTATGATATTTGTGCGTCTGTAACTTTCTTACTGAACTGTTGCACCTGTGGGGCGCTGTCACAGGGGACCCTGCGAAGCCCCTCCACATAGAAGCCTCTCTGCTGCTCCTCTCGGACACGCAGTCCCCCCGGAGACCGAGACCCCCGTGACAACAGGTCAACCACCTGGAGGGGGAGGGGGGCAGGGGCTTGGGGTCAAAAACTGGACAGGTCAACTGTGAACTGTACTGTATATGTCAAATACTCCGAGTTTTCAACAGGCATGACAGAGACATGCCCAGACTTACCTGTTCATTGTAGATTTCCAACATGCTGAAAAAGACCTTGGGGAACAGAGGAGCCCATTGAAAATTATTAAAATCGAACATTATTTCTGGCTGTGATATTTGCTTCTGTCTTCTTGTTTTGTTTTTGTAATTATCCTGTGTTGTGGTTGTCTATTGGTGCAGTATGTCTATATGTACTGTATGCTGTCCATTTTTTATGATTATTTGGAAAGATATGTTATTTTATTCAAAAAATATATATATACATTACAGAAGTCACATTTCAGACCTACACACCTGGCACTGTCGGCTATCCTGGTTGGCCCTGATGGCCTGAAACAGTCTGTCACAGAGGGTGGGCACCAGGCCCTTGTTGGGTCCGTACCCGACCATGGAGTAGCTCTTCCCTGATCCAGTCTGCCCGTAGGCTAGCAGGGTGGCGTTATAACCTTGAAGGGCATTCTCCAGAATCCCCTCCCCCAGGTCCTGGAACACACTACCCTGAGGGGACAGACAGTGTTACTGCCCTGAGGGAGACAGACAGAGTTACTGCCCTGAGGGTGAATAGACAGAGTTACTGCCCTGCCCTCCTCAGAGTATCATCCTCCGGGCTCCTCAGGTAGGTACAGGCAAGAGAAGACTCTTCTCCTCCTCTCCCCCTCTCCACCTCCGCCCTCCTCACCTGGTCAGCGTATCGTCCTCCGGGCTCCTCAGGTACATACAGGCCAGAGCGGTCTCTGGTGAAGCCGCTGTGGGACCAGTAGGCGTAGTCAAAGCAGAAGGAGCGTGGGCTCTGGCTGTTACGAGGGTCCTGGATGGTGATGGTGCTGGAGGCCATTGAGATTATGCAGTGGCTGCCCGCGTCCCTCTCTCTCTGGGGACGGGAGAGACGGGGGAGGGGACACACCAGTGCAGCAGGTATAGTATTGGTGGAGGACCACATAGTACACAAAACACAGTGCAGATTGGCATAATAGCATGACATAATCTGATGATGGATCATGTCCTTGAAAAATTAGTAGGAGAGAAATGCTAAACCCAACAACAACTAAAAACATCCCAGATCTGTCCACAACTGACCTTGTTGAAGGGTCTGACGCGTACGGCCACTTTGACACAGTCCTTCCCCGGCATCTCTGCTCCTTTAGCCCTCATGATCCTCCCTGCTTCTGTAAGGGAAAGGCTGGGTGACACCCTTCACCCACTGACAGCAGCACCAGGGATGCATCTCAATAGTCTAGAGCAGCTTCCTTGTCCTTGTCTTCTCTCCTCCATCTGCACTGATGTTTAGGCTAAGAACCAGACAGGTGAAATAGATGTCCTGAAAGACATCATCCATGTTGCTTTCATCAAGTCTGTATTTTCAGATGAAGGAGCGGAGACGGGGAGAGGAGACCACTTCAGACTATTGAGATGCAGTGCAGGGGAGTAGCTAAGTAACCTGAGTAGCCAGGTGATCACTTTCACTCTGCATCTCCCTTTATGAATTATACACAGACCCAGTGCCTTTTATAAAGGACATCTACACACAGCCTTTTATGAAGGCCACAGACACACAGCCTTTTATAAAGGCCACAGACACACAGCCTTTTATAAAGGAAGATTACAGACACACACACAGAAACCTTTATAAAGGAAGATTACAAACGCACACAGTTGACTTTTGTCATCATATGAGCCAATATTAACGCTCCCCCACCCCCTCATCAGTGGAGGCTGCTGAGGGGAGGACGGCTCATAATAATGTCTGGAACGGAGTTAATGGAATGGCATCAAACACATTGAAACCATGTGTTTGATGTATTTGATACCATTCCATCGATTCCTCTCCAGCCATTACCATGAGCCCGTTCTCCCCAATTAAGGTGCCACCAACTTCCTGTGCCCCTCATAGTAGCCATCAGTCCTATACTGCCATGGCATAATTCTATTACACAAAGCATCTCAGAAAAGGTCCTAGGAATCCTGTTCAAACCTGTTTTAACCTCTTAAGGATCAGACCTTTCTTTTCAATTTCTGCCTAAAATGACATACCCAAATCTAACTGCCTCAGGACCTGAAGCAAGGATATGCATATTCTTGGTACTATTTGAAAGGAAACACTTTGAAGTTTGTGGAAATTAATGTAGGAGAACATAACACAATAGATCTGGTAAAAGATAAAACAAACAAAAAAAAACATACGTGTTCTGTTTTTATGTTTGTTGCATCATGTTTGACATGAAAACGAAAAGCCATACATTCAGATAGGAAGCTGTAGGTAATTTAGATGTTGTCTACCAGAGGAAAACAGTGTATGTGCAAAGTTTCAGACTGATACCTTCAAGAATGAGGGAGCTACATAACATTTAGTATGAAGTCACCCAGGTGTCCCTCACGAGTTTGGCCAAATATACCGAAGTGGCCTCCAAGTGGCCGAATTGGTAAATTGATACAACTATAGAGAACATACAAAAATGCTATGGTAATAAAAAATACAAGTTTACACACTCCCAGGAATGTCATACATGATGGATCATTAGCTTCCCTACATAAAAGGTACTAACAGGAGACGCGACGAGAATGCTGATCCAATGCCTCCCAACACAGAAGTGAACTATTTAAAACTCCCAGCTCAGAGTAGGTTTTAGGATGATGTTAAGACATTGCCCCGACAAGATCTAAGCCAGGAGTATAATCAATTCATAAAAGTTTATCTTTGCTGGTAATCATGACAGTTTGAGGTACTGCAAAGGATTGATAGTGATGACGCTCATGGACATTGTTGCAAATGATGGGGAATAACCAATCGCGATGAGGCATCGCCAGCTGTGAACTCAAGAGGCAACACGCTTCAGACAACCATGGTGAATGTGACTGTACGTAAATCAAATGTTGCAATGGTAAAAAGTTTGATATCATTTTCACCTGGCACGATCAATTTGCCTACTCATAATTACTGCCTAATATGTTGGTATTGTGGTGGAAATTCAACACCAGGGACACTTGTAGTCATTCTTATATGAATCACTCTTTATTTGTCAGCTAGCTGGAGAGGTTCCATTAAACTTAATGCACCATAGTGAATGTCTGTCAGAAGCTCCGCTGGGGCAGTCTCAGCAGTTGCCTTATATAAGGCTATACACAGAAAAGTTATACAGTGGGGGAAAAAAAGTATTTAGTCAGCCACCAATTGTGCAAGTTCTCCCACTTAAAAAGATGAGAGAGGCCTGTAATTTTCATCATAGGTACACGCCAACTATGACAGACAAAATCAGAAAAAAAAATCAGAAAATCACATTGTAGGATTTTTTATGAATTTATTTGAAAATTATGGTGGAAAATAAGTATTTGGTCAATAACAAAAGTTTCTCAATACTTTGTTATATACCCTTTGTTGGCAATGACACAGGTCAAACGTTTTCTGTAAGTCTTCACAAGGTTTTCTGTCACGTGAATTTCTATCTCTAATTCGACCTAAGCTTGAATCATTACCAGAGGTTGTAAGGCTCTGGTTTTAATCATCAATGATTCAAGGTCCACAACTCACAAGTCTTATCTGTATTTTTATTCATGGCGAGAGCTCTGGGGCCAAAACACAAATCTCCTTTCTTTATACCTCTTGACAAACAAAAACACTATGCTCCTCCCACCTTTCTTAAACAGTTCCCGCCTCCCCCCTTGAATGGTTAGTAACGCCCCTTCTGTTAGTGGGTTGACACTACATGATAATTCTAACATTTATACTGTGTTTGGGGTGAAATTCTTTAGTCATTATTCTTAAAATCCAAATTAATCTAACAATCCACCCCTTTGACTAAATATTCCCACATTCAGGATAAATGTATTTTACAAGCATGATTAATCTCAGAGATCACATCAGAACTAAAACATTTCATCCAATTGCGGTCTTTCAGGGTCCAAATCTTCGTCATCCACCAAGCCTGGAGGATTGTTTTTCACATTCCCCTAGTCAGAGTCCGGAGTCAGTCCATCTCTCATCATTGTTTAGATACTGCATTTCACCAACGCCTGACTCACCAATCCTCGGACACAGGGAACAAGACAACAACCACATAATACAAGAATACCCATACAAACACTGATCGCTCCTAAGATGGTGGCTGCTAGGGTTTTCCATTTACCAAATATTTCATCAAACCACCCTATCCACAATGTACTAACTTCTGAGTTCAGTTCATCCTTCACTCAGTGCAGTTAATTCTGTAAGAGCTCTGGTGACTGTCCCATCCAGTGTGGTGTTGTTAGGGATAAATATGCAACAATGGCTTATCTTTCTATAGACACCGGCCCTTTCTGCCTGATCTTGAACCAACCTCTACTAAGTTATGAGCGGGATGGCGGATAATCGCTCAGAGATCCCCTTTACTGCATCTCTAGTCCTGTCAATAAATCGTTGTTGGTTGTAATAGATATAATTTATCCAATCCATATTTTTGTTTGTCCCCCACCAGAAAAATGTTGTAGTAAAACTCTCCCATATTTGATTTATAGCTTTGTATTCGTCTGGTACACCCCTGGGGATGCCTATACCATCTATCCAAATTGGGCTATTTCCTTCCTGACTTATTTTTCTCCTAATTATTCTTCCTGTCACTGGTCTTTGATGACCAATTCTTACAGGTTGGACCAACAATACTGGTGCACAAGTACCCACCCATCCCATGTCTACCGAATGCTCCCTGTTTAGTGCATGCCCACCACACATCAGTCAAAGGGATGGTTAGGTTCCTAATCTTTTTTCCCTTCCTTCCTTATCTAAATCAGTCACATTAATTATCTCCTTACAGCCATCAAAATCACCCAAGTTACGGGTGCCATTTCTATGTCTGTAACACTGGTATTCGCCAGGAGTTAAAGTGAATCTAGGTGGGCTGGCCGAGTATGTCAATTTTGCCAGCCCAATCCCTGTGCAATTTGGCTCTTTTTGATTGGACCCCAGGTCTAATACACAGGGAAACATTGCCTTTGGCATTGGGGCGGTCAACATTGTCGGTCGCCCAATGGAGCATGCATAACAATTGGTCTCCCCCAAGGCCCTAGCGGTGTATTTCATCCACTTTAACCAGAGATTCTCATCAGGAACCCCCTCCACTTCCCCATTGTTCCATTCCTGGAGGAGAAAATCTTTCATAGTGGACGGGTTAGTCAAATTGACTCCGTCATCCCTTGACTGATTTACTCGGTCTATTGTCATTAATGGATTAATGCCAGTACCTGCTCCCTCTATATCTTTTAACTCCATTAAATATAATCTTAGACAAGTATCCCGTCCGTATACGTCCGCGCAAGCCCAGTAAGTTCTTTTCATGTCCTCTTTAGTGACCCTTACTATCGTTACTACCATCTCCGTGGGGATGTCGTTATACCTTCTTATCCTCCATCTGGACGTCCAGCCCCCCGTCTCATATCTCCTTCCCCAGTATGTCTAAATACCTGAGCCCAGGAACAATCCGCTGAGGGGGCTGAACATAAATACAACGGGATCTTATAATCCCATGTTGCTTGCTTATCCGCTCTGATAAGATCCCTAATCATAATTTTGAATCTTACTCCCCACCCTTCTCTGACTCCTATTTTGTAGATCACTCGCCCTTGATGGTCAGTATGTCGGGTCGCTTTCCCTTTATTTCTTAATAATGGTAAGGCCATAGCGTAATTGGTGTGAGGTGGTGGTGGATTTTGACCTACCACGACTATTGCCGAGACTATGATGCAGCTCAGGGTCACCCATATTCTCAAAAACCCCAACCCTCTCCTGTCTTGAGTCCTTCTGCTCGGTACCACCCCATACTCACACCCTAGGAACACACTACAGTGATGATAGGTCTGGGTAGGAGATCTTCGTTGACAGAGATGACCCCCGCACCCTGTGGCGCAGTTCCGCTCGTCAACTCTGTGTGTGCTAAGCGGTGCTTGTATGTGGTCTTACCTTCTTGCAGTGGGTAACATGGACCCAGGTTCCTCTCTCTGCTATTCTAATGGCAAAGGCGGTTACCAACATAACCTGATAGGGGCCCTTCCCAACAGGCCTGCTTCCAGTTTTCCTTCTAGTGACTGGATGCTCACCAGTCACCTGGTTAGATAGTGGGTCACCTTCTCCTTTAGTTCACCTGTGGGGCACAAAACCTCTGACATACGGGTGTGGTTAATAAACTATCTTCACACATGTTCAGATTAGACTATCTAAAAAATGTTTGTTTTTTAAAAGTATTTTGTCCTCTCCTTCGTATATTATCTAATACAATTAGCCTCTTCCCCCCTCTTGACACATAGTTCTGCTTATGTGTCAATTTTTTCCACCTTCCTAAACATTCCCTTAGATTATTTATCAACCAATTGCCATGCCTTTCATTTTTGAGATTCTTTTTTGCTTCTTTATTGCTCCTCCCACTTCCTTTCTCTTTATGGCGGCTAAATTCGACTTTCATTCAGTTCAGAATCAATTAGTAATCCAATCAAACAATCTCTTATCTTGTAAAAACACTTATGTTTAGTTCAACCTCTGTTCTACCCCGGCTCTCCCGGGCTTGACCTGAAGACTGATTGTTGGATATGACAAGTCTATTTTTTAAGTCACCTAAGTCTTCTGTCTAGCAACAAAGAATAAAAATCTCTATGTTCATGATTAACCCAGTTATATCTAATAGCCCACCAAAAATACTTCATCATCTCTAAATCACTACCAATGTCATATCCCTCGTTACTCTCTACCATTTGGATAACATCCCTGATGTATGTATGCCTCCTTAGAGTTCCAAATTACTTTACCATGGGCTACCATTGCCTTCTCATAGATAAGATCACTTAATTTACCCGTATGCAGTACATAATGGAGTACGCAAACTTTACAGCACTTTATCATTATCAATAAGCTCATAATATTTTATTTTTTTAACGGTTTTGGCGCTTCAAATATAGCAGTTTTCCTGGATGAGTTTAACATTCGCCCCTCCTGTGTTATAGTGTGTCCTAGGTAAATGACCTCTACCAAAGTTGAAGTTTCTTTTTGCTCACTTTGTCCCTGTTCTGCCAGGAAGGTTAACAATTGGATTGTATCCCTCTTACATCCTTCCTGAATGGGATTAGCCAATAGAATATCATCTACATAAACTAACATTTGCGTCCTTCCCTATGTTCAAACTTTCCCAAATTCCTAGTTATAGCCTGGTCTACGATTGTAAGACTTTCCGAGTAGCCTTGAGGCATCCTAGCCTAAGTCCATTTCCTTCCCTGAAAAGTAAAGCCAAACCACCCCTGACTATCCGGATGAACTTGGATACTAAAGAAAGCATTAGCTAAATCTATCACTGTAAAATAGGAGTTCTCTGGTTTCAATTGGTTCAGCAATGTATTTCAGCAATTATATTTCTATTAACCCCCTGCAAGTCCATGACCATCCTCCAGTCGGCGCTAGGTGCCTCCTTTCTAACAGGAAAAATTGGAGAGTTTCATTGTACCTCATCTCCAGGAATTATCACCTCTCCCTTAAATAAATGCTCAAATGTAGGTGTTATCCCTTTTATTGCTTCTGGTTCCATAGTATATTGCTTTTGGTATGGTCTATTATCGAATCGAGGAATCACTTGTACTGGAGCTACCCCCTTAATTAGTCCTACATCTGCTGTCCTTGTCTATCCTGGAGTTCTACCGATCCCAGCTATTTCCCCTAGTGGCCATTAAATACTCTGCTTTTGTCTGTTCCTTTTCTTACTCTGTTAGTCTCTGCTTTTCAAGCTCCAGAAACTGTTATCTCTGTCTCTCAGCCTTTTATTCTCTCCCTCTCTAACTTCCTCTGTCTCTCTAAGTATGTCTCTGCCTCTCCTTTTTCCCGCCAACCAGAGCCACACATCATTCTCCTTGTCCTCAACTCTCAACCCTCTCAGCTCTATCGCTACTTCCCTCCTATCATTACTGAATCAATGATAATACATTTACATTCTAGTCACCCAGCAGACGCTCCTATCCAGAGCAACCTAGTGAATACATTTGTATTATTTTTATCTTTATTTTTTTTACTGGCCTCCCCCCGTGGGAATCGAACCCATAACCCTGGCGTTGCAAACACCATGCTCTATCAACCGAGCTCCATCCCTGCCGGCCATTTTCCCCCCTACCCTGGATGACACTGGGCCAATTGTGCACCGCCCATGAGTCTCCTGGTCGCTGTCGGCTGCGACTGAGCCTGGATCCGAACCAGGATCTCTAGTGGCACAGTTAGCCCTGCGATGCAGTGCCTTAGACCACTGCGCCACTCAGGATAATAATAACTGCAATAACCATCAATAATAATTATAATAACTATTACGAATTATATTGTCCTTTTTCTGATGTTCAAATTGTAGTCTATTCATTTTAGTTTAAAATATAAAGTTGTTTATAACAAATCCAGAACCCACCACAGGCTGGCGCTATTCCCCCAGCACAACAGCCAATGCCACTTGCTTCCTTGTAACGAAAATAAATTATCGTTTTAAAATTGTCCAATTGTTTGTATTCCATGCCTTTCATTTTCATTTCGCTATTCAATATATTTAACAGTTTTCTCTGATTCGGCCCCAATCAATAAAACAAACGTTTGATATTATTTATCAGCAAACACTTAATGACATCCCTACCATTTGAACGATGTCCTGTCTCTCACTCCCCCCCTCTCCTGCTCCTTCCTACATTATGGGGAGGCGCGGGAAACTTCCCTACAATTTTCCTTCTTAAGAAATAATGTCATTAGTACTTATAACATATTTTCATAGCTTTAGTAATATTCTAGATATGTCTATCTAATGCAACTTTTAATACACGTAAAAAACTCTCTCTCCACCCATTCCTTTTTGAATAAGTGCGTCTTCCTAGTTCCCCCATAACCACGCCTCAAATCTTTTATTTAGCATTTAACCAACCAAATACTAAGTAGTATCCGGTTATCATTCATACCCGCCGTTGAATTTCCTCATACACACATATTTCACCTTCTGCCATTCAAATGCCCAACACGACAGAATAGTTCCATGCAAACCACTATTGGCTCTTCAAATCGCTCCGGACTAGAGCGTCTGCCAACTGACCAAAAACTCAAATATTCTCTACTTTCCCACTCATAACGTACGTCTACGCTTGAGTGCGAAAGCTCATACACACGCATAATAACATGTCATTTAGCAGACGCTTCCATCCAAAGCGACTTACAGTCATGCGTGCATACATTTTTTAAAATTATTTTTGATTTTTTTATTAGTGGTCCCGGGGATCGAACCCACTACCTTGGCGTTACAAGCGCCGTGCTCTACCAGCTGAGCTACAGAGGACCACATCGTTGGACTTATATAGGTACCTCTCAAATAATCGCTTTGTGGTGTTTTTAGCCAATTCTATTCTTAACCTGACTACCTCCTGTTGTAAAACTTCCCCCTCTTTGTTCTCTTCACTGGCCTCTTTACTCTGCCCCCCGTCTTCCCGCCCTTCCAACATTCCGGCTTGGCCGTCATATGGTGGGGGAAGTACGGGGATCACCCCTAATCTTCTTTTACACATGACAACGGTGTCATCTGGGCTTTCTTTCCAAGCTTGCTCTACCAACTCTGGATATAACCTCTCTCCTCTTTGCTGTGGGGGATCTCTCCTTCGCGCTTCAAAAAGCCATACCCTCGCTGTCTCTAGCCCTCCGCTCGCTGTTTTTTCATCTAATTTTATATGCATCTGCCTACTAACTTTTTTACTTCGAGATGCCCAATAAATTCATACCTCTTCTCCCAAATGGATCCCTAAAACATATTTCTTTCATCTCCCGTTAATTATCGGACTTGTTTAGAAGATGTCTTTCCCATCGTGGAACAATAAGAAATCCCTCCCCCCTTTTTGTTTTTTAAATAATTCCCTCCCGAATTATTTTCGTAGGAGCTAATATCTTAGTGCCCCTCTTGCTTTTGTAATTAACCCTTTAAAATTATTTAACCCCTAACCCAGAGTTTCTATTTAAAACTCCGGTTTCAGGAAAAGAGTAAGTTACCCAATTTTTTCCACACGACTTATTTTTTTTCCTCCACCCCTGAAATAATGATCACGTCTCCGAGGGATTAAGTCTCACACACATACGACCTTATCATCCGTCAAACTTGTTTGCACAGTTCTAGCAAATGCCCAGTCGCATATATGAACTCCAGACACAGCCCTATCATACGATGATAATTATTTCCCTGTTTATACTGAACATTGCAATTCGTACAATGACAATATTAACTTAGTTTACATTTGTGATTGCAATTCACTACCATGTCATTTCGGACTAGTTTTTTTTTTGTAATAGCTATTTACCTCTAGGATCAATTGCGGACCCTCCCTGTCGTAATAATTATTACCTTCTTTGGTAAATAAGTTCAACTCATTTTACCAAAATCCATGAATAAAAATTACTGACCTTTTCCTTGCAGTCTGGATTAAAATGCTTTTTCAAACTTGTTAACGTCTTTATCGTTCATAAAGAGTAATCACCGGCCTGTTTTTTCACCTTAACGTGGAAGGCCAGGACTGTAACGGATGCTATCACCCGCCCGTGCACGGATTTCGGTGTCTTTATAACGATAAAGATGTATTAAGATCCGGCTCGAAGGACCAATCTGTCACGTGAATTTCTATCTCTAATTCGACCTAAGCTTGAATCATTACCAGAGGTTGTAAGGCTCTGGTTTTAATCATCAATGATTCAAGGTCCACAACTCACAAGTCTTATCTGTATTTTTATTCATGGCGAGAGCTCTGGGGCCAAAACACAAATCTCCTTTCTTTATACCTCTTGACAAACAAAAACACTATGCTCCTCCCACCTTTCTTAAACAGTTCCCGCCTCCCCCCTTGAATGGTTAGTAACGCCCCTTCTGTTAGTGGGTTGACACTACATGATAATTCTAACATTTATACTGTGTTTGGGGTGAAATTCTTTAGTCATTATTCTTAAAATCCAAATTAATCTAACATTTTCACACACTGTTGCTGGTATTTTGGCCCATTCCTCCATGCAGATCTCCTCTAGAGCAGTGATGTTTTGGGGCTGTCGCTGGGCAACACAGACTTTCAACTCCCTCCAAAGATTTTCTATGGGGTTGAGATCTGGAGACTGGCTAGGCCACTACAGGACCTTGAAATGCTTCTTACGAAGCCACTCCTTCGTTGCCCGGGCGGTGTGTTTGGGATCATTGTCATGTTGAAAGACCCAGCCACGTTTCATCTTCAATGCCCTTGCTGATGGAAGGAGGTTTTCACTCAAAATCTCACGATACATGGCCCCATTCATTCTTTCCTTTACACGGATCAGTCGTCCTGGTCCCTTTGCAGAAAAACAGCCCCAAAGCATGATGTTTCCACCCCCATGCTTCACAGTAAGTATGGTGTTATTTGGATGCAACTCAGCAGTCTTTGTCCTCCAAACACGACGAGTTGAGTTTTTACCAAAAAGTTATATTTTGGTTTCATCTGACCATATGACATTCTCCCAATCCTCTTCTGGATCATCCAAATGCACTCTAGCAAACTTCAGACGGGCCTGGACATGTACTGGCTTAAGCAGGGGGACACGTCTGTCACTGCAGGATTTGAGTACCTGGCAGCGTAGTGTGTTACTGATGGTAGGCTTTGTTACTTTGGTCCCAGCTCTCTGCAGGTCATTCACTAGGTCCCCCCGTGTGGTTCTGGGATTTTTGCTCACCGTTCTTGTGATCATTTTGACCCCACGGGGTGAGATCTTGCGTGGAGCCCCAGATCGAGGGAGATTATCAGTGGTCTTGTATGTCTTCCATTTCCTAATAATTGCTCCCACAGTTGATTTCTTCAAACCAAGCTGCTTACCTATTGCATATTCAGTCTTCCCAGCCTGGTGCAGGTCTACAATTTTGTTTCTGGTGTCCTTTGACAGCTCTTTGGTCTTGGCCATAGTGGAGTTTGGAGTGTGACTGTTTGAGGTTGTGGACAGGTGTCTTTTATACTGATAACAAGTTCAAACAGGTGCCATTAATACAGGTAACGAGTGGAGGATAGAGGAGCCTCTTAAAGAAGAAGTTACAGGTCTGTGAGAGCCAGAAATATTGCTTGTTTGTAGGTGACCAAATACTTATTTTCCACCATAATTTGCAAATAAATTAATTAAAAATCCTACAATGTGATTTTCTGGAGAAAGAAAATCTCAATTTGTCTGTCATAGTTGACGTGTACCTATGATGAAAATTACAGGCCTCTCTCATCTTTTTAAGTGGGGGAACTTGCACAATTGGTGGCTGACTAAATACTTTTTTCCCCCACTGTATTTGCATGATTTAGCATAATTAATTCATCATTACCGGTGGCTCGCACATATGACTGACCAATACCTCACGAGGCTCTCTCTCTCTCCAAGTTGAGACCTTGAAACTGAGATACCTTGGTTGTTCCCATAGCAATATTCTGAGCGTACTGCCAAGTTGAGGATCAGTGATAGTGAGGATTCCTCCATACATGATCAGTCAGTCACCTGCATGAACCCATCTAATTGGTTACAAGAAGTAGCATTGATTTTGATACACAAACATACAATTTCCCTTACATTCCCTCATCTTGTCACTGTGACAATTATCGTACAATTTTAATGTAAGCATTAGATTATAGCTTCTATGAAAATATTTCTATTAAAGTAAGCGAAATCAACACATAAAACCAGACACTTCATCCTTTCAAACCCTTCAATCTGGGTTTTACAATCTAAAATACACACATATACACAAGGGGTCTGTAGACTCAGAGGTGACTAAATCTCTCAATCTTTAACCATTGTTTACATAGTTCTTACCGCAATCGGGTTGCAGTGACATCTGTTCTGAACCAACTGTCCGCAAGACTAGTCAAAAAATAAAACAAATCTGCTTGGGCCTTCTAAACTTGTCAAACAAAAACAACCTTCAATTCTCACTCATTGTCCTTATCTACAGGGGGAAAAGGAAGCTCATCCAGTGTCGGCAACTTATCAGTCTCACCATCCTCTTGAGGAGCATTAAACTGCCGAAACTTTCCCAGCTAGGGAGGCACAAATAGCCTTACAACATGTTAGTAGTACAATTAAACAGACTAAGCAAAAAACACATGCTGCAGCCCATTGGGCAATCTGGGATCCCCAACTTCCAAACAGATATTTCAACCAAGTTGCAAGCGTCCACATGGGCTGTGGGGAATTGTTCTTAGCCACACTGGCAATGTATTCGGCAAGATCGGTAAGATTATAGCACCGATCTGGGACAAATTATTGCACAAGTGCCCCCTTTACCTGACAAAATATAGTCAAGAGCCTCTCTGTTTTTCATTCAACTGTTCCAGGGCATTTCGAGTAGCATTGCCAATTTCCTCTACGTGTTTAGAGATATCACAAATTTGATCTAGGGCACATGCATCTCCATACCCTGGAAGAAACACACCAAAGAACCTGGAGGTAGGTGCCCGGATGTGAGTGATTGTCACTGCCCCCCCTCCTGGTTCGGGCAGGCTTCGGCGTTCATCGTCACCGGAGTACTAGCTACTGCCGATCCCATTCTCATCACTCCACTTGTCATGTCTTGTCAATCACACACACCTGGTGCTCATTCCCCTAATTAGTATGTGTATAAGTGTTCCCTCTGTTCCCCTTGTCTTTGTGAGTGATTGTTTGTTGTGAGAGCGTGTAGCTCAGTTGAGCTACTATACTTCGTGTTTATGCCAAGGTGGATGTTTTCCCTTTTCATTTTGACGCTTGGAGCGTTGGATTATGTAAACGGAATAAACTCTGGACTTCGTTATTTTACCTCCTGCGCCTGACTCCTTCCTTCACACCTCGTCACAGTGATGTCTGCAGAGAACTCTTATCTCTCCTCATTCCAGAAGGTTTGTAGTTTCTAAACAGAGCCTTCAGACTCTTAGTATTGTTTGGAACGGTTCTCATAGCTGTCACCACAAACCAAACAGTACAACTACCTCCTCAGTTCAGGGGCAGGCTATAGTAAGCCATTTTTCCACACAACCAATGGGTGCCATTTGGGGCTCCTCCCAAAGGGATAAGAACATTATAGACTGAAATACCATAAGTAACATTACCAGGTTCCCCAGTGTCGGCATTGTTAACAGTTAACTTACAGGTATTGGACCTGTTGTAATACATTGTACAATTACATTCTAGTTCACCCAAATGATTACTTCCTAATACACCAAGGGGCTGTCATCACTCCTGCTACTGAGATGGGTGGGAGTAAAGTATTATCTGGCCTAGCAAACGACGGTGGGCCTATGTGGTTGTATAATGCAGAAAACGTCATGGGGTCAGGGTTACGTGGCATCTCTACTAGGAATGGTAAGTCCATTTGTATAGTCAGATTTAGCCCTATGGGAACTCCCACAAGTGGTAAACCTGCTCCTACCTTAACTGGCCCAACCCACACACCCAACACTCCTTTTGTCCAGATGTAAGATTAGCAACCATTTCTGTTCTAGAGAGGAACAGATTGTCCTCATGGTTATGAGGGCCCAGCAGGAATCTCCTTCTCCGATGACCATCTACTTCTGGGCCACTACTCCGAACCGGCGTTGGCCCCTTTGGTTCGGGACTTATCTCACCCTCTGTCAGGTTTCCAACAAGAGGACAACCTACTGTTCTTATTAGTACTCCTGTGCTAATGCAGAGGAGGGTCACACTGCACCACCGGAACTGGCGAGGCCCCATCTTCTCCTGGATCAGGAACTCATCTGCAGTGTGACACGTGGATCCAGGTATCTCTCTCAGCAACCTTCACCGAAGTGGGGGTGGTCAGAAGAATTTGGTACAGCCCTCTCCAATGGGGGTCCTTCCAACTCTTGCTCCTGAAGTCTTTGACCACCATGAAATCACCTGGGCTCAAACAGTGCTCAGCTCCACCTGCCAAGTTCGGCAAAGACTCCTTCACTCAAGGAAAGAGAGTCTTAAGAACACTGTTCAGGTTGACACAATACTCAACCATGTCTTCCTCCATTCCTTGCAGGGACAACCTGTTCTGGGCGAAGGGTGTATTCATCTTTCGCATGGGACGGCCAGTCAGCACCTCGTGTGGAGAAAGACCAGTGACTGTATGGGATCTGCCTCTCATACTCATCAGTGCCAATGGAAGCACGTTCACCCATGTCAGGCTTGTTTCACCAATCAATATGACTCATTTAATTTTCTCTATTTTATCGCCCCCCCAGTTTGAGGATGATAGGCACAATGTGTTCTCAAATCAATCTGCAAAGCCTCTGACAGGGACTGGACAATCTCATTCACAAAATGTTGACCATTGTCGGAAGAGATTTTTGATGGCAGACCCCACCTGGGTATGATCTCTCTCTCACGAGTGCTTTCGCCACAGCAACCGCTGTGGCTCTCCTGCAAGGGAAAGCTTCAATCCATTTAGAAAACATGTCAACAATCACCAAACAATACTCTTTCCACTCACAAGGGGTCAACTCAATGAAGTCCATCATTAAGTGCTCAAAAGGTCCTTCAGGCCTTGGATGGGACGCGGGGGATACTGAAATACCGCGTCCATTATTATTAGTCATGCAAATCAAACATTTCTTGCAGACATTTTCTGCAAACACAGTAAAACCTACTGTACACCAAGATTCATTTACAAGATCCACCATCCCTCCTCTTGACCAAGTACAACGGAGCTGTTGTCGAAATGTTGTCGTTAGAGGAAGAATGTGCTTGACACTTGATTATAGAAACAGAGGAGGGTAGCTGGACAGCCTGTAAGAGAGACGAAACAAGGTTACTGTGTGCAATCTGTTTTCCAGATGAGGTCAAAAACCCTCTATTCTTCCACAATGTTCCAAAATCATGCAAAACACCGAACGCATATCTGCTATCAGTGTAAATGTTAACAGAGCTGTCGTTCCCAAAATACAAGCTCTAGTCAGGCCAAAAAGTACTGCCACCTGGGCTGATAAGTGTGAAGCTAAATGACTAAAATGTAAATGTAGTTTATGTAGTCATAAATGCTATAGTCTCTATAGACTCTATAGTCTTGCCGCTTCCCATACATACAGAATAGCACGTTATGCTATTCTCAGTGATTCCCCGACCACATAGACACTTCTCATCAATGCCTAAAATAACACCTTGTGCTATTATCAGTGGTTCTCAGACCACGTAGATACTTCTCATATAAATGCCTACAGACAATTGTCAGTGGGACCTCTCCTGCCCTCACTCTAGCCTTCTTCTAAGACTAGTGGTACCCTTCTTCTACATCTTTATGTTACATTTTATTGGTTTTATCATTTTTATTTTATTTTTATACAAATTCATTTAAATTGACTTACTGATATTCAGTAGACGTGTCCCTCAGAGATTCGCAGATCAGGTATCTTCCCCCGGGCAGCTCACCGTAAAAGTCTGGTCTGGGCAGGTCCACGTCGTCTTTGGTCAGATGGGAATTTCCCTTGCACGCCTTCACACGGAATGCACCACATGTGTTCCCTCGCAGACCTTCACTGGGGATGCTCCACAGATAGAATCACAGATCGTGATGCCAGATTGTGGTGGAAATTCAACACCAGGGACACCTGCAGTCAATATTAAATCACAGGTTCCAACAAACATAATGCACCATAGTGAATGTCTGTCAGAAGCTCTGCTGGGGCAGTCTCAGCAGTTGCCTTATATATGGCTATACACAGAAAAGTTATATTTGCATTATTTAGCATAATTATTTCATAATTACCGGTGGCTCGCATGTGACTGACCAATACCTCAAGAGGCTCTCTCTCTCTCCAAGTTGAGACCATAGCAATATTCTGAGCGTACTGCCAAGTTGAGGATCAGTGATAGTGAGGATTCCTCCATGACATACACGATCAGTCAGTCACCTGCATGAACCCATCTAATTGGTTACAAGAAGTAGCATTGATTTTGATAAACAAACATACAATACTTTTTATTTTTTACCAAAGTTTGGGAAACCCTGCCCTAGATGCCTTGAATTGCCCAATTTATAGGCATTCCCAATTTAGACATATTCTTTAACAACGTGATCAAATCAAATCAAATCAAATTTTATTGGTCACATGCGCCGAATACAACAGGTGCAGACATTACAGTGAAATGCTTACTTACAGCCCTTAACCAACAGTGCATTTATTTTAAACAAAAAAAGTAAGAATAAAACAACAACAAAAAAGTGTTGAGAAAAAAAGAGCAGAAGTAAAATAAAGTGACAGTAGGGAGGCTATATATACAGTAAAATAAAGTGACAGTAGGGAGGCTATATATACAGGGGGGTACCGTTGCATAGTCAATGTGCGGGGGCACCGGCTAGTTGAGGTAGTTGAGGTAATATGTACATGTGGGTAGAGTTAAAGTGACTATGCATAAATACTTAACAGAGTAGCAGCAGCGTAAAAAGGATGGGGTGGGGGGGCAGTGCAAATAGTCTGGGTAGCCATGATTAGCTGTTCAGGAGTCTTATGGCTTGGGGGTAGAAGCTGTTGAGAAGTCTTTTGGACCTAGACTTGGCACTCCGGTACCGCTTGCCGTGCGGTAGCAGAGAGAACAGTCTATGACTAGGGTGGCTGGAGTCTTTGACAATTTTGAGGGCCTTCCTCTGACACCGCCTGGTATAGAGGTCCTGGATGGCAGGGAGCTTTGCCCCAGTGATGTACTGGGCCGTACGCACTACCCTCTGTAGTGCCTTGCGGTCAGAGGCCAAGCAGTTGCCATACCAGGCGGTGATGCAACCAGTCAGGATGCTCTCGATGGTGCAGCTGTAGAATTTTTTGAGGATCTGAGGACCCATGCCAAATCTTTTTAGTCTCCTGAGGGGGAATAGGCTTTGTCGTGCCCTCTTCACGACTGTCTTGGTGTGTTTGGACCATGATAGTTCGTTGGTGATGTGGACACCAAGGAACTTGAAGCTCTCAACCTGTTCCACTACAGCCCCGTCGATGAGAATGGGGGCGTGCTCAGTCCTCTTTTTTTTCCTGTAGTCCACAATCATCTCCTTTGTCTTGGTCACGTTGAGGGAGAGGTTGTTGTCCTGGCACCACACGGCCAGATCTCTGACCTCCTCCCTATAGGCTGTCTCATCGTTGTCGGTGATCAGGCCTACCACTGTTGTGTCGTCGGCAAACTTAATGATGGTGTTGGAGTCGTGCCTGGCCATGCAGTCATGGGTGAACAGAGAGTACAGGAGGGGGACTGAGCACGCACCCCTGAGGGCCCCCGTGTTGAGGATCAGTGTGGCAGATGTGTTGTTACCTACCCCTTACCACCTGGGGGCGGCCCGTCAGGAAGTCCAGGATCCAGTTGCAGAGGGAGGTGTTTAGTCCCAGGATCCTTAGCTTAGTGATGAGCTTAGAGGGCACTATGGTGTTGAATGCTGAGCTGTAGTCAATGAATAGCATTCTCACGTAGGTGTTCCTCTTGTCCAGGTGGGAAAGGGCAGTGTGGAGTGCGATAGAGATTGCATCATCTGTGGATCTGTTGGGGCGGTATGCAAATTGGAGTGGGTCTAGGGTTTCTGGGATTATGCTGTTGATGTGAGCCATGACCAGTCTTTCAAAGCACTTCATGGCTACAGACGTCAGTGCTATGGGTCGGTAGTCATTTAGGCAGGTTATCTTAGAGTTCTTGGGCACGGGGACTATGGTGGTCTGCTTGAAACATGTTGGTATTACAGACTCAGTCAGGGACATGTTGAAAATGTCAGTGAAGACACTTGCCAGTTGGTCAGCACATGCTCGGAGTACACGTCCTGGTAATCCGTCTGGCCCTGCGGCCTTGTGAATGTTGACCTGCTTAAAAGTCTTACTCACATCGGCTACGGAGAGCGTGATCACATAGTCGTCCGGAGCAGCTGGTGCTCTCATGCATGCTTCAGTGTTGCTTGCCTCGAGCTTGAGCATAGAAGTGGTTTAGCTCGTCTGGTAGGCTTGTGTCACTGGGCAGCTCGCGGCTGTGCTTCCCTTTGTAGTCTGTAATAGTTTTCAAGCCCTGCCACATCCGACGAGCGTCAGAGCCAGTGTAGTATGATTCAATCTTAGACCTGTATTGACTCTTTGCCTGTTTGATGGTTCGTCGGAGGTCATAGCGGGATTTCTTATAAGCGTCCGGGTTAGAGTCCCGTTCCTTGAAAGCGGCAGCTCTACCCTTTAGCTCAGTGCGGATGTTTCCTGTAATCCATGGCTTCTGGTTGGGGTATGTACGTACGGTCACTGTGGGGACGACATCATCGATGCACTTATTGATGAAGCCAGTGACTGATGTGGTGTACTCCTCAATGCTGTCTGAAGAATCCCGGAACATGTTCCAGTCTGTGCTAGCAAAACAGTCCTGTAGCTTAGCATCTGCGTCATCTGACCACTTTTTTATTAACTCGAATCACTGGTGCTTCCTGCTTCAGTTTTTGCTTATAAGCAGGAATCAGGAGGATAGAGTTATGGTCAGATTTGCCAAATGGAGGGCGAGGGAGAGCTTTGTATGCGTCTCTGTGTGTGGAGTAAAGGTGGTCTAGAGTTTTTTTCCCCTCTGGTTGCACATTTAACATGCTGGTAGAAATTAGGTAGAACGGATTTAAGTTTCCCTGCATTAAAGTCCCCGGCTACTAGGAGCGCTGCATCTGGATGAGCGTTTTCCTGTTGATTAATGGCCTTGTACAACTCATTCAGTGCAATCTTAATGCCAGCATTGGTTTGTGGTGGTAAATAGACAGCTATGAAAAATATAGATGAAAACTCTCTTGGTAAATAGTGTGGTCTACAGCTTATCATAAGATACTCTACCTCAGGCGAGCAAAACCTCGAGACTTCCTTAGTATTTGATTTTGTGCACCAGCTGTTGTTTACAAATATACACAGACCGCCGCCCCTTGTCTTACCAGAGTCAGACGTTCTGTCCTGCCGATGTAGCGTATAGCCTGCTAGCTGAATGTTGTCATTGTTGTCGTTCAGCCACGACTCCGTGAAACATAAGATATTACAGTTTTTAATGTCCCGTTGGTAGGATAACCGTAATCTTAAATCGTCAATTTTATTCTCAAAAGATTGAACGTTGGCTAATAGGATTGATGGGAGAGGCAGTTTACTCGCTCGCCGTCGGATCCTTACAAAGCACCCGGATCTGCGTCCACGATATCTCCGTCTCTTCCTCACGCGAATGACGGGGATCTGGGCCTTGTTGGGTGTCTGTAGAATATCCTTCGCGAACGCCTCGTTGAAGAAAAAGTCTTCGTCCAATGCGAGGTGAGTAATCGCTGTCCTGATATCCAGAAGCTCTCTTTGGTTATAAGAGACGATGGCAGAAACATTATGTACAAAATAAATTACAAATAACGCGGAAAAACACACATAATAGTACAATTGGTTAGAGGGCTGTAAAACGGCAGCCATCTTCTTCCGGCGCTGTTATTCTCCAAATGGATAACATGAAATAACACGATGAAGGTAATTAAATAATCAAAAGAAAAACATTTATTAGCCTTGTGGTTATAAGTATTTAGGCATATAATTGTGAAATAGGCCTCGTGAAATCATTGTCAAAAGCGCAAGAGATACTAATACATGTACAGTATGTCTAGATTATTAGTAAAAAGACAGGTACTGCTGATAATACTGCCATTGTCGCCAAGGCAGAGGACATGTGTACAGTACCAGTCAAAAGTTTGGACACACCTACTCATTCAAGGGTTTTTCTTTATTTTTACTATTTTCTACATTGTAGAATAATAGTGAAGACATCAAAACTATGAAATAACACATATGGAATCATGTAGTAACCAAGAAAGTGTTAAACAAATCAAACTATATATTTTAGATTCTTCAAAGTAGCCACCCTTTGCCTTAATGACAGCTTTGCACACTCTTGGCATTCTCTCAACCAGCTTCACCTGGAATGCTTTTCCAACAGTCTTTGAAGGAGTTCCCACATATGCTGAGCACTTGTTGGCTGCTTTTCCTTCACTCTGCAGTCAAACTCATCCCAATCCATCTCAATTGGGTTGAGGTCGGGTGATTGTGGAGGCCAGGTCATCTGATGCAGCACTCCATCACTCTCCTTGGTCAAATAGCCCTTACACAGCCTGGAGGTGTGTTTTGGGTCATTGTCCTGTTGAAAAACAAATGATACTCCCACTAAGTGCAAACCAGATGGGATGGCGTATCGCTTCAGAATGCTGTGGTAGCCATAATGGTTAAGTGTGCCTTGAATTCTAAATAAATCACAGACAGTGTCATCAGCAAAGCACCCCCACACCATCACACCTCCTCCATGCTTCACAGTGGGAACCACACATGCAGAGATCATCCGTTCACCTACTCCGCGTCTCACAACGACACGGCGGTTGGAACCCAAAATCTCAAATTTGGACTCATCAGACCAAAGGACAGATTTCCACCGGTCTAATGTCCATTGCTCGTGTTTCTTGGCCCAAGCAAGTCTCTTCTTCTTATTGGTGTCCTTTAGTAGTGGTTTCTTTCCATGAAGGCCTGATTCACGCAGTCTCCTCTGAACAGTTGATGTTGAGATGTGTCTGTTACTTGAACCCTGTGAAGCATTTATTTGGGCTGCAATCTGAGGTGCAGTTAACTCTAATGAGCGTATTCTCTGCAGCAGAGGTAACTCTGAGTCTTCTTTTCATAGTGCCTGATGGTTTTTGCAACTGCACTTGAAGAAACGTAAAGTTAAAAAAGTCCTTGAAATGTTCCGGATTGATTGACCTTCATGTCTTAAAGTTGTAAGTCGCTCTGGATAAGAGCGTCTGCTAAATGACGTAAATGTAAATGTGATGATGGACTGTCATTTCTCTTTGCTTATTTGAGCTGTTCTTGCCATAATATGGACTTGGTCTTTTACCAAATAGGGCTATCTTCTGTATACCACCCCTACCTTGTCACAACACAACTGATTGGCTCAAACTCATTAAGGAAAGAAATTCCACAAATTAACTTTTAACAAGGCACACCTGTTAATTGAAATGCATTCCAGGTGACTACCTCATGAAGCTGGTTGAGAGAATGCCAAGAGTGTGCAAAGCTGTCATCAAGGCAAAGGGTGGCTACTTTGAAGAACCTCAAATATTAAATATATTTAGATTTGTTTAACGCTATTTTGGTTACTACATGATTCCATATGTGTTATTTCTTAGTTTTGATGTCTTCACTATTATTCTACAATGTACAAAATAGTAAAAAATAAAGAAAAACCCTTGAATGAGTAGGTGTGTCCAAACTTTTGACTGGCACTGTATGTGTAGCCCACGTATCTGATGCTGTCTGGACAAAAATAGTATGGAATGTCATACTCAGGCTACAAACAGTAAGACAGAGGGGCTGACATCATCATGTTTCACCCGCTCGGATGCTTTCTCCGGTGAGATAGTTTCAGCCTCTTACGAATTGAAGGAAAGTTGGCAGGTGCACAGTGCACTGTTCGGATGCTGGAATTATTTTGGATGAACGTGCGAAGGTAACCTACTTTTTGAAGTGACAATCAGATAAAAACATAATGACCGGTTGTGTTCATGGCACATTAAAAGGTAATACATTTTTACAGTTAAATTACATCTTAACTATAAAACCCATTTAAAAAATAGGAGGGGGGGGCGGGACCTCCAAATCCCTAAGTCTGCCCCTGCTCATGAGGTCTCCTAAATGTGTTAACTAGGTGGGAATCTTATGGCTAAAGAGGCTTTATGCATAGCTTTTATTTTGACCCATAAGATTAGGAGTAAATTGTCTCTATTCTCAGCATTTACGACCAATTTCCTACTCTGAGACACTTTGTGGATACAGTCCCAGGGCTCATGATTGGCCCCTTTGCTCTTATGTAAAACCTCTAGCTAGACCTGACCCTGATCTTAATTGTTCATGAGTCCATAGCTAGGTCTCCATCCAATTGGTGACAGATTTTCATGCAAATATTCTAAAAACTGCATAATTCTTTTTGCATATTCCCACCAGATGTTTCTATCAAATTGACTTGATAAAAGGCTGTGCGTGATGACATAGTGCACATAAAAATACCTTTTGCTGTTAAATTCCCATGTACCGAATAAAAAATACAAGTTTAATGAGTTTATCACATTTTCAACTCTACTGATGGTTTTCTCACCCCCCCAAAAATTGCATTATATAGAGTGTGCCCACTCGACAGATAGCAGATACAGTGCGGGTATACCCTACATGAGATTATGGACAAAAGAGCAAGATTTTTTTTCAAACGACAGCCAAGCATCGATGATGTCACCAGAATAAGAACCTCGACATTTATTGGAAAGGAGCATCAAGCTCATCACCTTTCACTTTTACCACCCTGTGAAGTTCATAATTTATTTAATTAGTGTCCTAATAAACTGCATGCTTTCCCGACGAGTTGTAGTAGGAGGACCACACGTCATCGCGTGCGTGACTCAAAGTTGACTTTGATATGGTTATTCTATCAATATTTGCGCATAAAAGCACTTCCACCGACATTTCTCGCATAATACATTTTACCGACACAAAAAGATCCCACCCTGTCTAGTGTGTTTTGTTTTGTCCACATTTAGAAAGTTTACCGACAAATGTCTGTTTACATCAGGCCCGTCATGACATTTTTTAACCAACATGTACTTTACTCGCATAAAGGTTAGATGGAAACCTGGTTAGTGTGACAATTCAAATACTTGTGTCCCACTACTAAATGTACACAATCAAGGTTACTAGCCATCCAGGATCCAGTCTTAGTACATGCTGCTTAGTGCTTACTGGCAATAGCAGAACATTGGACAGAGACAACAACTCCAGTCTTGAAGAACAACAAAAAACAAAAAAACGACTTCCCTAGTTGAAAACTGCCTATGTGTCATTGGTAAATCAGAAACATTTATTCTAGTCAAAATGTACTAAAGTGTAAATAGGATTAATTTTGGTCAAAGTCAGTCATCAAAAACGGAGATTTGCGAGATTATTACAAGAAAGAAAAGGTATGTCACGGAATGAAGGGTACATCAATTCTTTGGGTTGGGTTTATTTACAATTCTGCCCACATTCCCACAGCACCCAAGTAATCATTCATTCAGAGCGCTGCTGCATGCAACCCGATTGTAATGCTCAGCACACTGACCCTTTGGCGCTAGCTAGGGACCATCAGTAAATTACAGTGTACATGGGATACTATTTAAACATTTCAATAGCTCCAAATGTTTATGACAAAACCTCAAACAAACTATACATTGTAGAAATTCATATACAAATATTGAAAGCATTTAATGAGAACTAAAAGTGTGCAACATGAAAATATTGTCCCGTTTACATTGTGTAATATATTGACGTCCCCAACTAGCCCCACAGATAGGCTATCCAAAGTCAAACCATGGTTGCACACCCGCCTGCTGAAGCTAATTGACAAAAATAAATTGTCTAGCTTGCCAGCTAGCCTAAGCTACTTCAAGACAAGACCAGGTTGGACTGTTTAAAGTTATCTAGCAGGGTGAGTGACTAACTGTGTACTGTTTTGGCAGAGTGAATGTACAAATGCTTCCCACATGCGAACACCCACATCAAAGCACGCCTCAAAGACCCAAATCTTGTTCTCAGTTGCATTTCCTAATGAGGACGATTGAAACCGAGACTAAATCAGTAAGTTCAGCCACTTTTTAATGAAATAATTAAGCTTTACCATATTGTCAAAGTAATTGAAAATAAGACATTCTACATTCATCTGAAAATAGCATTTGGCTGGTCAAATGACCTTAAAACAAGCCAACAAGCCTCATCACCCCCAGTGGATTCACTGTGCAGGTTATGTACATGTTAGTGATACAGTACATTATAGGAAGATAACCCCAAACAATCCAAATTAGTGTGCATTGATCATTCGAAAAAAAGCAATGAACTTTACAAAATTGTCTTTTAAGGCTGACATTGGCAATATGATTATGAGACAAACATTGTTGAAAAGCTACAAGAGCCGGCCCTAGCCTTCTGGGGGCCCACCTCTTGACGGCAAAAAAATAAAAAGAATAAAACGTTTTAGAGTCAACTTCCTGCAATTCTACACATTTTGCCCTGACTTATTTACATTAAAATGTTAGTCATTAGCAAACGCTCTTATGCCATATTAATTTAATATCTGAGTGAGAGTAACTAACCCCCAGTAAGTTGAGACCCTTATCAATAAAAATTGGGGTCGGGACCCCCTAGCGGTCTCTTAGTGGCTAGGGCCGGCTCTGCACTTCAAATAAAATCAACAGATCATTCACAAGTATTCAACTTTATTCATAACATAGCAAAAGAGACCATTTACATAGCCATCAATTTATAGAAATGCACGAATTCTCCAGAAATAAAAACCAATCAGACTCTTTTTTGGTGTTCAAATACATGTCTTCCTCCCTGTAAACATGATAATAATTTATATAGAATTACTATATCAATCTCCAAAATTAAATCTGATTATTCATTTTAAAAAAATGTTCTCCACTTGTTTGTTTTTCTTCTTAAATATAAAACAGCAGGCTGCAAAAGTTCTTAAAAGAAAGAGGAGAATAAAATCACTTCCTCAGAGTAGAGTTAGTGCTTCCAGGAAGGATAAGAGTCCAGTCCACGGGTGCATCTCTATAGTCTAAAGTGGATTCCTCCCTGTCTCCTTTCCTTCATCTGCATTGATGTGTATTGGAAAGGAAATACCCAGTAGGCACCGTACTGCTTTCCCCTATCCTATTTTTCAGAGCAGTTCAGATGAAGGAAAGGAGACAAGAAGATGCACCCCCATTAGTTCTGTAAGATTCCAAGTTGACGCTGTAGTTTGTTCAGGGTGGAAATGGCATCCGATCATAGCTTCTTCCTGCGGGTGACGGGTTTGGGGAAGACGGCCTCCAGCACTCGTTTGCGGAGGTTCATCCGGGGGGCGTCGTTCTCCTCCACCACCCTCCTCCTCCTCCTCGTGGCGCGCTCGGCCGGGCTGGGCATGGGAGAGATCAGATCCACCTTGGCTGGGGGAGGGGGAGCGGGGGCTGCTTTGGGCCTGAGGGTAAGTTAGGAAAAATAAGAGAGAAAAGGTCATCTCGTTGTGACTTTTGGAACAAACACAGCCGAGGGAGTGGGGTGGGAGCATTCACATTGCAGATGGTGTGTTATTCTGAGGACAGACAGGGGAAGAAATACACAAAACTGCTTTGAATAGAGAGAAAACAGAGGGCTGTATGTCAAGAGGACTTACTTGGTTGTGCGTCTCTTGGTTGTTCTGGTTTTAGCAGCAGCCGTCTCAATCTCCACATCGTCTCCTGATGAGTTCTTGTCCTGAGCAACAGGAAGATACACAGCAGACCAAGCTTGAATATGACTTGCAACAGCAACCTGACGTGTACCTAATGACCATGTCCCCGTTCCATTTCAACCCCTAGCGCCTTCCGTGTTCACAAATCTGAGAGCGCGGGATCGTTGAGCACAATATGGCAAAGGCACCACTAATTGTATTGGAGGGATAGCTGGAGCCATCATCATCACCATGGAGGCTATGGAGGAAAATGAAACGCGGCCAGTCCTGTGTCTTGTCTAACATTAGTCTCAGTCTAAAGGATGTTATCAACTGACCTCGTTAGCAGGGTGTGCTGCGCTGGCGTCCGGTCGCCTGGTACGAGTAACGGGTGGCGCAGACACGTCATTCTGACCGGGCGACGCTGCTCTCCTACCTGTCACAAACAAAAGGTCATGCAAAACGTAAGAGACAGCCAAAACATAAATATTCCTCTACAAAGTTTGACGTTGTGGTCTAGGCCCGGTAACTGTAAAGCGCTCTGTGACAACTGCTGATGTAAAAAGGGCTTTATAAAATACATTTGTTTGATTGATTGTGGTGAAAACGTGGAGCTCCTTACCTCTAGTTCTCCTTCGAGGTGGTGAGTAGATGAACGAGTCCCTGACAGGGCTTCCCTGGTCAGCCTCGGGCACCATCATCTCTCCCATCGGGGGTGGAGGGGGCCCCCGCTGACCCAGCGACTTGGTGCCTCTATTGGCTCGCACCATCTCTGTGATGACCAAGGTCTCGCCCACTTCCCGTTTGGCCTCCTCGTCGCGGAGTCTCTGGATGAGGGCATCGGCCACGGGCGTTCCGGAGTCCACCTCCAGTGGCGTCTCCAACAGGAGCAGGTCCTCCTCCTGGTGGTTCCAGAGACTGCTCCTGGTTGGTCGACAGAACGACACAGGGGCGTCTTTCGTCTTCTCAGCGGTGCCTTCAACCCTCGTCTTCCTACGGCTGCGGGGAGGGGTCACGGTGAACACTTCCTCTTCCTGGGTGAAGAGGGCGAGGGTCACGCCCCTGCGGGTCGACTTGCGGGTCACCCTGCCTGGACTGCTGGGCTGCTTTTGGTTCTCTTGCTCCTCAGGGACCGCTGGCTGAGTCTGGGTGGCTGGGGTCTTGGTTCCAGTTCGGGTCTTCCTAACGCTGCGTGTAACAGATAGCGCTGACCCCTCGCTGGCGGTTTTATCCATGGCTGTTGGTTCCTCTTCGCTCCCCACCTGGGTGTTCCTGGTCCGCCGGGTTCCCATCCTCGGAGTGGCCTTCTGTGGGGTGCGGCGTTTGGCCGGGGTGGGCTTGGATTTGACCACAGCGGCGTCTGTGATGAGGACCGAGACCTGTTCCTCTCCTTTCCTCTCCTCCTCTCTCCGAGGCTGGGGTTCTGGCTGGGGTTCGGTTTTCCGGGCGCTCCGTCGAGGGGTGACGGGAACTCTGGAGTCCTGGCCGTGCCGGCCACTCCTGGTGATCCGCCTGGGTGTGGCCGGGACCTGAGAGACTGTCTCCATCTCAGTCGGCCCCGCCAGCCTCTCGTCATCCTCTGACCCAGGCCTCTGTGGCTCCACTGAGTTGAACTTCACCGTCTTCCTCTGCATGGTGGCCCTGCCCGTCGGGGTGGACGGGGCTTTCCTGACCTCCGATGTTTCAGACACAGACTCAGGCTGGATGTTGCGAGGCTTGACAGGCTCCCTCTCCTCCCCACTTGCAGTAGAGGGCTTTGCGGTTTGAGTGGTTTCTTCTTCAAATATGGCTTCCACCTCGCTTATGGCTTCTCCCTGGGCAGGTTCATGGTTTTCTGACTGAATGGGTCCGTTGCTTTCTACCTGAGGCAGAGGCTGGTCTGCAGGGACAGAGACGGGCTCCTCCATCTCTGCCTCAGCATCCAGCTCAACGACGTCGGCCTTCATCTCCTCCTCTTCTGTTCCCTCCCTCGCTCCGCTGGGCTGCTCGTTCTCATCCAGGACTGGTGAAGGCTCTTCTGCTTCAGCTGGTTCAGAGTCAGCAGGGATCTCATCTGGCTCTGGCTTTTCTACATGGTCTGTGTCAACATCTCCAGCTGATCTGGTTGGTTCAGTCCCGGTCAGTTCGTCTTCAGCCACCGCCTCTGAGGACTCAGGCAGGACGTCTGTGACTAGAGGAACATTCTCCTCCGACATGGCCTCAGTTCCACCAGTCTCTGCCTCCTTCCAGCTATTCATGATCGCCTCCATGTTGTCCATCTCAGCCCCCTGGTCCTCCTGGGGATCAGCCTCAGCCAGGGGGGTGTCCTGGTCGTCTGTGCCCAGGCAGATGACCTCCGGGTCGGCAGCAGGCTTGTCAGATGCTCCCTCTGCGGTCAGATGCTCAGTGGGTTCTAGTGGTACCTCCAATGGTACAGTGTCTGCATCCCCATCCTCAGCCTCCAGTAAAAGAGCGAAGCTGCTGTGGGCTTCAGAGGGGGGTACGTCCGGCTCACTGCCTTCTCCCACCTCGGTTAGCCCCAGGCGGACTCCGTCTGCCAGGGCCTGCCCCTGTTCCTCCAAAAGCTCCAGAGGAACCAGCAGGGTGGTGGAGGGCTTCAGCTCTGTGTAGCAGACCCCCACTCCCTCGTCTCCTCCTGCCCCCAGCCTGATCATCACCACCTCCCCGTCCATGTCATCCTCCAACATCTGTAGGGGAAACACACCGAGACACACATGAGGACTTTGATAGAGCACAATCTAGATTAACAATCACAAAACGAGATGTTAAAAGTTGTACAACAGTCACCCACAGTATTTAGGTCTACACACTGCTTATATGCATGAGTTAGAATATCATATGACAGTCACTGCTTTACCTTTAGGTCTGCCTCTGGGGTGACCAATGAGAGCACGGCTGCGTCCTGCTCCGATAGGTCAGGCAGGAACTGGGGCTGTGGCTGTTGGGGCGGGAGCTGGTCCAGGAAGAGCGAGGGGGGCGGCAGGGGGGCTCGCTGCCTCCCGTTCCCCTGCACCTCCTCGATGATCTCCACCTCACTGCCCGAGTCCTCAGCAGGGGCGTCTGACTCCTCCTCTTCTTCATCCTCCGACACAGCACTAGAGAGTTCCTCACTGTCATTCAGGCTCACCACAGCTACAGGGAGGAGGGAAGAGATCCATCACAGAGTCACTGATACAGGACAACAGAAAGTAACAAGCTATTCTGAACATTCCACACCATTATTGGTCGTTATTGGCCCGAGAGGCGCCAACTCCACTGCTGCCAATCAGAACACATAATCCTTTGTGGTTGTAGCTTGTTCAGTTGGCCTGTGTTAGATCTCTGATCGCACGACCTAGGGTCAAGGGGTAAAGGTCATGAGCAAGAGGTGAGAGGTCACTCACAGTCGGAGTCAGTGCTGGTGGGGTCTGACGAGGCTACGGACCCAACAGACTTCTGGGTGGTGAGGGCCGGGGGGCCGGCTATAGTGGCAGGCTCGTCCTCCTCTGCCACGTCACACTCCGGCTCACTGCACAGGGGAGAGTGGTTTAATATCAATGAATGGTTGTAAGAACATACACACCCAATGTTGTTGTTGGGATGTGTTTTTACCTGTTGAAGGAAGTCCAGTTGTCAGAAGTCTCGTGGATGCCCGAGTGGGTCAGGGGCGGAGACAGGTCGTTGCCAAACAGATGGCACTCCACAAACTCGTCCAGATCTACAAGGAGGGAGGGTGGGAGCGGGTCAACAAGGTCATCATCATTATGCATATGTTTAAAATCAACTGCATCAGGATCAGTCTTCCCTGTGAATAACTCATCTAAGCTTCATATCCGATGTTGTTAGGTATAGCTTTGTCAGCTTTTCCCACTGTGGTTATATCAGATTTCCCTGCAATGAGCTCCACTCACAGGCCCTCTGCACATGATCAAAGTAAAAATCACTTCAAATGGCTTGTTCAGTGTGGAAGCTCTAAACTGTGCAAGAAACCATTAACGTTTTTGATCGTCTTGGGTCATTTTAACCCATCCCTCCAATTGACAACCTCAACCTTGTGCTGAATGCACGCTCAATTTGGGTGTTCCCTTTGCCTCAGACTACTCCTGGGAGAAGAATTTGACACACTATATATTCACAGAGCTGAAACTAAGCAGGACACGAATGCAATGTTTTTAATTTGGCCACTGGAGTGGCTGTAAGATCTTCCTAAAGGGGGTGGAACCCTCACCTGTATGTTCCATTGCTTCTACGGATTCTGTGGCTTCCACTGATTCCATGGCTTCCACAGGTTCCAAAGGTTCAATTGGTGCAGTGGGTTGTGATTCATCCTCTTTAGGAGTCTCCTCCTCCACCACCACCACCACCTCTGGCAGCACTGCAGTCTCCACCTCAGGCTCAGGGTTGGGCTTCTCATTCTGGCCAAGGTTAAGTTCCTCAACCACTTCCGTGTCAGGAGTCAGTTCTACTTCCTGTGTGAGCCTTGGTTCCGCTACAATTTCCTCATCCTGTTTAGCCTCAGGCTTTTCTTGTTTGGGGCTGACCTCCATCTCCTCTACTTCCTGGTCTGGCTCCTGATCTACAGCCACTTCCTCTTGGTTGTTGACTGCCTCTTCCTTTACTTCCTGGTCCTCTTCCTGCCCTTCCTCCACAGACAGGAAGAGAGTTGGCTCACTGGCTGCTGCAGGCTGCATTTCCTCCTGTGGGGGCTGGACTTCTGATTCTGCTGGAGTTTTGAGGTTAACCACCACTTCCTCCTCATCTATGACCTCATTGGCTAGCTGTTTAAGCTCCTCTTCGTTCTCCAGGTCTTCAGGGAGAGGTGCATCATGGAACTCAAGGGTGGTGTCTGTTGATAGGACAGAGGCCTGGCTAGTTTCCAGACCCAGGCTGAGTCGTCCTGGCAACACGCCCGGCAACGTGGTTAATACAACGACCTCTTGGACAGAGGAGCCACTCTCAGACTCTCCATTCTCTGGTGAGGGCTCGCGGACCGGTGGTGGGAGGAACTTCACATGTGTCACTTTCACCTCCTCCTCATCCTCCTCCAACTCTTCCTCATCATCATCATCATCAGCAGCAGCAGCAGGGTGTGAGGTGCAGGCCGCCAGTCCAGCCTTGGGCAGTGGGGAGCCTCTGGTCAGCAGACTAATTTCATTCTCTGTTGAGATCTGTACAAAATAACAAAAATCATTAACACACAAGGGATAAGTATCTGAACGGTACATGTTTGTTTACAATAAGTAATCTCAAAATTCTACTGGTATGTTGCTAAATGAGGCCCAGCGGTCCAGGTGTCTTACCCCATTGCTCCAGCGGAGGGGGCCCCTCTCTGACATGGCCATCTCCTCGATGAAGGTGATGCGGCTCTCCTTGGGGCGCGGTGGGGGGGTGACAGAGCGCCCAAGGGAGGCAGTGGGGGTGGCCACGGGGGTGGGGCGCAAGCTGCTCCTCAGAATGGATTGGGGGGTGAAGGCCGAGAACACAGGGCCAGACGCCGCCAGCGCTCGCTACGGGAAGAGAACACAACCATGCAGACAGTCAGTGGGGTTCAAACACAAACAAATTATTTCAAATGGAGGAAACGTTACAATGGTATCCGACTGCAGCAGGCAGGCTCATGTCTCAGTCACAGTGGTATCCTAGACCATGTGACTTCTAGTTGGAGTTAATTTCCAACCAAGCTTGGAAATCCTATAAAACTAGGGGATGTCTGGTCACCACCGTGCCAGTGAGCGTCAACAGCGCCTTGGATGTGAGAGCCTGTGTGACAGTGGTGACAGTCGATGCCCTTCCCCTTGGTCGGTGTCTCACCTTGATCACCTGTGGGGTCTTCAGCAGACTAAGCTCGGGGGCCTTGTTGATGCTTTTGGGGGTGTTCCAGGAGGTGGCCACCCTGTGGGGCGTCAGCAGTGGTCGTGAGCCCTCTGGGGGGGTGGTCTGAGAGGAGGGGTGCACCACCATGTCCAGCAGCCTGGGGGCAGGAACAGGAGGGAAGGTTTGGAAAGCATGTCAGATTGTATCGAATCATCCCGTCACACCCCTTAATACAATAGAGTATCTTACATACAAGTACACACTTGAGAAACGTGTACATAACTAGAACTTCCACCAAAATCTCCCATTGACATCAACGTATAATGAATTTCAAGTTAGAGTTTGGCCCCGCGTGTCATACCTGGACTTCCTCTTGGAGGTCATGGTGATGGGTGTGCCCACGAAGGCCTCGGGCAGACCCCGGGAGGGGAACCGGGGGCTGGGGCACAGCACCTCTGCTGCACTGGGACTGGGTGGCATGGAGAGAGGACAACCATTCAACCAAACTGAACAGAGATACAAAAACCCAGTGGTGGAAAACCCATCTCTACCACTTACCATTCACATCTTAGTCAGAGCCAAACTAAAGGATAGGGGTGGGTTTGGGACAGGGCTGAGCGGTCTCACCTCTTGAGTGGGGAGGACTGGGGCGCGGGGTTCTCTCCCACCCACACCTCCTCGATCTTCAACAGGACGTTGTTGATGAACGCTGCTCTGGTCAGCACGTTCTCATTGGCCGACCGCTTGGCGATCGTCGACAGCGGCTGCGGTCGTGACACTGTAGGAAGAACCCACATCATTAAGGAAGTCAAGGGTCACGTTAAAAACATGCAACACATCGGCTGTATACAAAAGGAGTCAATGCATCCAAAACAGCGGCTGAAGGTCATAGTTTGTTCCACAGAATGGAATGCTTTGACACAAACACACTTGTTCCAATCCAATTCACTTGGTTGAATCCAAACAAAAGTATCATCAACATCCAATTCAAGTGTATTCTAGTCTGTTGACCACTGAAAGTGTGTCAACAGAGCAGTGTAACGAGAAGCTAGGAGGTGTGAGATCCCGTACCCTCTCTGAGGATGGTGGAGGGGTGGTGGTACGGCTTAGCTCTCTCAGTGGCCAGCTTCCTCTGGACCCGAGGGAGAACTTTCCCGTACTGGTCCAGGATAGAGTTCCTTGTGTGTGTTCTCTCCTTTAGCTTGGGATCCCTCTCATTCTGGAGAACCGATACATGAACGGAATGGAAAAATGTATGGAAATATACAGCATCACCACACTATAATGCAACCATCGTCTCAATACAACCGTAACCTGTTTGTGTTACTTTTTACTTACTTCTAACACTTGTATTGTTCTCATTCCAACTTTTTACTGCATTTCTCGTTGTATATTTGCTATGAGCATGATGAAGTGCATTAATTAATAAGAAGAGCTTTATTTGAAGGTTATTCAATGTAAATGTGTACGTACCACCATGTTCATCTTGAGGGTGTGGTTGAGCTGCAGGGCGGGGACGTAGTTAGCCTGCTGCAGGTAATGCACCATCAGAAGCTCTCTGTTGTGGAGACCCCCGGTACCCTGTAGGAACTTCTCCAAGCTCTCCTACACACACACACACACACACACACACACACACACACACACACACACAACATCTTCAAGGACGGGACAGGCACAACGTCTAAACACAATGACTGTCTTTTGTAATGATGAGCATGCAGCTAGCAACGCCAGGGTTCTGGGTTTGATTCACGCTGAGGCCACCAATACCAAAATGTGTGCACTCACTGCTATAAGTCACTTTGGATACAAGCGTTCGCTAAATGGTATAATATATTTAGGAAATATATAATGAACAAAAATATAAATGTAAAGTGTTGGATCCATGTTTCATGAGCTGAAATAAAAGATCCCAGAAATGTTCCATACGCTACAAAAAGCTTATTTCTCTCAAATTTCGTTCACATCCCTGTTAGTGAGCATTTCTTCTTTGCCAAGATAAACCATCCACCTGACAGGTGTGGCATATCAAGAAGCTGATTAAACAGCATGCTCATTACACAGGTGCACCTTGTGCTGGGGACAAAAAAAGGCCACTAAAATGTGCAGTTTTGTCACACATCACAATGCCAAAGATGTCTCAAGTTTTTAGGGAGCGTGCAATTGGCATGCTGACTGAAGGAATGTCCACCAGAGCTGTTGCCAGAGAACTGAATGTTCACTTCTCTACCATAAGCCGCATCCAACGTTTTAGAGAATTTGGCATTACGCCCAACCGGCCTCACAACAGCAGACCACATGTATGGTGTTGTGTGGGCGAGCGGTTTGCTGATGTCAACGTTGTGAACAGAGTTCCTCATGGTGGAGGTGGGGTTATGGTATGGGCAGACATAAGCTACGGAAAATGAACATAATTGCATTTTAAATCGATGAATGCACAAAGATACCGTGAGGAGATCCGGAGGCCCATTGTCGTGCCATTCATCCGCCGTCATCACCTCATGTTTCAGCATGATAATACACAGCCCCATGTCGCAAGGATCTGTACACAATTCCTGGAAGCTGAAAATGTCCCACTTCTTCCATGGCCTGCATACTCACCAGACATGTCACCCATTGAGCATGTTTGGGATGCTCTGGATCGACGTGTATGACAACGTGTTCCAGTTCCCGCCAATATTTACATTTACATCATTTAGCAGACACTCTTATCCAGAGTGACTTACAAAATATCCAGCAACTTCGTACAACCATTGAAAAGGAGTGGAACAACATTCCACAGGCCACAATCAACAGCCTGATCAACTCTATGCTGCATGCGGCAAATGGTGGACACACCAGATACTAACTGGTTTTCTGATCCACGCCCCTACTTTATTTTTTTTTAAAGGTATCTGTGACCAACATATTCACATCTGTATTCCCAGTCATGTGAAATCCAGATTAGGGCCTAATTTATTTATTTCAATTGACTGATTACCTTATATGAACTGTAACAGTAAAATCTTTGAAATTGTTGCGTTTATATGTTTGTTCTGTATAATTTCTAAATGCCCAGGTCCTCATTTGTTTGCTGCCTGCCTGAAAGAATTTGGCTTCAACTGGTTTCAGTCTCCCTGTCAGAAAGGAAACCTGGGGGAACATGGCATCGTACCTGCTCAGCGAGGCCCAGGGGCAGTTTGAGCAGCTCCTTCATGAGACCCAGCTCCTGACAGGTCTCGTAGAGGAACCGTAACAACTCCTCCGCGTTCAGCCGGTTGGAGTGCTGCCTCAGCATGGTCCATGCCTCCACCAGACACCTACACACATGAAGGGGAGGAGAGAGATTACACACAGACACACGTTTATGTTATCCAAACTCACAATGCAGTCACTGTTAGCAAGGATGCCAGGAAACACACGCACCTGTTGTGTAGCAACACGGAGAGGCAGAGTTGGGCCTGAGCGGTGGAGGAGAGAGGGGGCTTCATGACGTGGAGGTAGCGCAGGGCGATTCCGTGTTGCCCCTGGCACATTAGAGCCTGCAGGACGCGGCTGTGCTGCCAGCCCCACAGGGACGGGGAGGTGGCCGGGTGCAGCAGCAGCTCCAGGGAGTTCTGGAAGGGTCAAAGGGAAGAGGTCAATTGGAGGACACCATTTTAGCACTACCAATATCTACCAATGAATCATTCTATAAAATATAACAGTATACACTAAGTGCACAAAACATTAAGAACACCTGCTTTCTCATTGACATGCTGACCAGGTTAAAGCTATGATCCCTTATTTATCTCACTTATTAAATCCACTTCAAATCAGTGCAGATGAAGGGGAGGAGACAGGTTAAAGAAGGATTTTTAAGCCTGGAGACAATTGACACATGGATTGTGTATGTGTGCCATTCAGAGGATGAATAGGCAAGACAAAATATTTAAGTGCCTTTGAACGGGGTATGGTAGCAGGTGCCAGGCACACCGGTTTGTTTTAAGAACTGCAACGCTGCTGGGTTTTTCCCGCCCAACAGTTTCCCGTGTGTATCAAGAATGGTCCGACACCCAAAGGACATCCAGCCAACTTGACAACTGTGGGAAGCATTGGAGTCAACATAAACCAGCCTCCCTGTGGAACGCTTTCGACATCTTGCTCCGACGAATTGAGGCTGTTTTGAGGGCAAACGGGGAAGGGGAGGGTTCAACTCAATATTAGGATGGTGTTCCTAATGTTTGGTATACTCTGTGTACATTACAAATTCCACATGGGAGTGTATGACAATGCTCATCAATTGTTGCGTGTGTGTGTGTGTACCTGGTGGTCGTGGTGGTCCAGCAGCCAGAGGCCCTGCACCAGCTTGACCAGGCCGATGGGGATGGCGAAGGCGGTGGGGAAGGACTCCACAGACGCCCCGCTCTTGTTGGGGAAGGAGTACATGACATCCAACAGCAGGTAGATCACCTGGGGGTGGGGTTAAGGCTCACACACAGAATGGGGGGTGCGGGGAATGTTGTCTCACTATACTGTGGTGTGCATGTGTGGTGAACCCAGGTGAGTCCAGGTGCTAGAGTGTGGGTTAGGAGTGTAAGGAGGGGACTCGGCAAATCAAATCAAACCAACTCCCTGATATGAAAGGAGATTGTCGGGAGAGGTCGTGTTTTCTCTAGCTGGAGGTAAGCAGGAGGTAAGCTTCTCATATGGTGTTGAGTAAAGCTTAACCATGTATTAGATCGTAGGTAGGTAGTTAGCTGTAGTTAGGTATTGTATTTATTATAGGTTAGTATTGTTGTTATTGTAGGTTTCCGTAGGTAATTGTAGGTTAGTATCGAAGCACGAGGCTAGCTAGCTAGCGGGTAGCTACTGGTATCGATTAGCAACGCTGGAGAGCTGTTTCCAATGTTAATGTAGTCCTAGCCAACGTTTAATTTTTGCTGCGTTATGAAAGGAACTAGACACGGACTTGAATTATCTGTTTAGTGTGCTAACACACTCTTGGCAGTTTGTTGTAACCAAGTATTGATGCTAAATTGTGTGTTAATGGATGCTAGCTTGCAAGTTAGCTACGGCGTCATAGCTAGGCATCGTGGGTTGTTGTGGGTAGTTACTGTGTCTTGGCAGTGCCGGCTGTAGCACCTAGCCGTTTTTTCGAACAGAGTCAGAGTCAACACAATAGCCATTGTGTGCCGGGTGTAGCACGAAGCTAGCTAGCTAGCCGTTCTTCAAACAAAGTCAACACAGTGGCCATTGCTAGCTACCCAACACGACTAGCTAACTGTACGGTAGTAGCTAAATACAATATACTTGTCCTAGCTAGCCAACGTCTAATCATTGCTGCGTCATGAAAGGAACTTGACACAGACACGAATGATCTGTTTAGTGTGTTATCACACTATTGGTGGTTTGTTGTGACCAAGTGTTGGTGCTATACGGTGTGTTATTGTTATTGGATGCTAGCTTGCTAGTTAGCTATAGTGTCATAGTTGAATAAAGTGGGTTGAGTCTATTCCTTTAAACATTGAACCGCTGTGGTTCACAACAATTCTGATTTCTAAAGGTGGAAGTTGGGAGAGTTTTTGTTCGGGTGGTTCAGTGAAACAATTTTAGTTTCTGAGGTAGAAGTTTTTGGTGAGGGAGGCCCTGCTCTCTCTGCTCCCAGATGCTTAGCTCATTTCATTCCGATCTCCTCTGCATTTTTGTAGCCATTTGCTACAGCCTGTCAACTATGCCTCTGCCTATCCCTGTTCTCTCCTCTCTGCACAGGCTACACAAACGCACCACACCGCGTGGCTGCTGCCTCTCTAACCTGGTGGTCCCTGCACGCACCACCCACGTGGAGTTCCAGGTCGCAGGCAGCCTCTGGAACTGCCGTTCTGCTGCCAACAAAGCTGACTTCATCCCAGCCTATGCCAACCTCCAGTCCCTCGACTTCCTGGCGCTGACGGAAACATGGATCACCACTGAAAACACTGCTACTCCTACTGCTCTCTCCTCGTCTGACCATGTGTTCTCGCATACCCCGAGAGCATCTGGTCAGAGGGGTGGTGGTACAGGAATCCTCATCTCTCCCAAGTGGACATTCTCAATTTTTCCCCTAACCCATCTGTCTATCTCCTCATTTGAATTCCATGCTGTCACAGTCACTAGCCCATTTAAGCTTAATATCCTTGTCATCTATCGCCCTCCAGGTTCCCTTGGAGAGTTCATCAATGAGCTTGACGCCTTGATAAGTTCCTTCCCTGAGGATGGCTCACCCCTCACAGTTTTGGGGGATTTCAACCTCCCTATGTCCACATTTGACTTATTTCTCTCTGCCTCCTTCTTTCCACTCCTCTCCTCTTTTGACCTCACCCTCTCACCGTCCCCCCCTACTCACAAGGCAGGCAATACGCTTGACCTCATCTTCACTAGATGCTGCTCCTCTACTAATCTCACTGCAACTCCCCTCCATGTCTCCGACCACTACTTTGTTTCCTTTTCTCTCTCGCTCTCCTCCCACACTACTCACTCTGCCCCTACACAGATGGTAATGCGCCGCCGCAACCTTCGCTCTCTCTCTCCCACTACTCTCTCCTCTTCCATCCTATCATCTCTTCCCTCTGCTCAATCCTTCTCTCTCCAATCTCCTGATTCTGCCTCCTCAACCCTCCTCTCCTCCCTTTCTGCATCCTTTGACTCTCTGTGTCCCCTATCCTCCCGGCCGGCTCGGTCCTCCCCTCCAGCTCCGTGGCTTGATGACTCATTGCGAGCTCACAGAACAGAGCTCCGGGCAGCGGAGCGGAAATGGAAGAAAACTAAACTCCCTGCCGACCTGGCATCTTTTCACTCCCTCTCTACATTTTCTTCATCTGTTTCTGCTGCTAAGGCCACCTTCTACCACTCTAAATTCCAAGCATCTGCCTCTAACCCTAGGAAGCTCTTTGCCACATTTTCCTCCCTCCTGAATCCTCCCCCCTCCTCTCTCTCTCGTGGATGACTTCGTCAACCACTTTGAAAAAGAAGGTTGACGACATCCGATCCTCGTTTGTTAAGTCTAATGACACTGCTGGTCCTGCTCACACTGCCCTACCCTATGCTTTGACTTCTTTCTCCCCTCTCTCTCCAGATAAAATCCTGCGACTTGTGACTGCAGGCCGCCCAACAACCTGCCCGCTTGACCCCATCCCCTCCTCCCTTCTCCAGACCATCTCCGGTGACCTTCTCCCCTACCTCACCTCGCTGATCAACTCATCCTTGACCGCTGGCCATGTCCCTTCCGTCTTCAAGAGAGCGAGAGTTGCTCCCCTTCTCAAAAAACCAACACTCGACCCCACTGATGTCAACAACTACAGACCAGTATCCCTTCTTTCTTTTCTTTCCAAAACTATTGAGCGTGCCGTCTTTAGCCAACTCTCTTGCTATCTCTCTCAGAATGACCTTCTTGATCCAAACCAATCAGGTTTCAGGACTGGTCATTCAACTGAGACTGCTCTTCTCTGTGTCACGGAGACTCTCCGCACTGCTAAAGCTAACTCTCTCTCCTCTGCTCTTGTCCTTCTAGACCTGTCTGCTGCCTTTGATACTGTGAACCATCAGATCCTCCTCTCCACCCTCTCCGAGCTGGGCATCTCCGGCGCGGCTCACTCCTGGATTGCGTCCTACCTGACCGGTCGCTCCTACCAAGTGGCGTGGCGAGAAGCTGTCTCCGCACCACGTGCTCTCACCACTGGTGTCCCCCAGGGCTCAGTTCTAGGCCCTCTCCTTTTCTCCCTATACACCAAGTCACTTGGCTCTGTCATATCCTCACATGGCCTTTCATATCATTGCTACGCTGACGATACACAACTAATCTTCTCCTTTCCCCCTTCTGATAACCAGGTGGCGAATCGCATCTCTGCATGTCTGGCAGACATATCAGTATGGATGACGGATCATCACCTCAAGCTGAACCCTGGCAAGACGGAGCTGCTCTTCCTCCCGGGGAAGGACTGCCCGTTCCATGATCTCGCCATCACGGTTGACAACTCCGCTGTGTCCTCCTCCCAGAGTGCGAAGAGCCTAGGCGTGACCCTGGACAACACCCTGTCGTTCTCCGCCAACATCAAGGCGGTGACCCGCTCCTGCAGGTTCATGCTCTACAACATTCGGAGAGTACGACCCTGCCTTACACAGGAAGCGGCACAGGTCCTAATCCAGGCACTTGTCATCTCCCGTCTGGACTACTGCAACTCGCTGTTGGCTGGCCTCCCTGCCTGTGCCATTAAACCCCTACAACTCATCCAGAATGCCGCAGCCCGTCTGGTGTTCAACCTTCCCAAGTTCTCTCACGTCACCCCCTCCTCCGCACACTCCAGTGGCTTCCAGTTGAAGCTCGCATCCGCTACAAGACCATGGTGCTTGCCTATGGAGCAGTGAGGGGAACGGCACCTCTGTACCTTCAGGCTCTGATCAGTCCCTACACCCAAACGAGGGCATTGCGTTCATCCACCTCTGGCCTGCTGGCTCCCTTCCTCTGCGGAAGCATAGCTCCCGCTCAGCCCAGTCAAAACTGTTCGCTGCTCTGGCACCCCAATGGTGGAACAAGCTCCCTCACGACGCCAGGACAGCGGAGTCACTCACCACCTTCCGGAGACATTTGAAACCCCACCTCTTTAAGGAATACCTGGGATAGGATAAAGTAATCCTTCTAACCCCCCCAAATTGTAAAGTGGTTATCCCACTGGCTATAGGGTGAACGCACCAATTTGTGAGTCGCTCTGGCTAAGAGCGTCTGCTAAATGACGTTAATGTGCCCTTGAGCAAGGCACTTAACCCTAATTGCTCCTGTAAGTCGCTCTGGATAAGAGCGTCTACTAAATGACTAAAATGTAAAATGTAAATGTAATATGAATATGTGGTAAAGTAAGATGGACGGTGGGAAACCGAGTAGAAAAGGATACGATGGCGTGCTTAGCAGATTCATCAATGTTTTCCAGGAGGTAAATATCCAGCAGGCCCTGTGGACGGCAGAGAGCAGATAAACATCAACAAAACCTACGTTTGTTTCTACATCTGAATGTAATTCCATGACATCAGTCAAAGCGTCGGCTCAAGGTGGGACTGTGATCATTATTTGGCTGTGTGCGAGTGAGTGCGTATGCAAAGGTACCAAATGCTTACGTGTAGCGTAGGGGGCGGATACTTTCCCGTCCCACCCTCGTCCCGTTTCCACAGGTCAACCAAATGATCCCCGCATTGGGCGACCAAGCCGTCAATCATCAGGCAATCTGCACACCACTTCCCCCTGAGAAGAAGACGCAGATGGTTAATTCTGAATATTGTTTTCCAAAACAGTCTAATTTGCAGTAGTGCTCCTTTATGGTGCATAACCCTAAGAACACCAAGAACATTGACACTAATATCACAGACAAAATTATCTTCATATCAAATATACTGTATATAATATAACAAAATAACTTTTAAGTTAAACTTTTCCAGTCTTGTGTCGAGGTGTTTTCCTGTCAGTCCTGAACCAGCTCTTGCAGGTAAACGGCCTGATGTGAACAGCACTCACTTGGAGAGCTGCTGCAGCTCCTCTCTGCGGATGGTGTAGTACTTCTGGATAACAGAGTAGCTGTAGAACGGCCTGGAGATCTGCACAGCGTCCTCATCTGGTTGGAGGACAGGGGAGGGCAATTACACGTCTGTTCCTATGAAGGGCACTACTTTTGGTGTACATAATGAAAGTGGTCTGAAGACTACAGTCTCCAAAAGGTTCCCTGGAATATGGTCTGACCTCAACACGACAGATGTTTGAATTGCTACAGCACACGGTCTTACCGGAGCCCTCGGGCAGGAGTCCGGTCCGACAGAACCAGAGGACCACCTGGGCGTACTGGGAGATGAGGCTGGACACCAGGTTCTTATTGATGAGTCCCAGCAAACCTGTATACAGAAAATCCCCATGAAGCCAAACTGAAACCTCACGACATGGTATGCCCCAGTCTCTCCCTCTCAAAAGGTTTGATGCCCCTGCCCAGCTTCCCATTGAAACAAACGGGCCCCTTACAACAGTGCCCCTCGGGCTTTACCTCTCTGAGTGAGTTCCTGTGCCTCGCTCAGCAGACAGTGGAAGATGGTGCTGAGGTTCCCCAGTAGTCTCTGGCTGCGCTGCAGCAGCTGAAGGGTCTGGGGGTCCGTGAAGTTAGACGAGCTGTCAAACAGGGGAGCACCTGGGGAGAGACACGCACAGTTAGGAAAGATGGAAGTCAGAAAACACATCCCAAATCTGATTGCGCCAAGAAAATATTGGAAAACCATAAATGTTTCTGGAATTCATAAAAAATTGTCTAAAACAGAGCTACAAGTTGCTACAGTTACCAAGATAATACGTAGCCGCGAGTATTATATAATCTATGTAAACCAGTTCAACAAGAGCGGCGTTGACAGCCAGTGTCATACTAATCACTGTAGTAGAAGAAAACTCACATATGCCGTCCAGCTCTTCCTTGGTGTGAACCACCTTGTCCCAGGCCCACTCCAGAATGTAGCGCAGGTTCACCGCAGAGCCTGGTTGCTCTGTTAAAGCCAACAACACCATGTTACTTTAGAGAAATCCATTCTAGGGGTGCATCTCAATAACCTAAACTGGCTCCCTCTCCTCCATCTGCACGGATGTGAGTGAACTGGGCTTGGCGAGCAAATTCTGGGCCAGCTTCCACCATTATTGTTTTCACCTGTCCTGTTTTTTCTGATCAGTGTATATGTACTAGAGGAGATGAGGAAAGGAGGCCACCGTTAAGTATTGAGACGCAGCCAGGGTTGATCTAACTAACAGGGTGTCAGTGTGAGTGTTGTGGTGTCTCACCCTCAGCGGTCCACTGTTTGATACAGCCAGTGATCAGGCCCAGGGAGCTAGTCTCTACTGCCGTGGACAAGATGGCGTCCAACTGCTCCTCCTGAGCAGAGAGAGGGAGAGTGTTTGGCCCATTTACAAAATGCCTTCACCACAGAGCTTTATCCATGAACACGTAGTGCATCCACACGGAATTAAATAGTTCCTAAACGTTTAGACGCTAGAAAGCTGGTAGAGCAAAAAGGAGCGACCTGTGTGTGTGTGTACCTGAGAGAGGGTGGAGGGCTGCACGTCAGCCAGGCGAGAGGAGAGCAGGCCAGACATCAGGCAGCGGGAGTAGCTGTTTGAGATTACGTCACTGGAGCAGGGAACAGCCTTCTTCAGGAAGCTCAGAGTCTGAGATGGGAATCACATTAACTGTCTTTTGCTAAGATAAAATTATACTGTATGGACTATGACGACAATAAGATTTATAGCCAATTTATTGTGACACACGATTAACATGAATTGTACCTGACAACTAGGGTTAACTCACCTCTTTCTGATACCCAGAGCAAGTTAGGTGCACGAGGCCAGTGTTGAGCAAACATGTTGCATCTGTTTCAAGGAGAAATACAAATTAGCATCATGTCATCAAGACATTTACAAAACTGACCTCAATGGCTCCAAAGAGCTACATATATTTCCAATTACTCAGTGCAACAAATGTCTCTGAACATAGTCCTCTTCTCAACTTAAGCAATGTCCTTTATAAAATGTTTTACTGTGGGGGTGCTGTGTCTAAAGCAGGGGTCGGCAACAGGTTCATTAGCGAGGGATTTTCGTTTTTGGTCAAAAAAGACTGTTCCCACAAATAAAAATGTAATCAAGGTATGAAATTATATATATTTTTAAATACAATCTCTTTTGGGGATTAGTTGTGGTCAATTTGTAGTGTACACATTATTATAATGATATTCCGGCCCCCCGATCATCCGCTCCGACAAGCTTCGGCCCTGAATCTAGTTGCCTACCCCTTGTCTAAAAGGCTCTTGCAGTGTGTATGTCTGTGTATTTATGTTTGTGTGTGTGTGTGTGTGTGTGTGTGTGTGTGTGTATAACTTGCCGAAGTTGTATGTAGTGGGTTTGAAGAACTGTTCTGGCGGGGGGCAGGTGTAGGGCAGGCCACGGCTCAGGCTGCGCTCATGCACCAGGACGTCCAGCAGGGGGCAGGGCGACGTCATCTCCACCACCGTGTCCAGAGACCACACGGCCAGGTAGGGACAGCTGCGCAGAGACTCCCCCGTTCTGATACACACACACACACACAAACACATATCAACCATTGCTGATTTGCAAATAATTTCCCATCGACATCCCAATAACAACGTAGACTTGTTTGTAAAAATCTCGACAAAATGTGTAAAAACATATGCAGAAAGCTATCTGATTGATAAATGCCTGGTATTATGGGCAGTTGGGCACACCATGTAATTTGAGGCGGCAACCGTGGTCACTTTTACATGTGGACTGTTGATGGGATATTTAGATGGCCGAATGCTACCTCAGAGAGTCGGGCATCTGTGCGTGGTACCATCGGTTGATGTCAAAAACACCGATGTAGGTGGAGGGGTTGCCCTGTCCGTAGGCCTTCACCTGCCAGCTGAAGATGGACACGCTGGTGTCTGGAGACGCAACTAACGAAGGAGAGAGAAGGAAGCCTTAGGACCAGCAGACCACAATGAAAGAGCAAGAACCACATTCATCCCTTTTCCCTCAGGGTCAGATTTATTAGTGCACACCGTAGAAAATTGTTTCGCAATGGACAGGTTCAGGTCTGCGTTTCAGTCCGTTTTCTTCCATTTGGTATCTAGTAAGTCAATACCACACAGGTAGGTTATTGAGAAAGGCTATTTTTTTAGCATTTCAGGAGACTTAGACACCAATCTAATCCTAAGCAGAGGAGTTGGGATGAGTTGAGATAAAATGAAGGCAGGGTTACCTTCATTCATGCTTTCGTCTCTGTCTGGGTGGTTTCGGAACTTCTCGATGGTCTGGCAGCTGAGCAGGCGGGTGTTGGTGGCCTGAGCCCGCTGAGGGAAGGCTGTGCTGCTCAGCTCCTGACTGTACCTCTCTTCACAGTACTCCAGACCCTAGGAGGAGGGAGGAAATATGAATACAGCGCTAATGGAAAGTTAAAAGGTCTCAAAGCAGTGAAAGCGCTACATTTAAGTTGTCCAAGTTAGAAATAAGTCTAGTTGTGATTGGGAATAACAGATGACTAAATGAAATCTTCAGGACTGAGAAAGCTCCAGAGAGACTTTGAAACCATCAAGCTTTTGGGCTTTAAAAGCAAGATAGCGGTCGAAACACTTGACCCAAAACATTCGGTTGACAGCCCGTACTGAGTCTTTCCCAAACAAAGGGGGCATTGAACAGAAGTTCGACCCAGCGCGATCCATGGCTGGACGCGGGAATAGCTACTTATTTTATTTCTAAATAATAAGATCCTTGAGGTGAACAATTCTGTATCTATTGGGGGCTCGAAAGAGACCAGAACAGATGGGCCATATACCAATTACACAGAATAGATCAAGACAATAAGACTGAGTTTACACAGGTAGCCCAATTCTGATATTTTGCCCGTAATTGGGCAAAATAACAAAATTGGGCTGCTTGTGTAAACTCAGCCTAAGGAGGTAGCTAAGTGAAAACCTAGAAGGTGGTTGATATTACGGTTACCTCATAGAAGATCTTTCCTGAGGCCAGACACTTCCTCTCACTGAAGGCTAGCTGGAGCAAGTGGAGGCTGACCACATCCCCCTCACTAGAGAGACACACAAAATGCCAAAAATAAAACTATTAGAGAGTTTCATTTCCCCAAATTTGAAACCCTTATTCAAGATTTCAAAGACCTCTCTGATGAGAATAGGCTACCCGTCCTGTTGGGGGAGGACGCATAGTGCTGTGGGTTGGCAGCGCACTACATTGCTGCCTGCCATAAAATGAGGGACTTTTATTTAACTAGGCAAGTCAGTTAAGAACAAATTCTTATTTACAATGACGGCCTACACCGGCCAAACCCGGACGACGCTGGGCCAATTGTGCGCCGCCCTATGGGACTCCCAATCACGGCCGGTTGTGATACAGCCTGGAATCGAACCAGGGGGTCTGTAGTGACGCCTCAAGCACTGAGATGCAGTGCCTTAGACCGCTGCGCCACTCGGGAGCCATTGTTATTGTTCAATGTATGGTTATTTTGACCCTTGATTATTATTGTTACTGTTGTCCCGTTGACAATATTGATTATTATTTGTTAATATTGTAAATCTCCAAAGTACGCTTTGGCAATATGTACATTGTTACGTAATGCCAATAAAGCAAATTTAATTGAGAGAGAGAAAGAGAGAAGGGAGAGATAGAGAAGTGTATTAAAGGGCAGTAAATACACCAAGAGGTGGTTAATACTGCATTGGTAAAAATGCAAAAACAAAGACAAATCCTGAGTTCAACAGTGTGCTGTGACCGCTGAGTACCACAGCTTCATTTCCTGGACAGAGGCTACATTTGCATACAAGCTGTGAAATGGAACTTCCGCCATACTGCTTTCGCTGATCTAGTCCTCTCAAATATGTGAACACCAAAGGGGTATGGAGCTGAGGGGAAGGGGTTGGGAACCCACATGGAGCTGAAACCGTTCCACTGGTTCCATTGTGCCGGGCAAGTTAAAATAAGCACACCTCACAAGTTTTTGAAATACTGTATGAGTAATTTAATACACATGTAATATAATACTATAGGTCTGGTGTGTGCAGTGCACACTACAACCCCTTCCAAGAGGCCTTGAGCTTTGTGGCCCAGGCAGGTGGGGAGGGGAGGAGAACTTACAGGTCCTGGGAAGACTGGACAGCCCACAGGTAGCAGCAGTTGCGAGGGTCGTTCTCCGGCTCCTGGAAGGTGAAGGCGTACACTGGCACCCTGCCGCCCTCCAGCTGGGAGTGATACCTGGGGGAGAACACAGCAGAGGAGGCCGTCAGACCAACCTACACAGCTACATCTGAGGATTTCCCTTCGTGTCATCCCTGGGTCGTCAACTCACTCCTTCTTGAGCGTCTTCATGTTCCAGAGCTGCAGGTATCCATCGGAGAAACCCACGGCCAGCTGGTTGGTGCGGGGGATGTACTGCAGGGCCGTGGCCCCCGTGCCTGTGGGGCTGCTCAGCTGCAGACAGAGGTGTCTCCCCTGGCGCGTCTCCTGCTCGCGCAGCCGGGGGATCTCAGCCGGGGACTTACACACTACCTCCAGGTCTGGAGAAGACGGAGGAGGGTGGTGGTTAGAGAGGAAGAACAAACAAAGACAGATTGAACAACGTCTCACAATCTTGAGAGGGACTGCTGGCGAGTACAGTTTAGGCTATGTAAAGTTAAGCACACACAGAGTTAAATATACAAAGGCTGACCTGAGGCCTCCAGCTCGCTCTGGCTGCAGGACAGGTCATCCAGACATAGGTCCACCAGGAGGACGTGTCCCAGGTCCGTGACTACTGCTGCCACGCCAAAGAACCAGCGCAGGCTTTGGTGGAGGTGCTGTGTGCTGGCACTGGCCCCGCCATAACTCACCAGGGGCTCGATGGCTGTGATCTGCCAATCAACACATGATCTGTTAGTCAGTCGACGTCACAATCAAATCAACCGGTTGATGCAAGTGAAAGGAGTGGAGGGTGAGCGAGAAAATGAAAGAGGGAGAGACGGGAAGATGAGACAGAGAGCACTCACCCTGCCCGGTACGACCACGGCCTTGACCACTCGGGAGATGCCCAGGTCGTAGAGACACAGCATGCTACCCTGGGCCTCCTCCAGACCCACCAGCAGCCCCGTCCTCTTCAGCCAGGAGAAATCCCTGGCCGTCAGCACACCTGGGGGGTGCTCCCCCTCACCGCTAAAGCAGTAGGCAGACAGACGCTCGCCCGTCACTGCGTGGACCACCTCCAGCTGAGGCCCACATGCCAGCCAGGCCAGCCCGCTGCGACCTGCGCCCAGGGAGAGAGGCACGTCAGTGTGGTAGGGAGGAAGCAGACAGGCTAGGCCTACTGGTTCACAATAGTTCATTGTAGAACCCCTCCATTTATAACATAATACTGCATGCTTGGTTTCATTTTTGTTATATTAAGACTGAAGAACGCAGGAATGCAAAGCATCCCTCCTGCAAATAACTAATCCTAGAAGATATGGACAGATGGCTATAGTGGACAGATGGTTATAGAAACCCTAACTCTTTTTGGTTGTTTATGTCCGAGGTGATGTTTGGGAACTGCGGGAGCAGACGCTGTAGGTCTAATTCGTGGCTGTGCCATAATGCCATCCCCTCCAGCATGGTCAGATAGTGAGTGATGGCCGCCGTGCAGACACACGTTCACTTACCGACGGTGAACTTCCCGTGCAGCACAGAGTCCAGGGTGATCTCATCCTCCCCCAGAGCGTCTACAGTCACCCTCGGGAAACGCAGCAGGCTGCTGGTGACCTGGGCAGCCAGGTCACGCATGTTCACTCACTGCACACAAAACATGACAGTAAAAGTTAGTAACTTCCATTAGACACGCATGTTCATAGCACACAAAACAGGACATTAACACAGCATTAACTAAACAAACAAACCATAAACATTGCATTGCTTTTGCGATTCTTAGAGAGCACTTTGTATAGTCCAAACTTTGTGGATGTGGCACATATGGGTGTCAAAACCTACAGGGTTCTCTTGTTGCTTTCTACAGTAGAACCGCGCTCCAAGGCTTAGCAACTAAACTCAATTCAGACAATAAGAGTGAAAACTGTTTATCTGTAAGCTTACACCAGGTTTTTTCTTTGGGGCTATTTGAGGGGACTATGGGGGGGGACAAGAGAGGTCTTTCTGCTGAGCTATGGTCCCCAGTTGTCAGACGTTTGGGCTCTGGGTCTGCTGGAATAACAGCTGCAGCTAGCACGGGTGTCTGTGTGCATGTGCTTGTCTTGGTGCTGAGTAACATGTTGACAGATGTGAATCTAGTAGGCCATCGCCATCCAGTATCATGTATAAGTACCCACTTCATTCCCCATGAGAGAAAGTCTTATCTTGTGGACCTCTTAGAGAGCCTTGTATAGATGTACATTCAAGGGTAACTATTCAACACTTGTCAGACAGAGCAAGTACAGCTTTCTGTGCCACTGTGGTGCAAAGTTTGACCATAATCTATTGAAGTATGAGTTTGGCCTAGAGCAAAACAACAATGTCAACTTCCTTCACCAAATAATTACTTAAACTAGCCTCGGAATTTCATAACATGCCATGTGTCATGCATAGGTCAATGCACCATCATTGCAAATACCACTAGGCTTGGGCAGTATACTGTATACCGGGGTATTTGGAAATAGCCACAGGATGGTTTTTCAATACCTTCAATACTGTTGAAACTATAATTTTTGAAGTTTTTCAATAAATGTTCATATTTGTAGCTACTTTTTAAGTAAATACCTGCAGTCAACTTGTGCAATTAGGAGATAATGCAGATCGCGTTCTTCATTTCACCTATCACATTATTTAACATTATGAGCCTTCCGTAGTTCCCCAGAACTGTTGAGCCAGTCACGTGTTTGTTTGTAAATAACACAAAGGGAGAAAGCAGGAGCAGGTGAGTCCAGCTGTGTATTGACAGGGGTCGCGTTTTATATTGAAAGTCTTTTTTTTTTTTTTCTTCAATACAGTGATCAGGGTCATGCAACTATAGTTCTCCTTGACAGAAAATACATTAGTGCAACACATTCGGCACTATTTGGCTGGCAGCCACACAAGTAAATGAGCTTACAATGAAAAAGCTGAGTCTTTTTTTTGTAAAAACCTTTATCATAGAAAGAATGCAACCAGCTACATTTCCTAATGTTTTGCTTAAAGTTCATCTTGCATTTTACCTTAGAAAAGTAGGCTGGCTATACCAAGTAAAGTACCATGAGAAAAGTAGCTACACATCAGTCAGAGAGCGGTCTTTTGATAGATGAGAATTCACAAACGGGAAATCTGAGTGAAGAAGTGCAACTAAAGAACAACATTTGTTTGATGCTGAGCAAAAATAAACATAAGAAGTATTTTTAAGTCTGTGTTTGCAAAACGCAGCAAGACATTTCTTATGCTATTTATATTTTTTCCTGCATGAAAAACAAAGAATTCAGCATTGGGCGGCCCCTAAGTTTAACTTGCTAGTTATCTAAGTAAGTGGCTGTTGTGTTAGCTTTAGGGCTGACCACAATTAGTCGACCGGTCAATTGTTTGGTAGACCAATACTTTTATTTTTGTCGAGGAGTAGTATATATACAGTACCAGTCACTAACTGTAAGTCGCTCTGGATAAGAGCGTCTGCTAAATGACTAAAATGTAAATGTTTTCTTTATTTATACTATTTTCTACATTGTAGAATAAGTGAAGACATCAAAACCATGAAATAACACATATGGAATCATGTAGTAACCAAAAAAAAGTGTTAAATAAATTCTTCAAATAGCGACCCTTCGCCTTGATGACAGCTTTGCACACTCTTGGCATTCTCTCAACCAGCTTCATGAGGTAGTCACCAGGAATGCATTTCAATTAACAGGTGTGCCTTCTTAAAAGTTAATTTGTGGAATTTCTTTCCTTAATGCGTTTGAGCCAATCAGTTGTAAGAATGCTGTCCATTGACTATAGCTCAGCATTCAACACCATAGTACCCTCCAAGCTCATCATCAAGCTCGAGGCCCTGGGTCTGAACCCCGCCCTGTGCAACTGGGTCTTGGACTTCCTCTGTAGCTCAATTGGTAGAGCATGGCGCTTGTAACGCCAGGGTAGTGGGTTCGATCCCCGGGACCACCCATACGTAAAAATGGATGCACGCATGACTGTAAGTCGCTTTGGATAAAAGCGTCTGCTAAATGGCATATTATTATTATTCCTGACGGGCCACCCCCAGGTGGTGAAGGTAGAAAACAACCACTTCGCTGATCCTCAACACTGGGTGCGTGCTCAGCCCCCTCCTGTACTCCCTGTTCACCCATGACTGCGTGGCCAAGCACGCCTCCAACTCAATCATCAGGTTTGCAGACGACACAACAGTAGTAGGCTTGATTACCAACAATGACGAGACCGCCTACAGGGAGGAGGTGAGGGCTCTGGGAGTGTGGTGCCAGGAAAATAACCTCTCACTCAACGTCAACAAAACAAAGGAGATGATTGTGGACTTGAGGAAACAGCAGAGGGTGCACCCCCCTATCCACATCGACGGGACCGCAGTGGAGAAGGTGGAAAACTTCAAGTTCCTTGGCGTACACATCACCGACAAACTGAAATGGTCCACCCACGCAGACAGTGTGGTGAAGAAGGCGCAACAGAGCCTCTTCAACCTCAGGAGGCTGAAGAAATTCGGCTTGGCACCTAAAACTCTCACAAACTTTTACAGATGCATAATTGAGAGCATGCTGTCGGGCTGTATCACCACCTGGTACGGCAACTGCACCGTCCGCAACCGCAGGGCTCTCCAGAGGGTGGTGCGGTCTACCGAACGCATTATCGGGGGCAAACTACTCACCCTCCAAGACACATACAGCACCCACACCGGGTGACCAAAAAGATCATCAAGGCCATCAACCACCCGAGCCACTGCATGTTCACCCCGCTATCATCCAGAAGGCGAGGTCAGTACAGGTGCATCAAAGCTGGGACCGTGAGAATGAAAAACAGCTTCTATCTCAAGGCCATCAGACTGTTAAATAGCCATCACTAGCACATTAGAGGCTGCTGCTGCCTACTGAAATCACTGGCCACTTTAAGAAATGGAACACTAGTCACTTTAATAATGTTTACATATCTTGCACTACTCATCTCATAGGTATATACTGCATTCTATTCTATAATATTCTACTGTATCTTAGTCCATGCCGCTCTGTCATTGCTTGTCCATATATGTATATTTTCTTAAATTCCATTCCTTACTAGTTTTGTGTGTATTAGGTATATGTTGTGAAATTGTTAGATATTACTGCACTGTCGGAGCTAGAAGTAAAAGCATTTCGCTACACCCGCTATAACATCTGCTAAACACGTGTATGTGACAAATAAAATCTGATTTGATTTGTGTTGTGACAAGGTAACGGGGGGCATACAGAAGATAGCACTATTTGGTAAAAGACCAAGTCCAAATTATGGCAAGCACCGCTCAAATAAGCAAAGAGAAACGACAGTCCATCATTACTTTAAGACATGAAGGTCAGTCAATCGGGAACATTTCAAGAACTTTGAAAGTTTCTTCAAGTGCAGTCGCAAAAACCATCAAGCACTATGATGAAACTGGCTCTCATGAGGACCGCCACAGGAATGGAAGACCCAGAGTTACCTCTGCCGCAGAGGACAAGTTCAATAGAGTTACCAGTCTCAGAAATTGCAGCCCAAATAAAGGTTTCACCGAGTTCAAGTAACAGACACATCTCAACATCAACTGTTTAGAGTAGACTGTGTGAATCAGGCCTTCATGGTCGAATTGCTGCAAAGAAACCACTACTAAAGAACACAAATAATAAGAAGAGACTTGCTTGGTCCAAGAAACACAAGCAATGGACATTAGACCAGTGGAAATTTGTCCTTTGGTCTGGAGTCCAAATTGGAGATTTTTGGTTCCAACCGCCGTGTCTTTGTGAGACTTGGTGTGGGTGAACGGATGATCTCAGCATGTGTTTTTCCCACCGTAAAGCATGGAGGGGGTGGTGTTATGGTGTGGGGGTGCTTTGCTGGAGACACTGTCAATGATTTATTTAGAATTCAAGGCACACTTAACCAGCCTGGCTACCACAGCATTCTGCAGCGATACGCCATTCCATCTGGTTTGGGCTTAGTGGGACTATAATTTGTTTTTCAACAGGATAATGACCCAACACACCTCCAGGCTGTGTAAGGGCTATTTTACCAAGAAGGAGAGTGATGGAGTGCTGCATCAGATGACCAATTGAGATGGTTTAGGATGAGTCGAACCGCAGAGTGAAGGAAAAGCAGCCAACAAGTGCTCAGCATATGTGGGAACTCCTTCAAGACGGTTTGAAAAGCATTCCAGGTGAAGCTGGTTGAGAGAATGCCAAGAGTGTGCAAAGCTGTCATCAAGGCAAAGGGTGGCTATTTGAAGAATGTCAAATATAAAATATATTTTGATTTGTTTAACACTTTTTTTGGGTTACTACATGATTCCATATGTGTTATTTCATAGTTTTGATGTCTTCACTATTATTCTACAATGTAAAAAATAGTAATAAGAAAAGAAAAACCCTTGAATGAGTAGGTGTCCAAACTTTTGATTGGTACTGTGTAATTAATATATAGATCACACACACACACACATTACCGTTCAAAAGTTTGGGGTCACTTAGAACTGCCCTTGTTTTCGAAAGAAAAGCAATTTTTTTTTAAAATAACATCAAATTGCTCAGAAATACAGTGTAGACATTGTTTATGTTGTAAATGGCTATTGTAGCTGGAAACTGCTGATTTTTTATGGAATATCTACATCGGCGTACAGACGCCCATTATCAGCAACCATCAGTCCTGTGTTCCAATGGCACGTTGTGTTTGCTAATCCAAGTTTATCATTTTAAAAGGCTAATTGATCATTAGAAAACCCTTTTGCAATTATGTTAGCACAGCTGAAAACTGTTGTGCTGATTAAAGAAGCAATAAAACTGGCCTTCTTGAGACTAGTTGAGTATCTGGAGCATCAGCAATTGTGGGTTCGATTACAGGATCAAAATGGCAAGAAACAAATAACTTTCTTCTGAAACTCATCAGTCTATTCTTGTTCTGAGAAATTAAGGCTATTCCATGCGAGAAATTGCCAAGAAACTGAAGATCTCGTACAACGCTGTGTACTACTCCCTTCACAGAACAGCACAAACTGGCTCTAACCAGAATAGAAAGAGGAGTGGGAGGCCCCGGTGCACAACTGAGCAAGAGGACAAATACATTAAAGTGTCTAGTTTGAGAAACAGATGCCTCACAGGTCCTCAACTGGCAGCTTCATTAAATAGTACCGCAAAACACCAGTCTCAACATCAACAGTAAAGAGGCGACTCCGGGATGCTGACCTAGGCAGAGTTGCAGCCTATAAGCTTCTAAAGCCATGACATCATTTTCTAGAATTTTCCAAGCTGTTTAAAAAGGCACAGTCAACTTAGTGTATGTAAACTTCTGACCCACTGGAATTGTGATAGTGAATTATAAGTTAAATAATCTGTCTGTAAACAATTGTTGGAAAAAATTACTTGCGTCATGCACAAAGTAGATGTCCTAACCGACTTGCCAAAACTATAGTTTGTTAACAAGAAATTTGTGGAGTGGTTGAAAGACGAGTTTTAATGACTCCAACCTAAGTGTATGTAAACTTCAGACTTCACCTGTAATTGTCAAACTATGCATAGACGGCTTGACAGAAATGGTAGCAGAAGGTGAATGTTGAACTTGTGTTGCACACATATCCAGATGATGCTGCGTACCATTATGCACAATAATGCTTTAGGTGGGATCGAGGCGGCAGTCTTGTTCGCGACGAGGCTAGTGCTTTGGTGGTGCTACAGCGTGCAGTTTCTGGCGAACGTTAGTTAGCTTACGCCTCGATCACAACGACAGCGACATTGCGTTTTGGTACACCAGAAGTACATTAATTTCCAATGGAATGCTGCGTTTGCCTTGCAGCATTGCGTTGCAGATGCAGTTGCAGTGCGTTCTTAACCCGGAAGCAAGCCGCTGCGCCACTCGGGAGGCCACTTGTAACATTTTATAAAATATTCTGGGCCCTCAGTTTCCTGCACCAGTGAGCTCGGGACAGACACAGCTGTAGGCTATTTGCACAAGGGATAATAAGTAATCAGGTAGGCCTATTTTATGATGTTTCCTCTGGATCAGAGTATGACATTGTTCCCTTTCTTGCTGAGTGGTTATCGAAATGGAGAGAGCTCGAAAAGGATTTTCAAATACACTGAGGAACAATTGTCATTGTCAATGGATGTAAAAACAGACTTTGTTTGTTTGCTGTTTCAGGTGAAGAAAACATTACTTTGAGAAGCTCCACAGCTCATTAGTGGTGGTGCGTTAAGCCAATCAGAAATACTATCAGATACCCAAATGGGAACATTTATATGCCTATATTTGCACGCAGGCCAGGTAGCCTATAGGCAGTAGCGCTGCGTGGGTAAAATCACTGGGGAAGCCAAGACAGGGAAGAAAAAGCGAAATTACAACCTGTGTGTTGTGATAATTGCGTTGTTTGCTCTATAACCTGTTGCGACCGTGAGACAGACAGACATATAGATAGGATATACTACCGTTCAAAAATATGAGGTGTACCTGTGGCTGTATTTCAAGGCGTACCTTCAAACTCAGTGCCTCTTTGCTTGACATCATGGGAAAATCAAAAGAAATCAGCCAAGACCTCAGAAAAAATTTGTAGACTTCCACAAGTCTGGTTCATCCTTGGGAGCAATTTCCAAACGCCTGAAGGTACCAAGTTCATCTGTACAAACAATAGTACGCACGTATAAACACCATGGGACCACGCAGCCGTCATACCGCTCAGGAAGGAGACGAGTTCTGTCTCCTAGAGATGAACGTACTTTGGTGCGAAAAGTGCAAATCAATCCCAGAACAACAGCAAAGGACCTTGTGAAGATGCTGGAGGAAACAGGTACAAAGTATCTATATCCACAGTAAAACGAGTCCTATATCGACATAACCTGAAAGGCCGCTCAGCAAGGAAGAAGCCACTGCTCCAAAACCGCCATTAAAAAGGCAGACTACGGTTTGCAACTGCACATGGGGACAAAGATCGTACTTTTTGGAGAAATGTCCTCTGGTCTGATGAAACAAAAATAGAACTGTTTGGCCATAATGACCATTGTTATGTTTGGAGGAAAAAGGGGGTTGCTTGCAAGCCGAAGAACACCATCCCAACCGTGAAGCACGGGGGGTGCAGCATCATACTGTGGGGGTGCTTTGCTGCAGGAAGGACTGGTGCACTTCACAAAATAGATGGCATCATGAGGAAGGAAAGTTATGTGGATATATTGAAGCAACATCTCAAGACATCAGTCAGGGAGTTAAAGCTTGGTCGCAAATGGGTCTTCCAAATGGACAATGACCCCAAGCATACTTCCAAAATGGCTTAAGGACAACAAAGTCAAGGTATTGGAGTGGCCATCACAAAGCCCTGACCTCAATCCTATAGAAAATGTGTGGGCAAAACTGAAAAAGCGTGTGCGAGCAAAGAGGCCTACAAACCTGACTCACTTACACCAGCTCTGTCAGGAGGAATGGGCCAAAATTCCCTCAACTTATTGTGGGAAGCTTGTGGAAGGCTACCCGAAACATTTGACCCAAATTAAACAATTTAAAGGCAATACTGTATGAAAAATGTATGCACTCACTAACTGTAAGTCGCTCTGGATAAGAGCGTCTGCTAAATGTAATGCTACCAAATACTAATTGAGTGTATGTAAACTTCTGTCCCACTGGGAATGTGATGAAATAAATTAAAGCTGAAATAAATCACTCTACTATTATTCACATTTATTTCACATTCTTAAAATAAAGTGGTGATCCTAACTGACCTAAGACAGGGAATATTTACTAGGATTAAATGTCAGGAATTGTGAAAACTGAGTTTGAATGTATTTGGCTAAGGTGTATGTAAACTTCCGACTTCAACTGTATTTTCGAAAAATCCAATATATGCACCACACAGAATGCACTACAACTGCCTCTGACACCTCGATCACACCAACAGTGCCATTGCATTTTGGTACACCAGAAGTACATTATTTTCTAATGGAACGCTGTGTTTGCCTTGCAGTATTGTGTTGCAGAGGCAGTTGCAGTGCATTCTGTGTTGGATTTATCAAACCGTATGTGTAGACGGCTAGACAGAAATGGTAGCAGAAGGTGAATGTTTAACTTTTGTTGCACACATATCATTTTACATTACATTTTAGGCATTTAGTAGACGCTCTTATCCAGAGCGACTTACAGTTAGTTAGTGAGTGCATACATTTCATACTGGCCCCCCGTGGGAAATGAACCCACAACCCTGGCATTGCAAGTGCCATGCTCTACCAACTGAGCTACACGTGGCCACTCATGTGGTTTAGGCTGAATTCCATTCAAATTACAGCATTTTGGAATTAACATAGCATGAAATTCATCTTCCACTACACTTTGGGATTACATTAGATTCAAATGACAGCATTCGGGATTGTGTAAGAAGTACAGTGAGTCACACATAAATAAATAATAAATAAATCGGTCATTTAGCAGACTTACGGGAGCAATTAGGGTTAAGTGCCTTGCTCAAGGACACATCGACAGATTTTTCACCTAGTCGGCTCTGGGATTAGAACCAGCGACCTTTTGGTTATTGCCACAACTCTCTTAACCACTAAGCTACCTGCCGCCCCGTCACATAGCCCTGGTTACAGAGTTAAGGTCAAGAGTTTCTCACTCACACCTCTTAGCCTCTTGAAAAGTAAGGACATACCAAGTGACATTTCCTTGACAAAACTTCAGACAAATGCAATGTTTAAAGTATTCTCTCAAAGCATGGTTGCTAAGAAATAGTCAATCCAGATAACAGATATCCAGATGATGCTGCGTCACATGCAAAAACTATATCTGTGTGATCGAGGCATGAAACGCAATGCTGCAAGTCAAAAGCAGCATTCCATTAGAAATGAATGTACTTCTGGTGTAACCAAAATTGAACGACACGGTCGGTGTGATCGAGGCGTTCCCTAAAACCGACATGATTTTAGTGGTATGGCAACGCGAGACTACCAAAGCACAGACATCACCTTAGTTGCAGCAAGCTGAAGCGCATCTAAAGTAAAAGTGTTGTTCAGGTCAATTGTCTGTTTGGTGGAAAATGTGGGGGAAATCTAGCGAAATTACTTGAACACTACACTAGCTAAGTCACTGATGACACTTGCTATATGTATTACGTTGACGTTATGATTATGAGGCGGGTGAATCAAAACCTCGCATGAGGTAGCATTATGCTAACATTAGGTAGCCAACGTTAGTTAGGCGGCTAACTAAAATTGTTAGCTACAGTAGCTAAAGTTAGGTACAAGCCCATTTAGCTAAATGTACTGCTCAATTGTGTTTGTGAGCTAATCCGCCCATTCTACCAACTGGCAGCGTAGTTAGAATACCAAACCTGTTCTAGTTAGCTACCTACCGGTAACTGTTTGTACAACAACCATAGCTAGCTAGACGTTACCTGTCTGATGTTGACCGTCGACGTACTAAAATGCGGTGATGTCTTCTCCGTTGCGACTCTTCTTCGGCCCTGTCATAATAATCCGATTTTCTTCCAATCCCTTTTGTTTTTGAAGACAAATGTCTAAATCCCACAAATATTTTAGTGTGAAGGACCGTGTCTTCTGACCTAGTCTAGCTAGCTAGATAATTGTCTTCTTGCTGAGTTCAACGCGGGCGCCATTACCATGTATAGCTAGCTACTGCGCAGCATTGTGAAACTAGTGACATTAAGGTCACGTGATCATACGGATATCTTTCAAAATAAAAGTCCCTGATAAATGTTACTTGGCTGTTAACAGGACGTTTTTCTGATTTAAAACCACCAAAAATTTGTGTTTTAAATTACTGAAACATAAAATAGAAACAATATATTATAGAAATCAATTAACAAATATCGATTTACTGTATGATTTTGCATACTATAATGATAATGAGGTTTTTTGTTATAGTCCCCTGTAAAAAAACAGCAACAACAACACAATACTAACACTGTTGCTGGAAGTATTAGTGGTTTTTAACTGCTAACAGAACATCATTTAATCATATTTTTAATACAGCTCCTCATTGCAGCCGCCTACAGCTGTTTTCTACTGTACTGTTAAAACTATAGAAGTTGTCATCATAAAAGGGGGTGTTTTGTAATCTTCAGATCCTTTCCTAAAAACATCCAGTGTCATACCATAGAGATTGACCACATAATATACTTTTTTCTACAAAAATCTACTGTCACTTGATAGCAAAATAGTTTTTTCCATTAGTCTACATATCTAATTTCTACTGTACCATTTAAACTATACAAGTTGTGACCTCACAAGGGGGGTATTTCAGAAGCCTCGGACCATTTACTAATAACATCCAGTGTCACACCATAGAGATTGACCACATAAGATAGTTTTTTCTTTCAGAAATGTACCGTCACCTCTAACATTCTCGACAAACTATGCAGGTATTCCTAGGAATCACCCGGAGAGCTACCATTACTTCATCTGGAATAACTTCTTCAAGCACGTTGACATCAAATCGGAGAACACCCATATTCTGAATAATAACACTGCCTTCCTCATAGAGTATGATTCCTCCTAGAACATCAAAGCTGCTGGAGGAATCTACCTCTTTGTTGGAGGTAGGTAGGGAGGATAATGATGATGGAATACAATAGAGTATTGATTGTATTTACTATATTATAAAGCTGCTGGAGGAATAGATGTTTTTGTTGGAGGTAGGTAGAATAATGACGATAGGATAGAATAGAGTATATTGTTATTCAATTATATTCTCCACTGAACAATAATATAAACGCAACATGTAAAGTGTTGGTCCCATGTTTCATGAGCTGAAATAAAATATCTCAGAAATGTTCCATACAAACAAAAAGCTTATTTCTCTGAAATTATGTTTACATTCCTGTTAGTGAGCATTTCTCCTTTCCCAAGATAATCCATTCACCTGACAGGTGTGGCATATCAAGAAGCTGATTAAACAGCATGATCATTACACAGGTGCACCTTGTGCTGGGGACAATAAAAAGCCACTCTAAAATGTGCCGTTTTGTCACACAAAACAATGCCACAGATGTCTCAAGTTTTTAGTGAGCGTGCAATTGGCATGCTGACTGCAGGAATGTTAACCAGAGCTGTTGCCAGATAATTAAATGTTAATTTCTCTACCATAAGCCAACTCCAATGATGTTTTAGAGAATTTGGCAATACGTCCAACCGGCCTCACAACCACAGATCATATGTATGGCATCGTGTGGGCGAGCGGTTTGCTGATGTCAACAGAGTGTCCCATGGTAGTGGTGGGATTATGGTATGGGCAGGCATAAACTACAGACAACGAACACAACTGCATTTTATCAATGGCAATTTGAATGCACAGCGATTCCGTGACAAGATCCTGAAGTCCATTGTGTTGCCATTCATCCGACACCATCACCTCATATTTCAGCATGATAATGCACAGCCCATGATGCAATTCTGAAAATGTCCCAGTTCTTCCATGGCCTGCATACTCACCAGAAATGTCACCCATTGAGCATGTTTGGGATGCTCTGGATCGACATCAACGACAGCGTGTTCCAGGTCCCGCCAAATGGGACAACATTCCACAGGCCACAATCAACAGCCTGATCAACTCTATGCAAAGGAGATGTGTCGCGCTGCATGAGGCAAATGGTGGTCACACCAGATACTGACTGGTTTTCTGATCCACACCCCAATTTTTTTTTTAAAGGTATCTGTGACAAACATATGCATATCTGTATTCCCAGTCATGTGAAATCCATAGATTAGGGCCTAGTGAATTTATTTCCAGTGGTGGAAAAAGTAGCCAATGCTCATACTTGAGTAAAAGTAAAGATAATTTAATAGAAAATGACTCAAGTAAAAGTGAAAGTCACCCAGTAAAATACTACTTGAATAAAAGTCTAAAAGTATTTGGTTTTAAATATACTTAAGTATTGTAAGTAAATGTAATTGCTCAAATATACTTAAGTATCAAAAGTAAATGTACAAATAATTTCAAATCCCTTATTTTAAGCAAACCAGGTGGTGACATTTCCTTGTTGTTGTTTTTTTATTGAAAGCTAGGGGCACACTCCAACACTCAGACATCATTTACAAACGAAGTGAGTCCGCCAGATCAGAGGCAGTAGGGGCGACCATGGATGTTCTCTTGATAATTGTGTGAATTGGACCCTTTTCCTGTCCTGCTAAGCATTCAAAATGTAAAGAGTACTTTTGGGTGTCAGGGAAAATGTATGGAGTAAAAAGTACATTATTTTCTTTAGGAATGTAGTGAAGTAAAAGTAAAAGTAGTCAAAAATAGAAATAGTAAAGTAAAGTACAGATACACAAAAAAACGACTTAAGTAGTACTTTTAAGTATTTTTACTTAAGTACTTTACACCACTGTTTATTTCAATTAACTGATTTCCTTATATGAACTGTAACTCAGTAAAATCTTTGAAATTGTTGCATGTTGCATTTATATTTTTGTTCAGTATAATTTAAAGCTGCTTGGGGAATTGACCTCTTTGTTGGACATAGGGAGGATGACAATGATGATGCCTAATTACACAATAGCAAGTGCTCAATCAAACAGACACACACCCATGATCTAATTATATTTCAAGTTTATAGTCTTGTTCAGATATGTCATTAACCAGGTTTCCGTCCAACCATTTTATGCGGATGAATTACCTGACCCATGTAAAATTCACGATGGGGTTGATGGAAATAGGAAATGCCGGTACAATTTTCATAATGTCGACAGACAATTTGTTCGTTCGACATGTTGGGATCTTTTTGCATAATATAATTTTGATATAATAACCATCATATTGAAGTAAACTTGGAGTCATAAGACGATATGTGGTCTTCCCAATACGACTTGTGAAAGCATGCAGGTTATTAGTCTAAAGTTTAGACTCTAAACATTAGGGATGGGTCGAAATTTGCACAATGGTTACCTGGAGGAAAATGGGGGAGGGTCATGCTTTTTCAATTTCAGTCAAGGGGAGGGTTTTTTTTTGGGGGGGGTGGATCAGCTTAATATTGCAGATAGATTGTATCTTCTATCAATGTAATTGTCTGCATCACTTCCAATCCCCCATGTTTTTTTTTTAAATGTTTAAAAAAATATATATATACTCCCCTTTATTACTTTTCAACCCCACCATCCTTTCCCTACTTGGAGTAAATTAGTGAACAACAATGCCCAGGCCTCTACTTCCGGTCTATACTTACTATCTACACCTTATGGACAGAGTTAATTTTACAATAATTATATTATATATATATATATTTTTTTTTATTGCTCCTGAACTTCTTCTACTCTCAACCTCTCCGATCATTTTCATGATGTCCATCCGGTTTGCTTCTATATGCCATATCTTTCTAACTGTGCTCTTTCCCAAAAGCTCCCAACATACAACCTATATACTTATTATGGACACAGTATACTTACATTATTAGCTATCTTTGTTATTATTTGTTGTTATTTGTTATTAGTCCCATCCTTCAACTCTATTCAATACCTCCCATCTATCTCTTAACACCATCCATATAGGATTTCTATTTGCCATATATATTTCAACCGTACTGTGATGTTTTACAAAAGTTCTGAACCTTTCTATTCTCATTGCTTCTACAGATTGTGAATTAAAAATAAACATTTTTGCTAAAAGTATTATTATATTATTGATTGATTGACTATGACTTTTCAGATCACCCAGTAATGCTATCTGCAAGGTTAGTTCCAGGTAAATATTGCAATCCTTTAGCCATTGCTGGACCTGTGTCCAAAAACAAGCTACAAATGGACAGAACCAAAACAAAACAAATGATCTAATGATTCTGTCTCTTCACAGCAAAATCTGCAGAGCTGGGAAGATTGTATCCCCCATATAAATAACATTCTATTGGTAGCAAGAAATTTTATATAATAATTTAAATTGAAAGATTCAAATTTTTGAATCCGGTGTCGTTTTGCGTGTCAGTTCATAAACACTATGCCATGGGATCGGTACGTCAAAGATCTCTTCCCAACTATTTTGCAATCTATATGGGACGGCTGTCAATCCTTTGGTCCTTAAGTGAAACTGATATACTTTTTTATTTATCACAGTTTTCCTTAACCAATTATGTTCTTTAATGCAAGGCCGACAGACAAGTTCCTTACTTTCTCCCCCTTCCACTTTCCTCTTCCACTTTTGCGGTAAGGCTGCAATTATTTGGTTGTAATTTTGGGTAGAGCAGACATTTCCATATGTTTTTGTCAGCTGCATGTGCGACATAACTCCACCAGTCCTACCGATGATATCATTTACGAAGATTATATCTTTTTTAAACATTCTGTCAAAAAAGAAAGGTTTTTTGTCAATTAGTATATTTGAATTTAACCACAATATTTGTTGCATTATTTGTTCTGTCGTTTCTGGAGGATTAAATTGAAATTGCAACCAACTTTCTATGGCTTGTTTTAGAAATAGGGACATTTGGGAGATTATTTCCTTTTCAAATAACTGAAAGTGAGAGGTTGTAATCTGAATAAAGGGAAAAAGGCCTTTCTTGAACATTGGGTGAGACAATCTTACTAATTTGCTTGAGAACCAGTTCGGATTTAAGTATAACTTTTGTATGACTGAAGCTTTTAGTGATAGGTCTAATGCTTTAATATTTAATCATTTCTGTCCTCCGAATTCATATTCATTATATAAATATGCTCTTTTAATTTTGTCTGGCTTGCCGTTCCAAATAAAATTGAATATTTTTTTCTCATATAATTTAAAAAACTGTTCGCTAGGCGTAGGCAAGACCATAAGCAAATAGGTAAACTGGGATAATACTAAAGAGTTAATCAGGGTGATTTTTCCACAAATTGACAGGTATTTTCCTTTCCATGGTAGTAAGATCTTATCTATTTTTGCTAACTTTCTATTAAAATTTATTGAAGTGAGATCATTTATTTCCTTTGGGATATGTATTCCGAGTATATCCACATCACCATCAGACCATTTTATTGGTAAACTACATGGTAATGTAAAAATTGTATTTTTTAGTGATCCAATACGTAATATAGTACATTTGTCATAATTTGGTTGTAATCCAGAGAGGTTAGAAAATGTATCTAGATCCTCTATGAGGCTGTGGAGGGATTCTAGTTGTGGATTTAAAAGAAAACATGAATCATCAGCGTACAATGACACCTTTGTTTTTAAGCCCTGTATTTCTAATCCTCTGATATTATTATTGGATCTGATTTTAATAGCTAACATCTCGATGGCCGCAATAAATAGATATGCCGATAGTGGACAACCTTGTTTCACTCCTCTTGACAGTTTAAAACTTTCTGAGAAATAGCCATTATTTACTATTTTACACCTAGGGTTACTATACATGATTTTGACCCATTTTATAAGAGATTCTCCAAAATTGAAATGCTCCAGGCATTTATATATAAACCCCAGTCGAACTTTATCAAATGCCTTTTCGAAGTCTGCTATGAATAGCAGGCCTGGTTTCCCATATTTTCCATAGTGTTCTATTGTTTCCAATACTTGCCTTATATTATCTCCAATGTATCTTCCATGTAAAAAACCTGTCTGATTAGAATGAATAATACCCGACAATACCTTTTTAATTCTATGCGCTATACATTTTGCTACGATTTTTGCATCACAACACTGAAGTGTAAGGGGCCTCCAATTTTGTAAATGGACTGGATCTTTATATTTTCCACTTGTATCCTGTTTCAGTAATAATGAGATCAGACCTTTTTCTTGAGTGTCAGATAATCTACCATTTACATAGGAGTGGTTAAAACATGCTAATAACGGTCCTCTTAGTATATCAAAAAAGGTTTGGTATACCTCGACTGGTATGCCATCCAACCCTGGAGTTTTCCCAGACTTAAAGTCTTTAATTGCATCCAGAAGTTCCTCCTCTGTAATTTCACCTTCACATGAGTCTTTCTGTGTGGCTGTTAATTTGACATTATCAATAGAAAAAAATCTCTACAATTAGCTTCAGTTAGAGGAGATGGAGGCGACTGAAAAGAAAACATATGCTTAAAGTACTTTGTTTCTTCCTTCAAAATATCATTTGGTGAATTATGGGTGACTCCGTCAATTGTAACCAGTTTCATTAAGTTCTTTTTGGTAGCATTCCTATGTTGAAGATTAAAAAATAATTTTGTGCATTTTTCCCCATGGTTTGTGTAGAGTAGAGGCGGGGCACGCGTAGACAAGATGGCGTATTGAATAGAAATCGGTACGAAACACCTTAAGATAAAAACATAATATTCAAAATCAGTAAGTTAGACTAAATATTAGCATTTCATATATTCACAGTTAATATAATTCAATCTGGATAATAACACAAAACAGATCATAAGGCTAGAGAAATATATCGACAAATATTACAACAACACGCAACACCCAAACATGACTGAAGACAAGCGTGGAGAGCCGATCCCCAAAAGGAAACGCGACTCATCGACTGATACAGATGATATATGCTTTTCACCACTGGGTATGGTAAGTGTGGAAAGCGACCTGTTGAAGTCGATAAATGACAAATTGGGCATACTAGAATTGGTCAGTAAAGACGTAAAATAGTTGAAAGCGAGTCTTCAAATGAGTGACGAAAAAGCTTTGGTAATGGAGAAAGAAACCAAAGAATTAAAAGTGACAGTCTCTAAAATGGAAACGGACGTTAGGGAACTAAAAAAGGAGAACAATCTTCTGAGAGAAGCCTTACTAGACATCCAAACTAGATCGATGAGGGAAAATAGTACTTACGGGCAGAGGTGGGACAAAGTCATTGTTATGCAAGTCACAAGTAAGTCTCAAGTCTTTGCCCTCGAGTCCCGAGTCAAGTCGAGTCAAAGATGAGGCAAGTCCCAAGTCGAGTCAAAAGTCAAAGCCATCAAGTCTCAAGTCGAGTCCAAAGTCCTACATTTTAGTTTCGAGTCATTTCAAGTCCTCTTAGCAAGCCTTTGCAAGTCATTACAAGTCCTCGTAGCAAGTCTTCTCGAGTCATAAGGCGCAAGTCCAAGTCAAGTCACGAGTCATTGATGTTAAAGTCCAAGTCGAGTTGCAAGTCTTTGTACATTTTGTCGAGTCGAGTCTGAAGTCATCAAATTCATGACTCGAGTCTGACTCGAGTCCAAGTCACATGACTCGAGTCCACACCTCTGCTTACGGGTATTCAGGAAAAGGAGGGAGAAATAACAGAGAATATTATGAAGGACTTCCTGCATACAGCGCTACAAATCCCACTCGAGGCTGTCGATAAAATCCAACTCGAACGTGTACATCGTTTTGGAAAAAGAGGACAGAAATATGAGCGCCCAATCGTTGCCAAATTTGCTTTTTTTAAGGATAAAGCTATGGTGAAAAGCCTAGGAAAAAGACTTGCTGGCACGAAAATAGGCATGAATGATCAGTTCCCGAGGGAGATTGTAGAAAGGCGCAAAGTTCTGTATCCAATCTTCAAGGAAAACAGATTAAAAGGGAAACGTGTTGCACTAGTGGTGGATAAATTATATATTGACAACCAAATGTTCAGAGACACAAAGACTACTCCATGGCTATTCTAAAAGTTGTAATAGAGGAGTCAAATATTGGAGAACCTGATACTAGCAATGATAGGGATTGTAATATTAAATAACATTTATAGTAAGTATAGTATTTTATAAAAGGATAAAACGATATAACAAGCAGAATAATACATATTTAAATACAAATAATTAGAACATGGCTTTTTTGGCGGGAGGTTGTTGTTTTGGCGGATGGTTGTTGTGGTTGGTCCTGTGTTCTCTCTGGAGTCCTTTCCCCCTTGCGGCAGATGTGGATGCGGGTGCGTTTGCACGCTCGGCCCATTTCTTCCCCAGTCAACCATGTGGTGTGCATTTTTGTGTTTGAAAAGGTGCGGCGTTAAGTGAGTGAGAGGGGAAATGGTTGCATATCCCAGAGCCGACTGGGGGTCTATGAGCAGGGGTAGTGAGAGAGAGCTTTCAATTTTGTGTAGATGAGGGATATACACTTTAAATATAGTATACATCTAATCTAATTTTTCATTGTCCTATCATGATGGAAAGATCCCTAACCCTATAACCTGGACACCGACCTGAGCGACCCATACACCAAAGAGAAGTTCCCATCTCTTTTATGGACCTGCTGTGAATATGCAGCCTAAACAGAGAAATAAATGCGGTCAGAGACCTACTTGAGCAGCACCGCCCCCTCAAGGGCGGCAGGTAGCTTAGTGGTTAAGAGCGTTGTGCCAGTAACCGAAAGGTCGCTGGTTCTAATCCCCGAGCCGACTAGGTGAAAAATATGTCGATGTGCACTTGAGCAAGGCACTTAACCCTAATTGCTCCTGTAAGTCGCTCTGGAAAAGAGCGTCTGCTAAATGACCCAAAAAAAAAAAAAAAAAAGATTCTGAGCCTGCCTGGCAGGGTTGGTCCTACAAAGCCAGAGCCCCCTGATGGGAGAGCATAATATACAAGGAAATTCTCAAAGCTGCTAATGAGAACCTTGACGACCTTTTACCTAGCCGGTGGGGTACGCCCACCCAGGTAGTGGCAGTGCTGGCAACACTGGCTGCAGTAACCCATGGGGATGGGGTCACACTCTGACAATCAGAGAGGGGGTTTATCATTGTAGCCCAGGTGGCACAAAATAATCAAAGGTCTGACCGCATGGAGATGCTTGGGAAAATGGTTACAACAGGGGATCAGAGTGTTTGTGTCTCAGGTGAAGAGGGTGGATCTGATCTCCATCACCTAGGACTTGACATAGATTAAGTAGATTAATCAAATCTCACATTGTTATCAATTTCTGCTCAATCTGCATGCTTTCTCAATCAGCTTTAACTGTATGTGCACTCGTAAATCAAGTTATTTCTCGAGTTGGGCTCTGGGATATACAGTGGGGAAAAAAAGTATTTAGTCAGCCACCAATTGTGCAAGTTCTCCCACTTAAAAAGATGAGAGAGGCCTGTAATCATAGGTACACATCAACTAAGACAGACAACATGAGGGGAAAAAATCAAGAAAATCACATTGTAGGATTTTTTATGAATTTATTTGCAAATTATGGTGGAAAATAAGTATTTGGTCAATAACAAAAGTTTCTCAATACTTTGTTATATACCCTTTGTTGGCAATGACACAGGTCAAACGTTTTCTGTAAGTCTTCACAAGGTTTTCACACACTGTTGCTGGTATTTTGGCCCATTCCTCCATGCAGATCTCCTCTAGAGCAGTGATGTTTTGGGGCTGTCGCTGGGCAACACGGACTTTCAACTCCCTCCAAAGATTTTCTATGGGGTTGAGATCTGGAGACTGGCTAGGCCACTCCAGGACCTTGAAATGCTTCTTACGAAGCCACTCCTTCGTTGCCCGGGCGGTGTGTTTGGGATCATTGTCATGCTGAAAGACCCAGCCACGTTTCATCTTCAATGCCCTTGCTGATGGAAGGAGGTTTTCACTCAAAATCTCACGATACATGGCCCCATTCATTCTTTCCTTTACACGGATCAGTCGTCCTGGTCCCTTTGCAGAAAAACAGCCCCAAAGCATGATGTTTCCACCCCCATGCTTCACAGTAGGTATGGTGTTCTTTGGATGCAACTCAGCATTCTTTGTCCTCCAAACACGACGAGTTGAGTTTTTACCAAAAAGTTCTATTTTGGTTTCATCTGACCATATGACATTCTCCCAATACTCTTCTGGATCATCCAAATGCACTCTAGCAAACTTCAGACGGGCCTGGACATGTACTGGCTTAAGCAGGGGGACATGTCTGGCACTGCAGGATTTGAGTCCCTGGCGGCGTAGTGTGTTACTGATGGTAGGCTTTGTTACTTTGGTCCCAGCTCTCTGCAGGTCATTCACTAGGTCCCCCGTGTGGTTCTGGGATTTTTGCTCACCGTTCTTGTGATCATTTTGACCCCACGGGGTGAGATCTTGCGTGGAGCCCCAGATCGAGGGAGATTATCAGTGGTCTTGTATGTCTTCCATTTCCTAATAATTGCTCCCACAGTTGATTTCTTCAAACCAAGCTGCTTACCTATTGCAGATTCAGTCTTCCCAGCCTGGTGCAGGTCTACAATTTTGTTTCTGGTGTCCTTTGACAGCTCTTTGGTCATGGCCATAGTGGAGTTTGGAGTGTGACTGTTTGAGGTTGTGGACAGGTGTCTTTTATACTGATAACAAGTTCAAACAGGTGCCATTAATACAGGTAACGAGTGGAGGACAGAGGAGCCTCTTAAAGAAGAAGTTACAGGTCTGTGAGAGCCAGAAATCTTGCTTGTTTGTAGGTGACCAAATACTTATTTTCCACCATAATTTGCAAATAAATCCATTACAAATCCTACAATGTGATTTTCTGGATTTTTTCCCTCAATTTGTCTGTCATAGTTGACATGTAGCTATGATGAAAATTACAGGCCTCTCTCATCTTTTTAAGTGGGAGAACTTGCACAATTGGTGGCTGACTAAATACTTTTTTTCCCCACTGTAACAGCCGTTGAGTATCTGATTTTATGGTGGATTGTGGAGGAGGGGGGTTGAGTGTGTTGGAGTATGTGAGTATGTGCGTGTGTGCTTGTCTGGCATCTGTTGTGGGGGGGTGGGGATGTTGGGGGGGAGGGTATGGGATGGACCACGGGAATTATTTGCTAGGATAATAATTGCTTGTCAATGAATTAAATGTAATACAATGGCAATCCGGGTTATATGTTAGAATCCTACGCGTGAACTGCCGACATTATTACGCATATTAATTGATAATGATGGAAAATAGGAATTAGTGGAGAACAATTGAAGGGTTGCTCCGTAGCAGTGCAAATATCACGGTACAGCTATATGGACACTCAATCATTACGCTATTTTTTATTGGTAAATTTACAAACATATATAATGATAAATAGACTTGAAACTTGTATCTCATTATGGTGTATGGTGAAATAAGTATAGCCAGTTATAATTGTAATGGCTTAGCTGATAATAACAAAAGAAGAACAATATTTTACATGGCTCAAAGAGAAGGAATATAATATCTATTGTTTACAGGAAACTCATTCAACAATTCGAGATGAAGTAGCGTGGAAAAAAGAATGGGGGGATATACTTCTCCCATGGGCAAAGAAATTCAAAAGGGGTGATGATATTAATTAATAGTAATTTCGATCCGAATGTGCAAATTGTACAAATAGATACACAAGTTAGATGGATTATTTTAAATATGTTATTGGACCATAAACAGATATGTCTCATTAACCTTTACGGACCAAATAATGATGATCCACAATTCTTTGACAATATATATAATAAATTATCAAGCCTGCAAGCAACTCAAGACAATATTATTATGGTGGGGGGTTATAATACTGTTTTAAATAGCTCAATGGACCGTAAAGGAAATCACACCACAAACAATCACCCACATGCTCTTAAGGAAATTGTGAATGTCATGGATACATTAGAACTAGTAAATATATGGAGGCTTAAATATACTGATCTAGTGAGATATACATGGCGGAGACTGAATCAAGCTAGTCGTCTTGACTTCTTTCTTATCTCATTCTCTTTGGCACCAAAAGTAAAAAAAAGTGTTGATAGGGGACAGAATGCGGTCGGACCATCATATAATAGGCATATACATTACTTTTACTGAATTTCCACGTGGTCGAGGATATTGGAAATTTAATCAAAGCCTATTGGATGATAATTTATTTATAATTAGAACAAAGGAATTTATAACTGACTTTTTCCAACATAACATAGGTACAGCGAATCCCCTTATTGTATGGGACACCTTTAAATGTGCCTTTAGAGGCCATGCAATTCAGTACTCATCTCGAAAACAAAAGCAATTTAGGTCAAAAGAGTTTATACTAAGAAAGGAAATAGAAAGTCTAACAGAACAGATAGATGGCAATAAAAACTGTAACATAGAGGCTCAGAATAAATTAGAGGAAAAACAAAAAGAAATGGAGAAACTTATTCAAGAAAGATCAAGTGTAATATATTATAAAAAATCAAGGGGAGGGTTTAGTGTTAAAAAAAAATCTTGTCCATGGGAGGGTCATGTAATTTGTAATTGATGAAATGTCTATATTTTTCAGTGTTTTAGAATTAGTTGCTTATTAGGCTATATATCGATATGTGCCCGATGCCGCCCCTCATCTGCATTAAACTGCATTACACACTGCAATGGATATTTCAACCCTGAGCCCTGGCTTGCTCTGCTCTTGCTGATCAAAAACGTATTTGTGTGCTGCCTAACCAATGGCAGTTCAGGAGTCGAGTCAAAGGCTTCTAACACATTTTTTAATTTATTAGGCCTAGACCAAAACATGCACTATCTTACACGCGGACTAGCCTATGTTCTGTTCAGTTTGAGAAGGAGTGCGTGAAGATGAGAAGGAGGACCGGAGGTCAACTTTGATAGGTTGCTACTACTATAATTGATTTGATTAAAAACAATATGTTTCTTGCCCATGATGTATTTATCAGAGTTATTTACCTCACAATAAGCCAGATTTGAGTAACTTACATTGTGTTGCTGAAACTTGAAGCAGCAGCCATGGCACCATCAATTGGAAATGGACAGTTTATGGTGCTGAAAGTATGCACATTTGCCATAGGCTGCTATATCAATACATTTGTCGATCAATTCCTCCACCCGCCGTGTCAATGAAGGGCTGTTAAGATAAAACAAAGACTTGAATTTAGTGGGTACGAGAGGGTATGCCATAGGCCTACATTTTCTTAAAGAAAATGGCAAGAACTACAGGCCTACCCATTGTTAGCTTAAGACTTTGAAGAAAATAAAACGGATCCGATTATATAAAATGATCTATAACAGCGCTTTGGTCCACGATACTTTATGCTAGAAACAAGCTGTAAAATAGGCCTACCCGGGAAAGACGTGACTCTGATGCATATGGGAATATCATTATTCAATTTCTTTGACATTCAGAGGCTGAGCTACAACCTTCTATAGCCGAGGAGACAAAACATGGACTTTGCTTTGGAAGTAATCTAATTCTGTCACAATCAATTGATTAAGCTATTCACGTTCTGTACAATAGAAGATATTTAAACCCAGACAGCTTTTAGGGAAACACTTGTGACCTCCTCTCGTTGAGTTAAGCCACAGAAGAAGAGTAGCCAGCAGTTAAAGCTTAAATGTTTCTGCGTCAGTACACTCTAAAAAGAAAAGGTTCCTGGAGTATCCTTTAGGGGTTCTTCAAATTGAAACTGTGTGGGAACCCCTATAAGTTCTTCAAAGAACCCCTTTTAATGGATTCTTGAAGAACCTTTTGAAGAACCTTTTGGGGTTCATTTTTTATTATTATTAATTATTATTATTATTATACTCATAACAATAACAACAATAACACAATATTTTAGTTGTCAGTGTTTATTATGATTTTAGTGGCTAAGCAAAATCTAAATATGAGGTAAACTCCCAGCAGAGCCCCAAGTCCAATGGGTATATCCTCTGGCATGTTGATGTTAGTGTTGATGTTCTCCATATCCATATCCAGAATGATTTTGCAGTGCATGGTGATCAAACAGGTTTCCTGTTATATTCATCAGAGGTGTAGGGAGGGTGAAGTCTGTGAATCCCAAAAATAGTAATTATACAGATGTGTAACGATCCCGGCAGTCTGAGTCGGGTCCTGTCTGTGGACTAGTTTTTCGGCTCGTGATCTCCAGTTTCCCGAGGGTTCTGGAACGCTCCGGGGAGCTCTCTTGATTTCCGCACCTGCATCCCATCAGCAATCTGCACACCTGGTCCTGATCATCACCCTTCTTAGGCTCTGGCCTAACATCCATTCCCTGCCGGATCGTTAGCCATGAACAGTAGGTTTACCAGAGTATCAGTCTTAGAGCTTCTAGCGTTAGTTTTGTTGTTTTGCACCTTGTTGGTTTGTTGTTTACTTACCTCCGTTTTGTTCCATCTGCAGTCACTCGTCCGGAACCTTCATCCAACCTCTGCCTGGTGGTCGGCGGCTGCCGAGCCATGATTGGATCAACCACTGCACCCCCAACAACTAACCAACGCCGCCCGCTCTGTTCCCTGGATTATTCAGCATCACTCTTGAATTTGTAAATAAACACTCACCTTCGTTTCAACTTACCTTGTCCTGGTCTGCTTCTGGGTTCTGGCTTTGTAACGCGTGACAGAACGATCCGGCCAGTAATGAACCCAGCGGACCTGGACTCTGTTCGCCATGCCATTACCCATCAGGAGAAGATGTTGGGCCATCATAGCACGGAGCTACAGGAGATCGCGTTGGTAGTTCGGAACCTTTCTACCGGTCTGACGGAGGTCCAGAACCAGCGCAAGTTTCCGGTGGAGGATCCACTACCGGTTTCACCCATCTCGCCTGCCGCGTCTGGAGCTGTGTCCTTCCGTGAGCCCAAGGTTCCGACGCCGGATAAATATGAGGGGGAGCTGGGAAGATGCCGTTCTTTCCTTATGCAGTGTGGGTTAGTGTTCGATCTACAGCCCTACTCTTATGCCACAGACAAGGCTAGGATAGCCTTTGTGATTGAGTTGCTGCGTGGTCGAGCGCTGGAGTGGGCTTCAGCCGTTTGGGAACGACAAGACCCCTGCATGGCTTCATACCAGGGGTTCCACGGCCGAGATGAGGAAGCTCTTCGACCATTCCGTCCGAGGGAGGGACGCAGCTAGGCGCCTGTTTTCGCTTCACCAAGGAACTGCAGCGTGGCCGACTTCGTGATCGAGTTCAAGACGTTGGCTGTGGAGAGTGGGTGGAATGAGGAGTCTCTGCAAGCGGCCTTTTACCAGGGTCTGTCGGAGCAGCTCAAGGATGAGTTGATCTCCTATCCGGAGCCTAGTGACCTGGACAGCTTGGTAGCCTTGTCTATTCGGGTGGATAATCGAGTCCGAGAGCGAAGGAGGGAGAAGCAATGGGGTCCGTCCAATCGATCAGCTTCTCAGTTCCCAGTCGGGTCGGGTGGTGGACCAGAACACGGCGATCATTCTCCACCACAAAGGATTAGTGGAGAGGTCCTCTCTCCCGATTCTGAACCCATGCAAGTGGGGCGGCACGGGTTAACCAAGGAGGAGCGTCAACATAGACGTAAGACCAACTGCTGCCTCTACTGTGGTAGCTCGGGACATTACATCTCCACTTGTCCCCGGCGGTCGTCAAACTGCCCGGCTCGCTAAAGTTGGGAGGACTTTTAGCGAGCCAGTTTCAACCTCTCAGTACCTCTGTCAGACCCCGTTTCCCGGCTACCCTTGTGAACAGGAATCAGAGCTTAGCGATTAACGCTTTTATCGATTCAGGTGCCGATGGAAGCTTTCTTGATGCCGAGTTGGTGGAACAGCTGGGGCTTTCCAAGGAGCAATTGCCGGAAGCCATTGAAGCGACCACTCTGAACGGCAGTAGTCTGGCACGTATCACGATGAGGACTGAACCGGTTAAGATGCTGTTGTCGGGGAATCATTCGGAGATGATTTCATTCTTCATTCTGCCGTCTTCCCATGTTCCTCTGGTCCTTGGATACCCCTGGCTGAAGGAACACAATCCCACGTTCGATTGGGTGACGGGCAAGGTAACGAGTTGGAGCCTTGATTGCCATGCTAACTGTCTCAAGACTGCCTGTCCCCATTCGGTTCCCAGTCAGGTGATTGAGGCTAAACCCCCAGATTTGTCCCTGGTTCCCGAGACATATCACGATTTGGGGGAAGTGTTCAGTAAGCAGAAGGCTCTGTCACTCCCTCCCCACCGACCATATGATTGTGCCATCAACCTGTTCCCTGGAGCTGTCTACCCCAAGGGAAGGTTATACAGTATCTCCCGCCCTGAACGTGAGGCTTTGGAGACCTACATCAAGGAGTCCCTAGCTGCTGGTCTCGTTCGTCCCTCGTCATCACCCCCTGGGGGCAGGATTCTTCTTTGTGGGTAAGAAGGATGGCTCGCTTCGACCGTGTATTGATTATCGGGGTTGAATGACATCACGGTCAAGAACAAGTATCCCCTGCCCTTGATGAGTTCTGCCTTCGACTCCTTACAGGGTGCTACGGTGTTCACCAAGCTAGACCTACGCAATGCGTATCACATGGTCCGGATCAGAGAGGGAGACGAGTGGTTGACGGGTTTCAATACACCGATGGGTCACTTCGAGTATCAGGTGATGCCGTTTGGACTGACCAATGCTCCAGCGGTATTCCAGAGTATGGTGAACGACGTCCTGAGAGATATGATCGGTCTCTTTGTGTTTGTTTACCTGGATGACATTCTGATCTTCTCGAAGGAACCTTCCGACCACGTCCAGCATGTCCGGCAGGTTCTGCAGCGATTGTTGGAGAATCGCCTGTTCGTGAAGGCCGAGAAGTGCGAGTTTCACGCCCACACGACATCCTTTCTCGGGTACATCATCTCCAGGGGAGAGATTAGGATGGACCAGGAGAAGGTTAGAGCGGTTCTGGAATGGGCCCAGCCCGGTACGAGATTGCAGCTCCAGAGATTTTTGGGGTTTGCGAATTTCTACCGCAGATTCATCCGGGATTACAGCCGTGTGGCCGCTCCGTTAACGGCCTTGACTTCCAGTATCAGGAGCTTCAAGTGGAATCCGGAGGCGGATCGAGCGTTTCTGGATTTGAAGAGGCGATTCACCAACGCACCGATTCTCTCTCAACCGGACACGGCCCGTCAGTTCGTCGTTGAAGTGGACGCGTCTGATGTGGGAGTTGGCGCCATCCTGTCGCAGCGATGCTCCACGGACAGTAAACTCCATCCCTGCGCCTACTACTCTCGTCGCCTTTCGCCTGCGGAGAGGAATTACGATGTGGGTAACCGGGAGCTTCTCGCGGTGAAACTTGCCTTGGAGGAGTGGCGCCACTGGTTGGAGGGGGCGGAGCAGCCGTTTATTGTCTGGACTGACCACAAGAATCTTGCTTACGTGCAATCGGCTAGACGTCTCAACTCCCCGTCAGGCCAGGTGGTCGTTGTTTTTCGGACGATTCAATTTTTTCCCTGACGTTCCGACCTGGATCTAAGAACGGCAAGGCGGACGCCTTGTCTCGGATGTTCTCCAAGACGGAGGAGAGTGGGTCCAAGACCGAGACAATTCTCCCCCGGAACTGCGTCGTGGGAGCTGTTAGGTGGAAGATTGAGGAGGAGGTGATGGCGGCTCTTCGGACGCAGCCCGGTCCCGGTAACGGTCCACCCGGTCGGTTGTTTGTGCCTGAGTCGGTTCGTCCTGCGGTCCTCAAATGGTCCCACGCCAGCAAGATGGCTTGTCACCCTGGCGTGGCTCGGACGATGGCGTTTCTTCGCAGACGCTTTTTGGTGGCCTGCCATGGCCGAGGATACTCGGGGTTATGTTGCTGCCTGTCCAGTGTGTGCGCAGAATAAGAGTACCAATCGGCCCAGCTCTGGACTACTTCACCCCCTTCCTATTCCCCGGCGACCATGGTCGCATCTGGCCCTGGACTTTGTCACTGGGTTGCCCGCTTCTGAGGGGAACACGGTCGTTCTGACTATCGTGGACAGATTCAGCAAGTTCGCCCACTTTGTGCCAATTGCCAAGCTTCCCTCTGCCTCGGAGACGTCCGAGATCCTGGTTAGGGAGGTTTTCAGGGTCCACGGGTTGCCCAGTGATATCGTTTCCGACCGTGGTCCTCAGTTTACCTCTGCTGTCTGGAAGTCCTTCTGTTTGGCCATTGGAGCTACAGTCAGTCTCACATCTGGTTTTCACCCCCAATCTAATGGTCAGGCGGAGAGAGCCAACCAGAAGATGGAATCCACGCTACGCTGCCTGGCCTCTTCCAACCCCACCTCCTGGGTCTCTCAGTTGCCTTGGGTTGAGTATGCCCACAATACTCTCCCTACATCTGCCACTGGGATGTCTCCCTTCCAGTGCCTGTATGGCTACCAACCTCCCTTGTTCCCTTCTCAGGAGAAGGAGCTCTCAGTGCCTTCTGTTCAGGCCCATATTCGTCGTTGCCACCGGACCTGGCATCGGGCCAGAAAGGCACTCCTTAGAGTTTCGGACCGGTATCAGCTCCAGGCGAATCGTCGCCGGATCCCCGCTCCCACCTACACCATCGGAGATAGGGTCTGGTTGGCCACACGGGATCTTCCTTTACGGACTGAGTCTAGGAAGTTGTTACCGAAGTTCATTGGTCCGTTTGTGGTGGAGAAGGTGATCAATCCGGTGGCAGTTCGACTCAAACTCCCGAGGACGCTCAGAGTCCATCCCACCTTTCATGTCTCCTGCCTCAAGCCTGTTTTCCTCAGTCCTCTGTTGCCTCCTCCGCCTCCTCCTCCTCCTCCTCGGATGATCGGAGGTGGTCCTGCCTACACGGTGCGACGCATCATGGATTCCAGACGGCGGGGCCGGGGTTTCCAGTATCTCGTGGACTGGGAGGGGTATGGTCCTGAAGAGAGGAGTTGGATTCCGCGGCGACAGATCCTAGATGCTGACCTCATCCGTGACTTCTACCGCCTCCATCCTGGCGCTCCGGGGAGTCCGCCCGGTGGCGTTCGTCGGAGGGGGGGTACTGTAACGATCCCGGCAGTCTGAGTCGGGTCCTGTCTGTGGACTAGTTTTTCGGCTCGTGATCTCCAGTTTCCCGAGGGTTCTGGAACGCTCCGGGGAGCTCTCTTGATTTCCGCACCTGCATCCCATCAGCAATCTGCACACCTGGTCCTGATCATCACCCTTCTTAGGCTCTGGCCTAACATCCATTCCCTGCCGGATCGTTAGCCATGAACAGTAGGTTTACCAGAGTATCAGTCTTAGAGCTTCTAGCGTTAGTTTTGTTGTTTTGCACCTTGTTGGTTTGTTGTTTACTTACCTCCGTTTTGTTCCATCTGCAGTCACTCGTCCGGAACCTTCATCCAACCTCTGCCTGGTGGTCGGCGGCTGCCGAGCCATGATTGGATCAACCACTGCACCCCCAACAACTAACCAACGCCGCCCGCTCTGTTCCCTGGATTATTCAGCATCACTCTTGAATTTGTAAATAAACACTCACCTTCGTTTCAACTTACCTTGTCCTGGTCTGCTTCTGGGTTCTGGCTTTGTAACGCGTGACAAGATGATTAATAAAACATGCACACGACAGTATTCATACCTTGGTTTTTGTGGTAAATGTGAATGAAAAAAACTGTTTTGATAATGGTTTTCATACACATACCTTGTCCATAATGTAGAGACCTAAGGGATATTTATTGAAGAGGTAAGGGAGGAGGATGGTAAATGTGATCTGCATAACACACCAATACCAATTGACATACCTTTGCATGCCTCCTCGTCTGTATACCTGCAGACACCGACATAGAAGTGAGCAGTTCAGTCATCTGCACCCAATACAGCTAGCCTTCAACATATTCTTATAGCATACATATTCTTACCTCTTTGTTGATTGATATCCATTGAATCATGTCCATTTTCTGTTTTAGAAAGATTTGCACAAATATGAAAAGATAGATGTTATCATCATACAACAATATCAATTTAGATCATACAAGGGACAAAACGTACTTTAAATTGAGCTCTTTACATTTTTCAGTTAAGTTCCTGCACCTTCTGTCCTTTCAAATTCAAATCCAAATGTTTCAGTTGGGCAGTTAGGTTCCTGCAAGAACCCCTACCACCTAAGGAGGTTCCTCGATGAACCCCACCTCCAATTGGGTTCTTGAAAGAACCTTTTGGGGGCAATTTTCAGTGCCAAGAACCCTAAGGTTCTTCAAAGAACTGTGAGGATCTTAGAAGAACCCTTGTTGAACACCTAATTTTTAGAGTGTAGGCCTACTCTGTCTGGGGTGGAAAGGTAGGCCTACATTTTGAAAGTACCATGCTCAGATTCCTTATGATGTCTCAGATGTAATTATTTGCAAACGGGGACACTGTGATTTGGCATTGGATAAATATAATAAGATGAACACTGTCACGGTTTCGGCCGAGGCGGCTCCTTCTCCTCGTTCGGGCAGGCTTCGGCGGTCGTCGTCTCCGGAGTACTAGCTGCCACCGTTCGATGTTTCATGTTTGATTGGTTTTGCCTGTTTGTCACACCTGTTCATTGTTAAGTGTTCATTAGGCACCCTATTTAGTTCTCTTGTGTTTGGTCAGGTGTTGTGTGTAATTGTTCTATGTCACGTGTAGATGTGGGGCCGCTGTTCTATGCTCTCTGTATTTCGTTTTGTTTAAGAGAATCCTGCACGTTGTGCGTATGTACTTTGGACTGTTCCAGTGTACGTTTGTTTCGCCTGTGGCCTGTTGCCGTGTTGGCTTGTACTGTCGGACTTCACTAAAAAACATTTGTTTTTTGAATCTCTGTGTCCTGCGTGTGATTCCACGTTCCCTCTACACTCAACCCTGACAGAATTACACACAACACCTGACCAAACACAAGAGAACTAAATAGGGTGCCTAATGAACACTTAACAATGAACAGGTGTGACAAACAGGCAAAACCAATCAAACATGAAACATCGAACGGTGGCAGCTAGTACTCCGGAGACGACGACCGCCGAAGCCTGCCCGAACGAGGAGAAGGAGCCGCCTCGGCCGAAACCGTGACAAACACATAGGCCTATCTCTCTGTCTATTCTTAGCCTGTAATTTCAGTAATTTGTGAGGCTATGTGTCCCTCTGCCCTCCAATTGGAAAGTCCTGAAGACTGAAAGACTGTTTTCTTTCTTTGCCATCCTGCACTTTTATAGTCAGTACAGAGCTCATCATTGAGTGGGGGAGGTGTTGACATTTCATTATTTCTCCTGTCTTTTTCTGTCTTTTTCAGTAGATGAGACCTTTTCTATTTCTGGATTTGAACTTTGAAATAATAGTTACACGACAGACACTGTTGTTCCAATACGGTTTCCATGGGATCAGAGAAACATAAATCATCTTGAAACAGGAAAATATACAAGTTTCAAGTAAACGGAGGACTTTTAATTTGAAGCTTATTGCTCGATTTGGACCCGTCAATGTCGCTGATTTCCAGGAGCTCAACAGTGCATCATTTGCTTCACAAAATCCCACAAACGTGAACGCGCCAGAAATAAACATCGCGAGAATGTAATTATGTGTGAGAGTCAGAGGTTTGAAACTGGAATATAATATAATATAATATGCCATTTAAAAAACACTTTCATCCAAAGCGATTTACAGTAATGAGTGCATACATTTTACGTATGGGTGGCCCAGGGAAATGAGTCTTTTCAAAGCATTTTTTTAAAATCTCTTTCTTTGTAATACTGTATGTATTCCATAATTTTGAATTGATCTCTTCCCACTGGGCACATAAGTAAATTCAACTTCTATTCCACGTTGGAAACAACTTTGATGCCCAGTGGGTTTATTGTGTCACAGTGAATTTTATAATCTGCAGTTGTAACCGGCACTGTACTGCACGGCAGAGGCGTTGTGTGTGATTGATTGGGACTATAGACGTGGACTTCGGAGATCAGGCTGTTTTAATGAATCAGAATTCTCTCTGCATCCAAAAGAAAATACAAAACATTTGTAGAGCATGTTGATGATCACAAGTTTACTGGAGAACGGAGACCAAGTAGAGACTTTTGGACAAGGTGGATAATTGTATAATATAAGGCAGTTTATTCAGAGGTAAAGATATCTGGAATAGCGTGCACGGACTCGTTCGTCAAACTCGTAGGGAGATATCAGAAGAGAGCCCCAAAACATTGTGTGCTGACATTTTATACAATAAAATGAAGTAGGTTGAATCTAGTAGTTCTGATCTTCTGATTGGTCCTGATGAGTTGGGCGAGGTCACCTCCAGGCTAGTGTCACTGTTGCATTGGCTCTGAGTCGGGTTCTCTGTCTTCAGATGTTCAGCCTAAGAGAAGGGGATTTTTTTGTGTGTGTGTGTGTGTGTGTGTTTAACAGTGATGATGTGTGTGTGTGTGTGTGTGTGTGTGTGTGTGTGTGTGTGTGTGTGTGTTTAACAGTGATGATGTGTGTGTGTGTGTGTGTGTGTGTGTGTGTGTGTTATCAGTGATGATGTGTGTGTGTGTGTGTGTGTGTGTGTGTCCTCAGAGCAAGAACTCGTGAGTTGGAAGAACTGAGAGACCTATGGCGTGGGTGTTGTCCTTGGCCACCTGCTGACAAGGCTGACAAGATAGGACTCTTTTGTCCATTGTATTGAATACAAAGGCCCAACACAAAATGGGTCGTGCACAAGATTTTAGTCAGACCAAGCTATAACATTATATATTTACTACGACAAGCACAAATATGTTCTGCCCATTGTCGCCTCTTTCTACAACATAGACGCACAATACAAAGGACTGGGATCAGTCGAGGAGCTAGCCATCGTTCACACATACAATACTTTAGCTAGCTAGTAACCACATGTTGAATTCAGAATGTTAATATCATCCTAAAAAGTACAATTACAATTGCATCTTAACAATACCATCCACTCATGAGTAAACTCTAAATATACAACATTATTCATGAACAAAACACTGTGTGTATGACTTTGTGCTTGAAGGAATCTAACTTTTCTAAAGAGGACAGAAAAAGCCTGCCTACCTCTCAAAGTGCATAAAAATTATTTGAGCACGCAGGGCAAAACGTAAGTACACACTCTCCTATTCCCAGGATGCAGGCATGCATAATAACAAATCAACATGCTATATTAATATATGAACATTGTGAAATTCACAAAGTACTTTAACAACTGTTACACAGTCAGTTTCATTATGTTTTCATGTGCCATGATTCTGACATTTGACATATGATCCTCATAGGATTATGCTACATAGTTTCAGTGTTGCAGTAAATGTAATCTCAATTCAATACGATGTGCATATACATATAGCCAAATAAGATTTCCCTGAAGTTTCCTCTGGGGAAAAACAAAGTTATTCTATTAAACCCATGTTCACTGACTGTAATCTGTGACGCAAGTGGCCTAATATGTTTGTGACGTTCCACGGAACCCACGTTATTGTTTAAAACTCGATTCTGATTGGCTTGCAGGACATTCAACAGTGTGAATTATAAATTAAAATGTGCTTTTACATCAGTATGACAGATTCACATTACCGAGCGTGTCTCAAACGGTCCTGCGCTTTTATCTGCATAACGGTATCTTCACGTACGACTGGATAGGCCTTTTGGATACGCTTGTCCAAGGTAAGCATATGCGTCAAGCTATAGCCTACTTTTAATGTTTTAGTTCCGGACTCAAAATACTCAAGTCAAGTGATTAATCGTAAAAGTTAGTTGTTTTGACTGAGCATTCCAATGGCCAATGCTGTTTTTGGACTATGAGACCCTCGGCTATATACTATGATGAGACAATAACAAGCATAGATTATGCATTACGCATTGCACGAGTCAGTGTCCAGGAAGGAATATAAAGTTGCTATTTTTGCGAATAATCAGTTGACACTGACTCGTGCAATAGGTAATGCAAAATCTATGCATGTTATTTGCTCATCATAGTATATAGCCCAGGGTCTCATAGTCCAAAAACAGCATGGCCACTGGAACGCTCATTGATGGAATATTCCATATTACCATGGCAGTTATGCATTACAAATTCACAATATTACTTGTATTTCAATGATTCATAAAGGCCCAAGACATAAAGTAGCCTGCAATCATTCCATTGCTGACCCATCGGATGGTTATCACATACAGGATTGGCTTAATCTAGAATCATGGATACCTTTCATGTGAGTACTCACACACCAGATTTTTTACATACCTCAGATGGACCAACTGGGATTGCAATATCTGGAAGCACTGTCTCATGTACAATTGTTAATGTTATCTCTGAAATGTCTAACAAAATGTTGACTTGACCGTTTCATCAAGATCTGCGCATCACAAGTTGGAACTAGTGGTCAAAATTGGGACAATGTTGCCCAAAATCATTTTCATGGAGGTAAGCACTACACTTCTGATGGGTTTAAAGATTGTATCGTATCACTTTATCTAAAAGTTTGAAAGGAAACCCCAGCTGTTGTTATTCTTTTCCCAGGGAAGAACAATCCCCCATATGCCATGAATGTTTCATTGCTGAACAACCATAGATATTTTTCCTCTAATTTGGCTCACGTTCCTCCAACAGTGAACAAGACCTGCCAACAGAGCTCACTGGAGCAGGGAGACATCCCATCATCCCTTCGGCACCTGACAAAGTACACTTTTTTCTTCTAAATAACACTATTGTAACATCTTCTGCACAAAGGTACATTCCTAATAAGATTGGTGTTAAGTGAGAAAGAATCCTAAAGATGGTCCAATGGGCATTGTCTGAAGCCTCTCATCACCTCAGTATGTTGAACCACCTGATTTCCTATAGGATTCAGATCCTGCTGAACGATGTTAAGCAGTCCATTAACCACATGCAGGGGAAGCTGAACACCATGCAGGGGCAGTGTATTGAGTTGCAGACTGCCATATCTAAGGTAGTGCCAGATGAGTCTGAGATACAGAAGAATAAGTCTATGATGGTATGGTGATAATGATTGAGATGGTGATTATAATAATGATGACTAGCGGTACCCCACCCTACGGGCGGTAAATCATTGGATCTGATTAATTCAGTTAAATGCAATTCAATCTTTGAGGACTGCAACCATAGAAATACAATTTATTCATGCTACTAATAAGCTATTGTCAACTTCCCATCTATGGTTATTTTGCTCACTGCTCACTGTGAATTGCTCACTGTTACCCTTTGTGTGCAACTATTATTGATTTCTCTCAGAAAAATAATTTGGTTGCAAATGTAACTGGGGCCATGTAAATAATTGTTAGGCTACTCATTTTGAATCCATTGGTGGCAACGTGTGGGACCATGAAAGTCTGTGTGCGACTGGGCACAGTAAAATAATTTGGTTGCTGACCTGCCCTACATCATAGAAGGCCCCTCACCATATGCCGCGTTCAAGTGCAAGTCGGAACTAGGAAACTCTGACATTTCTGATCCCAAGTTTCCCACGTGTGAAGTATCAGAATCAACCAATAGGAAGCTCTACGCAAATAACTTATATTCATTTTAACTCTGAGGTTCCAAGTTTCCGATAGTATGTGAATGCGTCAATAATTGCCATGGTAATTTTAAATGTTCAGTCAGTGAGCATTATGGGTAATTGTCCTACATACTTACATCAAATGCTTTATGACAGCATCATCTCCTGTAGTTAAGAGTGCCATTCCAAACACATATTTTTTTAAATAAACAAAAATACAAAACACAGCGGAATATGCCTAAAATGAAGAACATCCACTCAAAATTGTAGAAGGAGATCCCCCCGCAGCAAAGAGGCTTACGGTATTATAATATATTGTAGATAACATTAATGTAATTTGTGTATTTACAGTATCAGTACACGTACAAATGAATGTACATGTTTGGGATTGATCTACAATGAGTGTACAAAACATTAAGAACAGCTTCCTAATATTGAGTTGGGTGGTGGACCAATCTTGATACACACGGAAAACTGTTCAGCGTGAAAAACCCAGCAGCGTTGCAGTTCTTGACACAAACCGGTGCGCCTGGCACCTACTACCATACCCCATTCAAAGGTTCTTAAAAATGTTGTCTTGCCCATTCACCGTCTGAATGGCACACATACACAATCCATGTCTCAATTGTCTCAAGGCTTAAAAATTCTTCTTTAACCTCACTCCTCCCCTTCATCTACACTGAGAAGTGGATTTAACAAGTGACATCAATAATAGATTATAGCTTTCACCTGGTCAGTCTATGTCATGGAAAGAGCAGGTGTTCTTAATGTTTTCCACACTCAGTGTATGTGACAATGATGTTATAGATTGCAAGTGGTTGATATTTTAGGGAATTACTATGTGTTCTATATTATACCTGCAGATCATCCCAGCAGCCGACGTTGCTGTACAGAGTGGGGGGAGGGAAACATCCAACATCGCTGGGCAGGGGGAGGGGATCCTCCCAAAAGCCAACTTTGCTGCGCAGAGGGAGGAGATCCTCCGAGCATCAGGCCTCATCCCTGCACAGAGGGATGGGATCCTCCAATCAACCAGTGTCCCTGCACAGAGGGAAGGGATTCTCCCAGCAGTCATCATCACTGCACAGAGGGGAGTTGATCCTCCTGATGGCCAGTGTCACTGCGCAAAGGAAGGGAATCTTCCCAACAGCCAGCGTCCCTGCTCACAGGGAGTGGATCTTCCCAAAGGCCAGTGTTCCTGCACAGAGGGAGGGGGATCCTCCCCACAGCCAGCGTCCCTGTGGAGAATGGAAACAATCATCCACAACCACCTCCCATCATCCCCATGTTGGCACCACTGTGGAAATGGGATGGTGGAGTGTGTACTCCACCTGTGGATTTCTATTCCAAGAGAAGAGGTCATTTAAGCCTTTCCTAATAAGTAAAGACATTGCCATTGTGATAGCGTGGGAATAAGTTGTGACAGACCAAATGTGTATGTATGGCTCATGTGAGTGTATGGCTGTAATACTTTCATGCATTTTCTACATAAAACAGGTTTAGCTCTATTTTCTATTTACATTTTTCGTCATTTAGCAGACACTCTTATCCAGAGCGATTTACAGTAGTGAGTGCATACATTTTCGTAATCCAGTCAATCTCTCCAGGATATCGCAGGGATTTTTGTGATATTACCTTCCAGTAATCCCTGTGACTGCTTGGAGGTTAAGATTGGGTTGTAACAGAGTATCAGAGCAAGACGTTCCTACCTGTCAGCTAGTGATTGTTCTGTATGGTGACATGAGCAGAGTCGCCTGACTTCTCCCACTTATTACAGATGTCCGGCTTAGATATGTTGAGCATCCTGCTATGATGTCCATCACCAAGCCAGAACACTCCGAGGCCAACCCTCAGTGCCAGACTGGCAGCCGGCCGGTGGCTGAGCCCGAGACCCCTGCTGTTCACAAGAACAGTGGAAGCTGGCTCAGCTGGGTCTTTGGGAGTGGAAAAGTTAATAAGAAGGAGGTTCATCTACCTGAGGACAAAGACAGATCTGTAAGGAACCTGTTATTTACAGTATATTCTATGTAGAGACAATTGAGTGGATTATTCATTTTTCATTTTTGGCTTGCTTCACATTGCTAATATCTTCTTCCTCAGATTGTCTGGGATCCAACTCTGCACAGATGGGTTGACAAAACTGAGCCCAAGGCTGAGGTATACACTTAAATTACATTCAATAAAAAGCAGTGAAAGACCATTGTATTTCAACTGTGCTAATGTTACTAACAATTTAGAAAATGTGTTGATGTGTTTTACAGAACAAGCTTGTACCACCAACTCCACCGATGGGGATGTATGGATTTCAGGGGAACCCTGGCAGTGTCCCCCAAAGGAGTGAATCCTTACTCCATGAAAGCAGGTGAATATTGTTTTAGACTACATGTGGTTTAACTCCAAGAATCTGTCAGCCAATCATAGCTTTCCCTGGTGATCTCCTGCTAACACCTTTCCCACTACCAGCAGGTCTATGGGGCAGCAGATACCCTACAATGCATTACACTGATGGGACCAACTCAAAGCCTCCAAGCCAGGGGCCTGGACCACTTCCTCGACAGCTCTCTGGCCTGCTCCCTCCCTCACACTTTGACCTTATGGCACCAATGATTGTGCCACCTGACACTCTACCCTACTGATGTATGAATCTGGAAAATCCTTCCAAAATGTATCCATTCATCATTAACTGAGCTTTTACTTTAACATAGCAAAAGGCTGAAGTAGCACGGATGTTAACTATTTTTATTTTTGTCCAACAGGCCAACAGTCAAATTCACCAAGAGTGAATTTGCCCATATCCATAAATTGATTTTTTTCAGCATAAAAAAACGTCAGCATTGCACATTTATTAAAAGATCATCTTTTAATTATATCTCTCCTTCGGGTCGTCATGTTCAATTTAATTTGATGTGTTCTATCATAATTTACCATGCTCATTGCTTGTGCATTGCTTTACGTTACATACTGTACAGACAAGTATATTTGACACACAACAAACCCATCTAATGACACTGGTTTTATTGTCTCATTGGTTGATTCAGGAAATGTAACTCATCTGCTTGACTGGAAACAATATTATTCTTTCATTCAGAGGGCACATGGTTGGTGATTGTAGACACAGGTTAACTCAGTTGATTTTAATTGCTGAAAGGCCAAGGCGAGTGAGCACAATTGAGAGATGGTCCGTGCAATCCAGGTTCCTTGGGACGTCCTTACCCCATTGAAGTTGAAATGTAAAATGGTTAGGGTTAGGTAAGGGTTATGGTTAAAGTTAGTGTAAGGTTCCTCGGTGGGTGCAAAGACCAACAAGTCATCTAGGTAACAAAGGAGATTTGAGAAATGTAGGTCCCCAAATATACTTAACATCATTCTCATGAAAGAGGCCGGGCTGTTACACAGACCTTGTGGCATGCGATTGTACTCAAAGTCCCATCGGTGTGGTAAAGGCTGTGTACTTCTTGTCCTCTTCATGAACTGGAATGTTATAAAATCCTGAGGTCAAGTCCATGGTGCTGAAAAATGCACTGCCACCAAGGGCTGCGAGGCAATCTGCTTGATGAGGAAGGGGATGAGCGTCCTTCACCGTTCGTGCATTCATCCACCTGAAGTCAGTGCATAACCTCAGACTCCCGTCTTTCTTCCATACCATGACTAAAGGGGAGGCATACTCACTAACCGACTTGCGTATAAGGCCTACTTCCTCCATATCTGTTAATACCTTCCTCAGCTTCAGGTAATGAGCAGGCGGAACCCTTCTGTATGGTAGGCGGAAGGGTCTGTCATCAACCAGATGGATACGGTGAACATAACCCCTGGCTTCTCCGCAGTCCAGATTATGTCTTGAGAAGATGTCTTCATATTTTGTGATGGTATTCACAAGCTTCTCCTTCCACTGGTCAATCACTTGGCATCCATCAATGTCGATGTCTCCTAATCCTAGATCAGACAGTCTTTGTTTCAGGTTGTGGCAGCCATTGTCATCCTGCTTCTGTTCCACTGGGGTTTTCCTCACCTCATGAAGGCCCTGAAAAATTGTTGCATCCTCAACAGCCAAGCATGTAGACACATCGGCCAGCTTCATGTTACGTCTTAGAGTGAGATGTTTATCTGAACAGTTTACTACCTTTAAAGTGACCAAGCCATCTCCCCACATGGGCGTAATAACTCTACCCACAAGTATGTTTCTGGGCATGACCTTTGACCTGGTAGGCTCGACTATTACAGTGCTGCCTGGAGACAATGCCACATTTTTAGGAAGTTTACCCCAAACTAAGTGTTCAGTCTTGGGAAAAAGAGTCACAGCTTGAGTGAGCTTCACGGTCCTAATCTTGCCATCAACTTGCTGTCCCTTCCATCTTGTGACACTTGTCATCATCTGCAGAAACTGCTCACCCTCTGGTGAGTGAGTCTGGCCATCCATGTTGTTGACTAGCTTCCAGTATTCGTCAGTGCCCTTCATCTCATGCAATAGATGCTTAATGACGTTCGATCCCAGGATAAGATCATCACGCTGTCCAGGAACAACTAGGGTGGGCACTTTAACATCAATCCCATAGAAACACTTTGGTGAGGCCTTCTTCCCCCCACAACCCACTAACACTAACTCTTTAGGAGGCTGATATTGCTGAGGAAGGGCACCTGCTTCCAAAAGTCTCTGCTCAGTAGGTTCACTCAATGTACAGGCCATAGACCCAGTGTCAAGCATGCCCTTAAGCTGCACTTTCCCATGTACAGACACAGAGGTGTAAAATAAATCTGAAAAAGCCTCAACCTCTTGTGAACCTAACATAACAATTTTCTCTCCTTCTTTCGCATCAGAGCACAACATCTCATATGTTTTCTCAAGATCATCAGATTCTTTCCTGGGGGTAGACAGTTGAACACCCACATTTCCCCCCTTCACCCGTGGGCGTGTCAGTTTAACGGTTGCTGCTGTAGTGGGTTTCTCTGCTGCTGTGTTGGGCGTCTCTCACCGCCGGGATTGGCATAGCGTTCCCCCTGTTTTGGACAATTTGATTTCCAATGATCTGGGGAAAAGCACCAGAAGCACAGGTTCTCATGTCTACAGTGCATCACAGTGGAGTGATCTGTTGAGCCACAAACCCTGCATTCCCTACGCCTGAAGGGCTGGGCGGGGAAAGATGGCGCCCTGGACTGTGTCTGTGAAACCATAACAGGTGGTATGCTCTTCTCTAAGGTACGTTCAAGGAGGTGAATGAGCCTCTCGATACTTGCACTCTGCCCATCTTGTTTGGCGCTTGATGTGAGAGAAGTGTCACTGCACGCACCAGCATTGGCCCCGCCTTCAAATGGAGTTGTCTGGGGATGTACTGTTACTTGCTTTGAGGATACAGCGGTAGAATGACACATGGTGGCCTTTCTGCGGCGTTCATGTTCATACATTCTCTCCTGTACTTCACTCGCAGTCCATTTCTCAGCAGACTTGTATTGGAATACTGCTGCCAGTTTGGGGTCGGGGCAGTATGTTACAAACATCATGACGACATCTGAGTTGTAACTGTCAATCTTCTTACCTTGTCTCTTAAGACCCTCGTCAGCAACATCTACGGCCTTGTTCAATCGAACCCAATACTCCATAACAGCCTCTCCGGGTACAGGTTTAGTATTGTAAAAATCAGCTAAAGGCATGCATGAGTAGGCCAATTCGCTGAAATTCTGTTTCAGAATGTCAAATACAATCTCTGGCTTCTCTTTAGGATTAACAGTTGTCTCATTGCGTAAATTTATCTTTACCATGTCTCTTGCTTTGCCAGATAATCGACTAATCATCTCATCCGATTGTTCCCCAACAGGACATCTCTTCCTCCTCAAGTATATTCTCATCAACTCCTCCCATTCATGAATGGAGCATTTGTCTGTACCATCTCCTCTATATGTAGGAGGTTCCTTTACATCTGATTGCATGATGAACTTCATTTTACTGAGGTCTACATATCCTGCTGACTCTGAGTGATGATCACTTATCTTTTCTGTACTTACTGGTGGCTCATGAGTGCTGGACCTGCCACTCTGTATTTCCTCCCTAATGGAGCTCCCTATTTCCTGGGCTAGCTGAGTGACCAGCTCAGCTAAACCATCTACAGGGGCATTTTGATTAACACTAGATGAAGGGCTTTCATCAGTATTTTTAGTGGAGCAAAACATGGGGGAACCTACTGCACCTACACGCTTTACAGGTGTTTGATCAGGGTATGAGAAAAACCTCCCCTTCCCAGCAGTGAATTTGGGTTCATCATCACCATTAAAAGATGCCATGTCACTAAACCACTAATGTTATGTTAACATTTCTGTTGATGAACACACTTCTATATTAGTTAACCATAAACAGCACTCTCAATACATCGTTTTCAGAAAAGAAATAAACAGGAGAGAATATAGACTGCAGATTCGCTTTTTGCCACAAGGCGGCAGGAGTACCTTAATGATGTAAACAGAGTCTCTAGAGCAGCAGGGCAGCGGTGATTGAGCTGACGTCGATCAACGATGAATCCGGGTCTAGAAGGCCCCATAACCGGCACTGTACTGCACGGCTGTATCTCTGCATTGTGTGTGATTGATTGGGACTATAGACGTGGACTTCGGAGATCAGGCTGTTTTAATGAATCAGAATTATCTCTGCATCCAAAAGAAAAGACAAAACATTTGTAGAGCACAAATATGTTCTGCCCATTGTCGCCTCTTTCTACAACATAGACGCACAATACAAAGGACTGGGATCAGTCGAGGAGCTAGCCATGTTCACACATACAATACCTTAGCTAGCTGGTAACCATGTTAATATCATCCTAAAAATTACAATTGCATCTTAACAATACCATCCACTCATGAGTAAACTCTAAATATACAACATTATTCATGAACAAAACACTGTGTGTATGACTTTGTGCTTGAAGGAATCTAACTTTTCTAAAGACGACAGAAAAAGCGTGCCTACCTCTCATAGTGCATCAAAATTATTTGAGCACGCAGGGCAAAACGTAAGTACACACTCTCCTATTCCCAGGATGCAGGCATGCATAATAACAAATCAACATGCTATATTAATATATGAACATTGTGAAATTCACAAAGTACTTTAACAACTGTTACACAGTCAGTTTCATTATGTTTTCATGTGCCATGATTCTGACATATGATCCACATAGGATTATGCTACATAGTTTCAGTGTTGCAGTAAATGTAATCTCAATTCAATACGATGTGCATATACATATAGACAAATAAGATTTCCCTGAAGTTTCCTCTGGGGAAAAACAAAGTCATTCTATTAAACCCATGTTCACCGACTGTAATCTGTGACGCAAGTGGCCTAATATGTTTGTGACGTTCCACGGAACCCACGTTATTGTTTAAAACTCGATTCTGATTGGCTTGCAGGACATTCAACGGTATGAATTATAAATTAAATGTGCTTTTACGTCAGTGTGACAGATTCACAATACCGAGAGTGTCTCAAACGGTCCTGCGGTTTTATCTGCCTAACGGTATCTTCACGCACGACTGGATAGGCCTTTTGGATACGCTTGTCCAAGGTAAGCATATGCGTCAAGATATAGCCTACTTTTAATGTTTTAGTTCCGAACTCAAAATACTAAAGTCAAGTGATTAATCATAAAAGTTAGTTGTTTTGAATGAGCATTCCAATGGCCAATGCTGTTTTTGGACTATGAGACCCTCGGCTATATACTATGATGAGACAATAACAAGCATAGATTATGCATTACGCATTGCACGGGTCAGTGTCCAGGAAGGAATATAAAGTTGCTATTTTTGCGAATAATCAGTTGACACTGACTCGTTCAATGGGTAATGCAAAATCTATGCATGTTATTTGCTCATCATAGTATATAGCCCAGGGTCTCATAGTCCAAAAACAGCATGGCCACTGGAACGCTCATTGATGGAATATTCCATATTACCATGGCAGTTATGCATTACAAATTCACAATATTACTTGTATTTCAATGATTCATAAAGGCCCAAGACATAAAGTAGCCTGCAATCATTCCATTGCTGACCCATCGGATGGTTATCACTTAATCTAGAATCATGGATACCTTTCATGTGAGTACTCACACACCAGATTTTTTACATACCTCAGAAGGACCAACTGGGATTGCAATATCTGGAAGCACTGTCTCATGTACAATTGTTAATGTTATCTCTGAAATGTCTAACAAAATGTTGACTTGACCGTTTCATCAAGATCTGCGCATCACAAGTTGGAACTAGTGGTCAAAATTGGGACAATGTTGCCCAAAATAAATGTTTTCATGGAGGTAAGCACTACACTTCTGATGGGTTTAAAGATTGTATCGTATCACTTTATCTAAAAGTTTGAAAGTAAACCCCAGCTGTTGTTATTCTTTTCCCAGGGAAGAACAATCCCCCATATGCCATGAATGTTTCATTGCTGAACAACCATAGATATTTTTCCTCTAATTTGGCTCACGTTCCTCCAACAGTGAACAAGACCTGCCAACAGAGCTCACTGGAGCAGGGAGACATCCCGTCATCCCTTCGGCACCTGACAAAGTACACTTTTTTCTTCTAAATAACACTATAGTAACATCTTCTGCACAAAGGTACATTCCTAATAAGATTGGTGTTAAGTGAGAAAGAATCCTACAGATGGTCCAATGGGCATTGTCTGAAGCCTCTCATCACCTCAGTATGTTGAACCACCTGATTTCCTATAGGATTCAGATCCTGCTGAACGATGTTAAGCAGTCCATTAACCACATGCAGGGGAAGCTGAACACCATGCAGGGGCAGTGTATTGAGTTGCAGACTGCCATATCTAAGGTAGTGCCAGATGAGTCTGAGATACAGAAGAATAAGTCTATGATGGTATGGTGATAATGATTGAGATGGTGATTATAATAATGATGACTACCGGTACCCCACCCTACGGGCGGTAAATCATTGGATCTGATTAATTCAGTTCAATGCAATTCAATCTTTGAGGACTGCAACCATAGAAATACAATTTATTTATGCTACTAATAAGCTATTGTCAACTTCCCATCTATGGTTATTTTGCTCACTGCTCACTGTGAATTGCTCACTGTTACCATTTGTGTGCAACTATTATTGATTTCTCTCCGAAAAATAATTTGGTTGCAAATGTAACTGGGGCCATGTAAATAATTGTTAGGCTACTCATTTTGAATCCATTGGTGGCAACGTGTGGGACCATGAAAGTCTGTGTGCGACTGGGCACAGTAAAATAATTTGGTTGCTGACCTGCCCTACATCATAGAAGGCCCCTCACCATATGCCGCGTTCAAGTGCAAGTCGGAACTAGGAAACTCTGACATTTCTGATCCCAATTTTCCCACGTGTGAAGTATCAGAATCAACCAATAGGAAAATCTACGCAAATAACCTATATTCATTTTAACTCTGAGGTTCCAAGTTTCCGATAGTACGTGAATGCTTCAATAATTGCCATGGTAATTTTAAATGTTCAGTCAGTGAGCATTATGGGTAATTGTCCTACATACTTACATCAAATGCTTTATGACAGCATCATCTCCTGTAGTTAAGAGTGCCATTCCAAACACATATTTTTTTAAATAAACAAAAATACAAAACACAGCGGAATTTGCCTAAAATGAAGAACATCCATTGATCTACAATGAGTGTACAAAACATTAAGAACAGCTTCCTAATATTGAGTTGGGTGGTGGACCAATCTTGATACACACAGAAAACTGTTCAGCGTGAAAAACCCAGCAGCGTTGCAGTTCTTGACACAAACCGGTGCGCCTGGCACCTACTACCATACTCCATTCAAAGGTTCTTAAAAATGTTGTCTTGCCCATTCACCGTCTGAATGGCACACATACACAATCCATGTCTCAATTGTCTCAAGGCTTAAAAATTCTTCTTTAACCTCACTCCTCCCCTTCATCTACACTGAGAAGTGGATTTAACAAGTGACATCAATAAGAGATTATAGCTTTCACCTGGTCAGTCTATGTCATGGAAAGAGCAGGTGTTCTTAATGTTTTCCACACTCAGTGTATGTGACAATGATGTTATAGATTGTGGTTGATATTTTAGGGAATTACTATGTGTTCTATATTATACCTGCAGATCATCCCAGCAGCCGACGTTGCTGTACAGAGTGGGGGGAGGGAAACATCCAACATCGCTGGTCAGGGGGAGGGGATCCTCCCAAAAGCCAACTTTGCTGCGCAGAGGGAGGAGGTCCTCCGAGCATCAGGCCTCATCCCTGCACAGAGGGATGGGATCCTCCAAACAACCAGTGTCCCTGCACAGAGGGAAGGGATTCTCCCAGCAGCCATCATCACGGCACAGAGGGAGGAGATCCTCCGAGCATCAGGCCTCATCCCTGCACAGAGGGATGGGATCCTCCAATCAACCAGTGTCCCTGCACAGAGGGAAGGGATTCTCCCAGCAGTCATCATCACTGCACAGAGGGAGTTGATCCTCCTGATGGCCAGTGTCACTGCGCAAAGGGAGGAATCTTCCCAACAGCCAGCGTCCCTGCTCACAGGGAGTGGATCTTCCCAAAGGCCAGTGTTCCTGCACAGAGGGAGGGGATCCTCCCCACAGCCAGCGTCCCTGTGGAGAATGGAAACAATCATCCACAACCACCTCCCATCATCCCCATGTTGGCACCACTGTGGAAATGGGATGGTGGAGTGTGTACTCCACCTGTGGATTTCTATTCCAAGAGAAGAGGTCATTTAAGCCTTATCTAATAAGTAAAGACATTGCCATTGTGATAGCGTGGGAATAAGTTGTGACAGACCAAATGTGTATGCATGGCTCATGTGAGTGTATGGCTGTAATACTTTCATGCATTTTCTACATAAAACAGGTTTAGCTCTATTTTCTATTTACATTTTCGTCATTTAGCAGACACTCTTATCCAGAGCGATTTACAGTAGTGAGTGTATACTTTTCGTAATCCAGTCAATCTCTCCAGGATATCGCAGGGATTTTTGTGATATTTGCAGGCAAATATGCTAGATTTTGCTGCGGCAATTCTTGCGAAAATGATCTGACAAGGGAAACATTTGTTGACGTGTGGCTTGATTGAACCTTATTATGCAGTAAATGTGCTTTTTGTAATATGTTAATGGGTCAGTTCTATGCGATAATATTGCGATGATTTGACTGTTTTATGCCGAAATACATTTACATTGAAATAATGCGGCGATTGGCAAATTTGCAAGCCCTCACATAATATGCCGGGATTTGTTGATTTTGAAACAACAACAAAAATGTGATCGCAGCATCCTTGAGGAACCTTCCAGTAATCCCTGTGACTGCTTGGAGGTTAAGATTGGGTTGTAACAGAGTATCAGAGCAAGACGTTCCTACCTGTCAGCTAGTGATTGTTCTGTATGGTGACATGAGCAGAGTCGCCTGACTTCTCCCACTTATTACAGATGTCCGGCTTAGATATGTTGAGCATCCTGCTATGATGTCCATCACCAAGCCAGAACACTCCGAGGCCAACCCTCAGTGCCAGACTGGCAGCCGGCCGGTGGCTGAGCCCGAGACCCCTGCTGTTCACAAGAACAGTGGAAGCTGGCTCAGCTGGGTCTTTGGGAGTGGAAAAGTTAATAAGGAGGAGGTTCATCTACCTGAGGACAAAGACAGATCTGTAAGGAACCTGTTATTTACAGTATATTCTATGTAGAGACAATTGAGTGGATTATTCATTTTTCATTTTTGGCTTGCTTCACATTGCTAATATCTTCTTCCTCAGATTGTCTGGGATCCAACTCTGCACAGATGGGTTGACAAAACTGAGCCCAAGGCTGAGGTATACACTTAAATTACATTCAATAAAAAGCAGTGAAAGACCATTGTATTTCAACTGTGCTAATGTTACTAACAATTTAGAAAATGTGTTGATGTGTTTTACAGAACAAGCTTGTACCACCAACTCCACCGATGGGGATGTATGGATTTCAGGGGAACCCTGGCAGTGTCCCCCAAAGGAGTGAATCCTTACTCCATGAAAGCAGGTGAATATTGTTTTAGACTACATGTGGTTTAACTCCAAGAATCTGTCAGCCAATCCTAGCTTTCCCTGGTGATCTCCTGCTAACACCTTTCCCACTACCAGCAGGTCTATGGGGCAGCAGATACCCTACAATGCATTACACTGATGGGACCAACTCAAAGCCTCCAAGCCAGGGGCCTGGACCACTTCCTCGACAGCTCTCTGGCCTGCTCCCTCCCTCACACTTTGACCTTATGGCACCAATGATTGTGCCACCTGACACTCTACCCTACTGATGTATGAATCTGGAAAATCCTTCCAAAATGTATCCATTCATCATTAACTGAGCTTTTACTTTAACATAGCAAAAGGCTGAAGTAGCACGGATGTTAACTATTTTTCTTTTTGTCCAACAGGCCAACAGGCAAATTCACCATACATTTTTCAGCATAAAAAACGTCAGCATTGAACATTTATTAAAAGATCATCTTTTAATTATATCTCTCCTTTGGGTCGTCATGTTCAATTTAATTTGATGTGTTCTATCATAATTTACCATGCTCATTGCTTGTGCATTGCTTTACGTTACATACTGTACAGACAAGTATATTTGACACACAACAAACCCATCTAATGACACTGGTTTTATTGTCTCATTGGTTGATTCAGGAAATGTAACTCATCTGCTTGACTGGAAACAATATTATTCTTTCATTCAGAGGGCACATGGTTGGTGATTGTAGACACAGGTTAACTCAGTTGATTTTAATTGCTGAAAGGCCAAGGCGAGTGAGCACAATTGAGAGATGGTCCGTGCAATCCAGGTTCCTTGGGACGTCCTTACCCCATTGAAGTTGAAATGTAAAATGGTTAGGGTTAGGTAAGGGTTATGGTTAAGGTTAGTGTAGGGGTTAAGGTTAGGGTTTAGAGTAAGGACGTCCCAAGGATTCCGAATAGCACTGAGCATTGAAAGATGACTGTGAGAATTTGAATCTCCAGTCTGTCACAGCACAAGCATTGGTGTATATGGCCATTTGTTTTTATTCATTTTTCAATTTTATAACACACAGCAGGTCAATACAAACACTGCAGTAACAAACACTGGAGTGGTCTGAGTTGGGAGGGGGGGAATATTTAATCTGAAAACTAGCTGTTATTGGCAGAGGTTTGGAACGCTCTTTGTTATTGGTCTATATAAACCTATATCACCTGGTGATGTCACCAGGCAAGCCAAAACTCCAACCATGCAAAACCTGCTGATTAGAAGGTCCTGTGTAGATTGTGTTTTCAACCAGCAACTATCAGGAAATAACTTTTACAGTGTTAGTTTCATTAGCTGTTGTACAATATGATACAAAACACAGGAAAAACTGCATTTATTGTTGTGAAATTGCTAGATATTATTTATTAGATATTACTGCACTGTTGGGAGCTAGAAACACAAGCTTTTCACTACACCCGCAATAATATCTGTTAAACGTGTATGTGATTGACTGCACTGGGCCTTTAACATTGTGAGCTCACTGTTGCATGTATTCTCATAAGAATATTCTCTGTTGAAAAGCTGAAGGTCATCTTTCAATTATTATATATATATTTTTTTTATTACGTCATTACAAAAACCTTGTATGTAACAGCTATCAGATCCTGTCTCAACATACTATAAATATAAGACTCTAACCATAATCATCCATACATCAAAATAATGACAGTGTGCACAGTATTCCGAATAGTTGCTCATATCCAGCTTAAGGTCTTATTCGGGATAAGCTGTTTGCATGCACCTTTGATATCCCACTCATGAGTATGCCTGCTCCATCAATTAACAGAATATTCCTCATTTAAACTCATATAGGTTAAATGGAATAGTAACTGAAATACGGACACTGACTGTAGGCCTATAACCTCCAAGTGGTGTAAAGTACTTAAATAGTACTTTAAAGTATTTTTACTTAAGTCGTTTTTGGTGGTATCTGTACTTTTCTTTAATATTGCAATTTTTTTTACAACTTTTACTTCACTACATTCCTTATGAAAATAATGTACTTTTTACTACATACATTTTCCCTGACATGCAAAAGTACTCGTTACATTTTGAATGCTTAGCAGGACAGGAAAAGTGTCCAATTCATTTACATTTCAGTCATTTGTATCTAGAGCGATTTACAGTAGTGAGTGCATTCATTTTCATACTTTGCTCGAGCTAGTCCCACGTGGGAATCGAATCCACAATCCTGACGTTGCACGTGCCATGCTCTACCAACTGAGCTACACTGGAACATGCCTCTATCAAGAGAACAGGTGTTCATCCCTACTGCCTCTGATCTGGTGGACTCATTAAACACACATGCTTTGTTTGTAAATGATGTCTGAATGTTGGAGTGTGCCACAGGCTATCTGTAAATTTAAAAAACAAGAAAATTGTTCTGTCTGGTTTGCGTAATATAAGGAATTTGAAGTGATTTATACTTTTACTTTTAATACTTAAGTATTGTTGAGCAATTACATTTACTTTTGATACTTAAGTATATTTAAAACCAAATACTTTTACTTTTACTCAAGTAGTATTTTACTGGGTGACTTTCAATGTTACTTGAGTCATTATGACAATTAAACTGAACCTCTCACGTAGCATAATATCAACTCATGCAGAATTATGAATTTCTTGCATTGAAATTATACAACAAATGTTAATTTTGTCTCGGGAACAGGAGTGGAGAAATATGATTTCTTTCTTTCAGCATCTCTTGAATAAATGTGAATGTGCGTGTAATGTGTTATCTTTGAAACTGTTATGCAAGCAGACAGTATTTCAACAACATAAAATATGCACCCAAGATGAACTGAAGTCTTGTTTCGTCGTTTTCTCAGCTTTTCATTCCTTAAAACCGGTAAAACTGATGACATTTGGACATTTTGCACAGCACCAAGCTTTCCACTGTTTTGGAGTTATTGTGTTTTCTCCCCGGTCCCTAAACAAAACAGACAACTTTACCGGTGTTAACTAGATTACTAATGTATTAATTTGAGCACTACTTTATTTAGTCTTCTGGGGCAACAAGTTATGACAGAAGAGCAGCTGCATGTATCAAACTATAGTTGACAAACAAACAGCCTACCCAATGTCGTAAATTATAATATTATAAGCAGAAACTAAATTAGGGGTGAAAGTAGCTAATAGTAAATTATATTAAATTAATTATAGTAGGCTACATTATTATGGAATTATTATGGTGGATCGACCTGCGCAGGTAGCCTACTTTTTGAAGTGATTTGTTTGACAATCAGATGAAAATATCACGACACAACACCCATGATTTTTCCAAATTGACCCTGCGCAGACCGCAAAACCAAAAGTAAAGGGGATAAGATGTTTACTTGTCACAGTATCCCATCTTAGATCAGCATATCCCAGGCATCTTATCCGGGTTTCTCATAACCGGGGTATAATTGTTATGTATGGTACGACGTGCTGTACGTCGTACTGTACGTTGTTATGGTTTACGACAGTGTGCTGCGTTACGGATGAATGGGTTGTCAGAATGCGTGGCACATGTCATTAAACGACAGAGTGATGTTCAATGTGAAACTGTGCAGATGTCCGTTCTTTTACAACTAGGCTAGATATAACATTGGCGACGAAGATGGCTGAATTCAGTTTACCACCGCCAGCACCATTCCTCGCCGTGCCTGGCGAACCTCCAGTCCCGTGGAATAACTGGCTTGATAGTTTTAACACTTATTTAGAAGCTATGGACTTTTCTACAATCTCCGACAAGCGGAGGACAGCACTGCTCCGTCACTGCCTTGGTACAGAGGGACAGAGGATTTTCAGAGCGCTTGGATCGGCTCCTACATTCACTGCTGCAGTCAGCCTCTTACGGAACCACTTCGCCGGGAAAGAGCGAGTGCTCCTCCGACGCTACCGGCTACGGAAGAGACACCAACGGCCGGGTGAGTCCATTCAAAGCTACGTCGCTAATCTGAGGGATTTGGCTAGCTCTTGTAACTACGGGACACTTCAGGACGAGATCATCAGGGATCAGTTGATAGAGGGGACGTTATGTGAAAAGACAAGGGAGAAACTGCTTTTGGAATCGGATAATTTACAACTAGATGGAGCTATTAAAATAGCACTCCAGGTTGAAGCGGCGTTGGAATGCTCTTCTATGCTAACAGACAGCTCTGCAGCATACACTCGGCCCCCAGCCATTCTCACACAGCAGCTTCAGCCCGAGCAGGCGCACTACAACGATCACGCGCTGCGCACGCCCTCCCGCGTCGATAGCTGCATGGACACAGACACCAACATGCCCGTGCAGCAGGCACACAGACAAACAAACAGAAGTAGCTGTGGCAACTGTGGGGCTAGCTCTCACAATTCAAGGGCTTCAAACTGCCCAGCCCGTGGGAAAATATGCAAGAACTGTTCAAAATACAATCACTTTGCGAAAGTGTGTCGTTCTGCCCCTGCTACTAGCTCCACCCAGAACAGGCCCTTCGTTTCATCTCACTCTCAACATGAACACACGGAAATCCGAACCGTCTCCACCAACCATGTGTCATTCAGGACATGCACTGTGCAGCTGGGTGAGGTGGGTTTGCCTTTGCTGCTGGATACTGGCGCTGCGGTGTCGTTGCTCAACCTTGCCACTTACTACAAGTTTTTCAGTCACCTACCACTCCAACAGCCCTCCACTGCCCTGTGTGGGTACGGTAGATCTAAGATAGACATTGTAGGCACCCTCCAGGTCCCAGTACACTACGGCACCAAACATCTGCCATCATTCACATTTCATGTTGCAAAGCGGGGTGCCAACCTCCTGGGCCTCGACCTCTTCACAGGCTTGGGATTCACACTGAGAGATGACAGTGGGTCAGCTATCTACCAGGTTACCTGCACATGGCAACAGAACTGGCCGACTCTGTTTGATGGACTGGGCTGCCTCACAGCCTTTACTCACAGGCCCCTAGTGAATCCGGAAGTGACCCCAGTCATGCAGCCCCTGCGGCGCATTCCCCTTTGCACTGCGTGATGATGTCACAAAAGATCTCCAGTCACAGTTGGATGCAGGCATCATTGAGCCAGTCAACGCTGCCCCCTGGATTTCAAACTTGGTCATTGCAACCAAAAAGTCCGGTGGAATCCGGGACCTGTGTGGATCTCCGTGCTGTGAACAAGGCCGTTGTCCCGGATAAGTACCCCTTGCCTACAGCTGAGGAGCTGACCGCACAATTCCATGGCTCCACGATCTTCACGAAGCTTGACCTTCGTCAGGGTTATCTTCAGGTACCCCTCCATGCAGCTAGCAGAGACCTCACGGCCTTTGTCACACACGCTGGCGTGTTCAGATATACACGCATGCCTTTTGGACTTAGCTCCGCCCCCAGCTGCTTCCAGAAGGTGATGAGCACCATCCTCGCTGGAATACCTGGGGTGGCGGTCTATCTGGATGACATCGTGGTCCACGGCCCTGACCTCCACATCCATGATTATCGACTCCACAGAGTATTCAGTGCTCTACTGCGGAACAACCTGACCCTGAACGGTGGAAAGTGCACCTTTACAGCTCCAGCCGTCGAGTTTGTGGGCTTCCGCCTGTCGGCCAAAGGCATTGCCCCACTCATGTCGAACATTGAAGCCGTCCACCGGATCCCGGAACCGACCTCAGCCTCTCAGGTGGCCTCATTCTTGGGCATGACAGCTTACTACCTCGGTTTCTGCCCCACTACTCTCAGACCACAGCGCCCCTTCGCCAGCTCCTCAAGAAGGATGAGCCATGGGCCTGGACGGCAGCCTGCTCAGACGCGGTCCGCTCACTGAAGAGCCAGCTCACCACAGCCCCAGTCTTGGCTCACTTTGACCCCGTCTGCCACACCATTGTCACATGTGACGCCTCAGCTGGAGCACTAGGAGCTGTCCTCTCACAGCTGCAGAATGGCATTGAGAGGCCCGTCGCCTTCGCCTCAAGGGGCCCTGAGCCCCACAGAACAACGGTACTCTGTGGGCGAACGAGAAGCACTGGCCTGTGTCTGGGCGTGCGAAGGTGGCACCTCTACCTATATGGCCGTCTGTTCACACTCCGAACCGACCACCAGTCCCTCACAACGCTACTGTCAGCATCAGGAACTGGCCACAAGCCACTTCGGCTGCACAGATGGGCCGACCGCCTCAGACAGTATGACTATCAGCTGAAGTTCACTCCGGGGAGGGATAACGTGTTGGCAGACCTCCTCTCACGCTCCTTTGACGCTCCTACTCCAACCGTCTTGCCAGACGACAACGAAACAGAGCTTGTACAAATGCTCTCACGCTCCTCTTCAGTCAGTCGTCTCACTGGAGGAGCTGAAGCAAGCATCGGAACAGGATCCCACACTGTCTACCCTGCGCACCTACATACGCACTGGATGGCCAGCACATGTGCCGGAAGAGCTGGCGACTTTCGCCAGAGTGAAGCACGAACTTTCTTGCTGGGAAGAAGTCTGTGTCTCTCGAGGGTTTTGCACTGTGGTCCCGAGTGGCCTGCGTGCGCGTGTTCTATCCATGGCGCACGAGGGTCACTTGGGCATAGTCAAGGTCAAACAGCGATGTCGAGACCTTGTGTGGTGGCCAGGCATCGACCACGACATTGAAGCCCTGGTCAGGGATTGTGCTGCATGCCTCCTCAGTGGGGAAAACAGGACAGTCCGCCCCACCCCCCTGCAGCCTCTCGCATGGCCGTCCCACCCCTGGGAGCACATCCAACTGGACATCTGTGGCGAGATCCATGGACACGCAGTCCCTCACCATCAGCGCTTCCTGGTGGTGGTGTATGACCTCCACTCTAAGTGGCCAGAAGTGGTTCCTGTCGGAACTGTCACAGCACAGGCCATCGTGGACATCCTAGACAGCCTGTTCACAAGGTGGGGCCTACCCCTCACCCTTACCACGGACAATGGGCCCCAGCTAACCTCTGCCGAGTTCTCCTCATATCTCAGCAACAAGGGAATCAAACACATCCGCACGGCCTACTACAACCCACAAGCTAACGGAGGGGTGGAACGCTTCAACCAAACGCTGAAGAACGGCATCAGAGCGCACCTGGTCCAGGGGTGCACGTTCCAAACTGCTTTGAATCAAACGCTAATGCACTACAGAGCAAGCAAACACACAACAACACAGGTCTCCCGGCATCCCTCATGCTAGGTCGTGAGATGGAACTGCCACTGGACAGACTCAGAACACAGAGAGTAGCAGAACCGGCGACTAGGTGCACCCAAGAACAGCAGGCAGTGACCGGGCACCAAAGAGCAATGAAACAGCGTTTTGACAAGGCACACAGGGTGAAGAAGTCGATCATTCAAGTGTCAGACTGGGTCCGAGCCCGACGGCCTCAGCGGTGCAACAAAATGGCCTCATTCTGGTCGGACCCCTTGCAGGTCAGTCGACAACTGGGGCCCGCCACATTCATGATGAGCAATGGATCACGCTGGCACGCCAGCCGCCTCAGAAAAGTCCCTGCCCCTCAAGGAACACGAAGGCACACAAAACAGACATGCAGGCCAGAGACGCCACCGGATGGACCTCCTCCACCACTACCACCTGAGCCCCAGCCTCTGTGGGTTCCCCAAGGGCCAGAGCCACATGCGGTGACGGTGGAAGAAAGGCCTATGCGGGCACGAACTCGCCCTGCTTATCTGGGGGACTACTTAACCTCTTTTCATTCTTAGGCTCCGTTAGGTGTCTTAGTCAACCTCCAGGTTAATGGACTGAACTGGCTAGTTTGGAGAGTCCATCCGTTTAAGGGTTAATGTTTATTTCTTACAGGTATCATTCTAGGTTCTTGCCCTATGGACATTTTATATATGGTACCAGTCCCTGGTTTTGGAAAGGGGGGGGAAATGTTATGTATGGTACGACGTGCTGTACGTCGTACTGTACGTTGTTATGGTTTACGACAGTGTGCTGCGTTACGGATGAATGGGTTGTCAGAATGCGTGGCACATGTCATTAAACGACAGAGTGATGTTCAATGTGAAACTGTGCAGATGTCCGTTCTTTTACAACTAGGCTAGATATAACAATAATCTTTTTCGGGTTATTGTAAATGGGATATAATGTTTATGTTCGTCAACTCAAAAACAGAATACTTGAGTATCCTGAATAATAACGGGATATTGGTGTGCATGTAAACGTCATTTATTCAGAGCAGTACCACTCTGGGAAGTTAATAAGACCTATCCACAGGACTCATCCTATCCTCCATGTGCCTAATAAAAGAGGAATATATTGCAATCCATTTAAATGTATTATTAAGCTGCAAATTATAGTAGTCTTGAACGATCACATTGACCAGAGATTAAATTACGATCTATTTGAAAGCAAATACGTTTTGAAACAATGAATAGGCTCCAATACTAGCAGAAGAGTCAGTTGTGTTGTAAATAAGAATATAATATGTTTCTAAACATTTCTACATTCATGTGGATTCTACCATGATTATGGATTTTCCTGAATGAATCGTGAACAATGATGAGTTAGAGGGTTAAAGATCAATCAATCAATCAATCAATCAATCAAATTGTATTTATAAGGCCCTTTTTACATCAGCAGATGTCACAAAGTGCTATACAGAAACCCAGTCTAAAACCCCAAACAGCAAGCAATGCAGATGTAGAAGCTCAGTGGCTAGGAAAAGCTCCCTAGAAAGGCAGAAACCTAGGCAGAAACCTAGAGAGGAACCAGGCTCTGAGGGGTGGCCAATCCCCTTCTGGCTGTGCCGGGTGGAGATTATAACAGTACAGTCGTGGTCAAAAGTTTTGAGAATGACACAAATATTAATTTTCACAAAGTCTGCTGCCTCAGTTTTTATGATGGCAGTTTGCATATACTAAAGAATGTTATGAAGAGTGATCAGATGAATTGCAATTAATCGCAAAGTCCCTCTTTGCCATGAAAATGAACTTAATCCCCCAAAAACATTTCCACTGCATTACAGCCCTGCCACAAAAGGACCAGCTGACATCATGTCAGTGATTCTCTCGTTAACACAGGTGAGAGTGTTGACGAGGACAAGGCTGGAGATCACTCTGTCATGCTGATTGAGTTAGAATAACAGTCTGGAAGCTTTAAAAGGAAGGTGGTGCTTGAAATCATTGTTCTTCCTCTGTTAACCATGGTTACCTGCAAGGAAACAGGTGCCGTCATCATTGCTTTGCACAAAAAGGGCTTCACAGGCAAGGATATTGCTGCTAGTAAGATTGCACCTAAATCAACCATTTATCGGATCATCAAGAACTTCAAGGAGAGAGGTTCAATTGTTGTGAAGAAGGCTTCAGGGCGCCCAAGAAAGTCCAGCAAGCGCCAGGACCGTCTCCTAAAGTTGATTCAGCTGTGGGATCGGGGCACCACCAGTGCAGAGCTTGCTCAGGAATGGCAGGCAGGTGTGAGTGCATCTGCACGCACAGTGAGGCAAAGACTTTTGGAGGATGGCCTGGTGTCAAGAAGGGCAGCGAGGAAGCCACTTCTCTCCAGGAAAAACATCAGGGACAGACTGATACTCTGCAAAAGGTACAGGGATTGGACTGCTGAGGACTGGGGTAAAGTCATTTTCTCTGATGAATCCCCTTTCCGATTGTTTGGGGCATCCGGAAAAAAGCTTGTCCGGAGAAGACAAGGTGAGCGCTACCATCAGTCCTGTGACATGCCAACATTAAAGCATCCTGAGACCATTCATGTGTGGGGTTGCTCTGCAGCCAAGGGATTGGGCTCCCTCACAATTTTGCCTAAGAACACAGCCATGAATAAAGAATGGTACCAACACATCCTCCGAGAGCAACTTCTCCCAACCATCCAAGAACAGTTTGGTGACGAACAGTGCCTTTTCCAGCATGATGGAGCACCTTGCCATAAGGCAAAAGTGATAACTAAGTGGCTCTGGGAACAAAACATCGACATTTTGGGTCCATGGCCAGGAAACTCCCCAGACCTTAATCCCATTGTAAACTTGTGGTCAATCCTCAAGAGGCGGGTGGACAAACAAAAACCCACAAATTCTGACAAACTCCAAGCATTGATTATGCAAGAATGGGCTGCCATCAGTCAGGATGTGGCCCAGAAGTTAATTGACAGCATGTCAGGGCGGATTGCAGAGGTCTTGAGAAAGAAGCGTCAACACTGCAAATATTGACTCTTTGCATAAACTTAATGTAATTGTCAATAAAAGCCTTTGACACTTATGGAATGCTTGTAATTATACTTCAGTATACCATAGTAACATCTGACAAAAATATCAAAAAACACTGAAGCAGCAAACTGTGAAGACCAATACTTGTGTCATTCTCAAAACTTTTGACCACGACTGTACATGGCCATTAAGGCCAGATATTTCTACAAGATGTTCAAACGTTCATAGATGACCAGCAGGGTCAAATAATAATCACAGTGGTTGTAGAGGTTGCAACAGGTCAGTACATCAGGAGTAAATGTCATTTGGCTTTTCATAGCCGGGCATTTAGAGGTTGAAATAGCAGGTGCGGTAGAGAGAGAGAGTTGAAAACAGCAGGTCTGGGACAAGGTAGCACGTCCAATGAACAGGTCAGGGTTCCATAGCCGCAGGCAGAAGAGTGGAAACTGGAGCAGCAGCATGACCACGTGGACTGGGGACAGCAAGGAGTCATCAGGCCAGGTAGTCCTGAGGCATGGTCCTAGGGCTCAGGTCCTCCGGGATGGGAGGGAGAGCGGGAGAGAAAGAGAATTAGAGGGAGCATACTTCAATTCACACAGGACACCGGATAAGACAGGAGAATAACACCAGATATAACAGACTGACCCTAGCCCCCCGGCACATAGACTATTGCAGCATAGGCTGAGATACTACACCCAAGACATGCTAATTTCCCTTGTTATTGGTAATGGTAATAGAATGTCTTGGGGGTATGATCTTTGACCCTCTGTAACGTTCTCACTCATCATTATTCACGATACTTAACAAAATACTTAAAGTGGTGATCCTAACTGACCTAAGACAGGGAATATTTACTAGGATTAAATGTCAGGAATTGTGAAAACTGAGTTTAAATGTATTTGGCTAAGGTGTATGTAAACTTCCGACTTCAACTGTATGTTCGAAAAATCCAATGTATGCACCACACAGAATGCACTACAACTGCCTCTGACGCCTCGATCACACCAACAGTGCCTTGCATTTTGGTACACCAGAAGTACATTATTTTCTACTTGAGTAAAAGTAAAGATACCTTAATAGAAAATGACTCAAGTAAAAGTGGTTGACAAAACTGAGCCCAAGACTGAGGTATACACTTAAATTACATTCAATAAAAAGCAGTGAAAGACCATTGTATTTCAACTGTGCTAATGTTACTAACAATTTAGAAAATGTGTTGATGTGTTTTACAGAACAAGCTTGTACCACCAACTCCACCGATGGGGATGTATGGATTTCAGGGGAACCCTGGCAGTGTCAAAGGAGTGAATCCTTACTCCATGAAAGCAGGTGAATATTGTTTTAGACTACATGTGGTTTAACTCCAAGAATCTGTCAGCCAATCCTAGCTTTCCCTGGTGATCTCCTGCTAACACCTTTCCCACTACCAGCAGGTCTATGGGGCAGCAGATACCCTACAATGCATTACACTGATGGGACCAACTCAAAGCCTCCAAGCCAGGGGCCTGGACCACTTCCTCGACAGCTCTCTGGCCTGCTCCCTCCCTCACACTTTGACCTTATGGCACCAATGATTGTGCCACCTGACACTCTACCCTACTGATGTATGAATCTGGAAAATCCTTCCAAAATGTATCCATTCATCATTAACTGAGCTTTCACTTTAACATAGCAAAAGGCTGAAGTAGCACGGATGTTAACTATTTTCTCTTTTGTCCAACAGGCCAACAGGCAAATTCACCATACATTTTTCAGCATAAAAAAACGTCAGCATTGAACATTTATTAAAAGATCATCTTTTAATTATATCTCTCCTTCGGGTCGTCATGTTCAATTTAATTTGATGTGTTCTATCATAATTTACCATGCTCATTGCTTGTGCATTGCTTTACGTTACATACTGTACAGACAAGTATATTTGACACACAACAAACCCATCTAATGACACTGGTTTTATTGTCTCATTGGTTGATTCAGGAAATGTAACTCATCTGCTTGACTGGAAACAATATTATTATTTCATTCAGAGGGCACATGGTTGGTGATTGTAGACACAGGTTAACTCAGTTGATTTTAATTGCTGAAAGGCCAAGGCGAGTGAGCACAATTGAGAGATGGTCCGTGCAATCCAGGTTCCTTGGGACGTCCTTACCCCATTGAAGTTGAAATGTAAAATGGTTAGGGTTAGGTAAGGGTTATGGTTATGGTTAAGGTTAGTGTAAGGGTAAGGGTTAAGTTTAGGGTTTAAAGTAAGGACGTCCCAAGGATTCCGAATAGCACTGAGCATTTAAAGATGACTGTGAGAATTTGGCTCTCCAGTCTGTCACAGCACAAGCATTGGTGTATATGGCCATTTGTTTTTATTCATTTTTCAATTTTATAACACACAGCAGGTCAATACAAACACTGCAGTAAATTAATGTGAGATTAATAAATTACAGTGAGTCTGATTCCCAGAAAATGCATCCAAAGAGATTTTAGAGAACATTAAAGGCCCAATGCAGCCATTCTTATCTCAATATCAAATCATTTCTGGGTAACAATTAAGTATCTTACTGTAATAGTTTACAATTTAAATGGTCAAAAAGAAACAAATGGTTTTTTAGTAAAATAAACTTTCTCAGGCAAGAATTTTGCTAGGACTATCTGGGAGTGGTCTGAGTTGGGAGGGGGGGAATATTTAACCTCAATTGGAGGTGTACCTGTGGATGTATTTCAAGGCCTGCCTTCAAACTCAGTGCCTCTTTGCTTGACATCATGGGAAAATCAAAAGAAATCAGCCAAGACCTCAGAAAAAAAATTGTAGACCTCCACAAGTCTGGTTCATCCTTGGGAGCAATTTCCAAATGCCTGACGGTACCACGTTCATCTGTACAAACAATAGTACGCAAGTATAAACACCATGGGACCACGCAGCCGTCATACCGCTCAGGAAGGAGACGCGTTCTGTCTCCTAGAGATGAACGTACTTTGGTGTGAAAAGTGCAAATCAATCCCAGAACAAAAGCAAAGGACCTTGTGAAGATGCTGGAGGAAACAGGTAAGGTACAAAAGCATCTATATCCACAGTAAAACAAGTCCTATATCGACATAACCTGAAAGGCCGCTCAGCAAGGAAGAAGCCACTGCTCCAAAACCACCATAAAAAAGCCAGACTACGGTTTGCAACTGCACATGGGGACAAAGATCGTACTTTTTGGAGAAATGTCCTCTGGTCTGATGAAACAAAAATAGAACTGTTTGGCCATAATGACCATTGTTATGTTTGGAGGAAAAAGGGGGTACCTTGCAAGCCGAAGAACACCATTACAACCGTGAAGCACAGGGGTGGCAGCATCATGCTGTGGGGTTGCTTTGCTGCAGGAAGGACTGGTGCACTTCACAAAATAGATGTCATCATGAGGAAGGAAAATGATGTGGATATATTGAAGCAACATCTCAAGACATCAATCAGGACGTTAAAGCTTGGTCGCAAATGGGTCTTCCAAATGGACAATGATCCCAAGCACACTTCCAAAGTTGTGGCAAATTGGCTTAAGGACAACAAAGTCAAGGTATTGGACTGGCCATCACAAAGCCCTGACCTCAATCCTATAGAAAATCTGTGGGCAGAACTGAAAAAGCGTGCGCGAAAGCAAGGAGGCCCTACAAACCTGACTCCAGTTACACCAGCTCTGTCAGGAGGAATGGGCCAAAAATTCACCCAACTTATTGTGGGAAGCTTGTGGAAGGCTACCCGAAACGTTTGACACAAGTTAAGCAATTTAAAGACAATGCTACCAAATACTAATTGAGTGTATGTAAACTTCGGACCCACTGGGAATGTGATAAAAGAAATAAAAGCTGAAATAAATCCTACTCTCTGCTACTATTCTGACATTTCACATTCTTAAAATAAAGTGGTGATCCTAACTGACCTAAGACAGGGAATTTTTACTAGGATTAAATGTCAGGAATTGTGAAAAACTGAGTTTAAATGTATTTGGCTAAGGGGTATGTAAACTTCCGACTTCAACTGTAACATGCTGTTTCAACATACACATCCATGCATTGCAAACTGACTCTCATATTTGTGTAATTGCTGAACCATGCTCATGCTTTTGTTTGTCTTTTCTATGTGTCCCTCTGCCCTCCAATTGGACAGTCCTGAAGACTGAAAGACTGTTTTCTTTCTTTGCCATCCTGCACTTTTATAGTCAGTACAGAGCTCATCATTGAGTGGGGGAGGTGTTGACATTTCATTATTTCTCCTGTCCTTTTCTGTCTTTTTCAGTAGAAGAGACCTTTTCTATTTCTGGATTTGAACTTTGAAATAATAGTTACACGACAGACACTGTTGTTCCAATACGGTTTCCATAGGATCAGAGAAACAGAACTCATCTTGAAACAGGAAAATATACAACAAGTTTCAAGTAAACGGAGGACTTTTAATTTGAAAATTATTGCTCGATTTGGACCCGTCAATGTCGCTGATTTCCAGGAGCTAAACTGTGCATCATTTGCTTCACAAAATCCCACAAATGTGAACGCTCCAGAAATAAATATCGCAAGAATGTAATTATGTGTGAGAGTCAGAGGTTTGAAACTGGAATATAATATAATATAATATGCCATTTAAAAGTCGCTTTCATCCAAAGCGATTTACAGTAATGAGTGCATACATTTTAAGTATGGGTGGCCCAGGGAAATTAGACTTTTCAAAGCAATTTTTTGTATCTCTTTCTTTGTAATACTGTATGTATTCCGTAATTTTGAATTGATCTCTTCCCACTGGGCACATAAGTCAATTCAACTTCTATTCCACGTTGGAAACAACTTTGATGCCCAGTGGGTTTATTGTGTCACAGTGAATTTTATAATCTGCAGTTGTAACCGGCACTGTTATGCACGGCTGTATCTCTGCATTGTGTGTGATTGATTGGGACTATAGACGTGGACTTCGGAGATCAGGCTGTTTGAATGAATCAGAATTCTCTCTGCATCCAAAAGAAAAGACAAAATATTTGTAGAGCACAAATATGTTCTGCCCATTGTCGCCTCTTTCTACAACATAGACGCACAATACAAAGGACTGGGATCAGTCGAGGAGCTAGCCATCGTTCACACATACAATACCTTAGCTAGCTAGTAACCACATGTTGAATTCAGAATGATAATATCATCCTAAAAAGTACAATTACATTTAAATTTTTTAGTCATTTAGCAGACGCTCTTATCCAGAGCGACTTACAGGAGCAATTAGGGTTAAGCGCCTTGCTTAAGGGCACATCGACAGATTTTTCACCTAGTCGGCTCGGGGATTAGAACCAGCGACCTTTCGGTTACTGGCACAACGCTCTTACCCACTAAGCTACAATTGCATCTTAACAATACCATCCACTCATGAGTAAACTCTAAATATACAACATTATTCATGAACAAAACACTGTGTGTATGACTTTGTGCTTGAAGGAATCTAACTTTTCTAAAGCGTGCCTACCTCTCAAAGTGCATCAAAATTATTTGAGCACGCAGGGCAAAACGTAAGTACACACTCTCCTATTCCCAGGATGCAGGCATGCATAATAACAAATCAACATGCTATATTAATATATGAACATTGTGAAATTCAGAAAGTCCTTTAACAACTGTTACATTCACCCCTCCTGAATTTCACCAACCTTGTAAAACGAAACAAAATAATCTACCAAGCTCAAGGCATAATTCTGAATTCAGCTCAAAGCTACCCATAGGGTTCAGGGCAAGTGAAAGTTGGTCAGAACTTCAACTGCCCGTAGATGCTGTTATGATTTACCAGTATTAGAACCCAAATGCAGACAAGTACACCAAGCCAGAGAAGGTTTAACAGGTTTATTTAAAATGTTCAATAGTCCAGGTTTCCAATAATAGGGGAAGAGCAAGTCCAGGTTACAGGGAGGGTAACAGATCCAGGTCAGGGCAGGTGTGGTACCGTAATGTCCTAGTGTCCGTGGTGAGTCCAAAAGAGAGGTCCGGTAGTGGAGAGCAGGATGGTGGTGGCAGGAGTGAAGCGGAGGCAGGAGTCAGGTTCCAAATATCTGTGGCACAGGAGAAAAGTAAATAGAACAGGCCAAAACACAAAGAGCAAAAATAAACAGGTTGAGTCGGCAGCGAGACTAACATGGTCGTCTTGACTATGATCTGACGATGAGTGGTAAGTTTGACCGGGTCTTAAAGGCTGAGGTGATTATGGTGAATGAGCTGCAGCTGGAACCCTGACTCCCGCACACCAGACTTCACTCCTGCAATCAAGGACAGACAGAGGGGAGGGAGAGAGCAGAGAGAGAGCTACCTAGCAGCAGTAGGCCTAACAGTACCCCCCCTCTACGGACGCCACCTGGCGGCCGACGGGGTTTATCGGGATGTAACCTCCAGAAACTCTTGGACCAGAGCAGGATCCACAATGAAGCTCCTGGGCACCCAGGAACGTTCCTCAGGACCATAACCCTCCCAATCCACCAGGTACTGGAAACCACGACGGCGGCGAACATCCAGAAGTCGCCGGACAGTGTAGACCGGACCCCACCCACGATCCTGGGCGGAGGAGGGGGACGAGAGGGCGGGCACAGAGGGCTAACCGACACAGGCTTAATCTGGGAAACATGAAAGGTGGAATGAACCCGTAGGGAGGCAGGAAGCTGTAGCTTAACCGCGCAGGGGGTTAACAATAGACAGTATCTTGAACGGTCCTATAAAACGAGGCGCCATCTTCTTAGACTCCACCTTCAATGGAAGGTCCCGTGACTTCAGCCATACCTCTTGACCAGGAGAGTAACCGGGAGCCTGGGACCGGTGACGGTTGGCTTGCCTCTGCATGTACGCCGAAGCTCGGGACAGAGCTACCCTGGCCTTCCTCCAGACCCTGAAGCAGCGGCGCATGTGGGACTGCACCGAGGGTACCGCCAGTTCCCTCTCTTGAGAAGGGAACAGGGAGGTTGATAACCCAGAGCACACAAAAAGGAGACAAACCAGAGGAAGCGTTAGTCAAGGTGTTATGAGCATATTCCACCCAGGGGAGCATGGAGCTCCATGACCCAGGGTTAGACCCTGTGACACAGCGAAGAGCGGTCTCCATCTCCTGGTTCGCTCTCTCGGCTTGCCCGTTGGTCTGGGGGTGATATCCAGAGGACAGGCTGGATGTAATGCCCAAAGCTTTACAGAAAGCTTTCCACACCTGGGAGACAAACTGGGGACCCCTGTCAGAGACAATATCCGTGGGTAGACCATGAGAGCGGAACACATGTTCAACCAAAATATCAGCCGTCTCTCTGGCAGTGGGCAGTTTAGGTAGGGCCAAAAAATGAGCGAACTTCGAAAAACGATCAATCACCGTAAGAATTACAGTCTTTCCAGACGAGGGGGGAAGTCCAGTGACAAAATCCATAGCGATATGCGACCAGGGCCGGCTGGGTATAGGTAGAGGTCGTAGATGACCAGCGCTGGCCTGGGTGGAGTTCTTACTTCGTGCACATACCGTACAAGCAGCAATGAAGGCTCGAGTGTCCGCCTCCATCGTGGCCCACCAGAACTTCCGTCGCACAAAGTCAAGGGTCCGCGAAACTCCAGGGTGACAGGTAAGGGGAGACAGTGAGCCCACTGAAGTACCTGGGAGCGAGCAGACTCAGGGACAAACATCCGTTAGGAGGACCCCTCCCAGGGTCAGCTTGATGATGTTGAGCCTGTCTAACAATCCCCTCGATGTCACATGTGACGACCGCAATACTGCAGGTAGGAGGCAAAATGGGTTCAGGGTTACTACCAGTATCAACAGCCGAATGAACACGAGACAGGGCGTCAGGCTTGACGTTACGTGACCCAGGACGGTAAGACAGAGAAAAATTGAATCTCCCAAAAAATAGTGCCCACCTGGCTTGACGGGGGTTGAGCTGCTTCGCTGACTGGAGGTAAGCCAGATTCTTATGATCCGTCCAAACGATGAAGGGTTGTTCCGCCCCCTCCAACCAATGTCGCCACTCCTCGAGAGCCAGCTTAACGGCGAGCAGTTCACGATTGCCAACATCATAATTCCTCTCTGCCTGAGAAAGTTTCCTTGAGAGAAAAGCACAGGGATGCAGTTTGTTATCTTCAGGAGAACGCCAGACAACACCGCACCTACCCCAGTGTCGGATGCATCCACCTCCACGACAAACTGGCGGTCGGGGTCCGGCTGCATCAGAATGGGAGCCGAGGCGAAGCGATGTTTCAGTTCTTCGAACGCTGATTCGGCCCCTTCATTCCAAGCGAACGGTCGTGAGATGGAGGTGAGAGCGGTGAGTAGGCGCCGCAATGCGGCTGTAGTCCTTGATGAACCTCCTATAGAAGTTCGCAAACCCCAGAAATCGTTGAAGTTGTTTTGCGGGTAGAGGGGGCTGGCCAGTCCGTGACAGCAGAGATCTTAGCTGGGTCCATCCGCAACTCCCCCTGAGCGATGATGTAACCCAAAAAAGAGGTCTCAGACACATGAAATTCACATTTCTCCATCTTCACAAACAGTTTGTTCTCCAACAACCTTTGCAACACCTGGCGCACATGCAGTTCATGTTCCTGGGAGGACTCTGAGAAAATCAAGATATCATCCAGATAGACAAAAACAAACCGATTCAACATGTCCCGAAGGACATCATTGACTAGTGCCTGAAAAACAGCAGGGGCATTAGACAACCCAAAAGGCATAACCAGATACTCAAAATGTCCCAAGGGTGTGTTGAAGGCAGTCTTCCATTCATCACCTTTACGAATGCGCACCAGGTGATACGCATTTCGTAGATCCAGTTTCGTAAAGATGGTAGCACCATGAAGGAGGGGAAAAGCAGAATTAATCAAAGGCAGAGAATACTTGTTCTTAATGGTGATGTTGTTAAGTCCACGGTAATCAATACAGGGTCTGAGGGTCTTATCCTTCTTAGCAACAAAAAGAATCCCGCTCCTACAGGTGACGAGGAAGGACGCATAATACCTGCCGCCAAGGAGTCCCGAATGTAGTTCTCCATAGCCTCCGTCTCCGGCCGGGAGATTGTACAGGCGACTGCTGGGGAGCGGGGCTCCTGGCTGGAGGTCAATGGCACAGTCGTAAGGCCGGTGAGGAGGAAGAGAAGTAGCTCTGTGTTTGCAGAAAACGGATGCCAGGTCATGATACACGTCAGGAACATTAGAAAGATCCATGGACTCCAGTGGAGGTCGAGGCACAGTACTGGCAGGAGTCAGAGCAGAACACAAACAATTCACATGACAAAATGTGCTCCATGAAACAATTCTACCTGTCACCCAATCAATGTGTGGATTGTGTCTTATGAGCCAGGGGATACCAAGGACCAGAGGGGTCTGTGGGCAGTCGATAATATGGAATTGAATGTTCTCCTGATGATTTCCCGACACTCTAAGACAAACAGGAACAGTCTGATGGGTAATATGGGTCAACAATTGTCCATTCAGACCCTTAGCCTGCAGCGGACAGTCCATAGGAACAGTCTCCAAATCCATTTGTTGAGCCCACTCTCTATCCAAAAGCTTTCGTCTGCACCAGAGTCAATCAGCGCACTAACAGAGAGAGATTCTGGAACTGCCACTGGAGGGATGCCTGGAGCAGAATGCGGGGAGAAGAGGAAGAATCCGCTGCTCGGCTCACCAAAACTTCTCCCATTAATGATGAGCCGGCCCTTTTCCCGGACGAACTGGGCAGGAAGGAACGAAATGACCAGCTTCTCCACAATACAGGCAGACCCGAGCCTGAATGCGACGTGCACGCTCCTCTGAGGACAACCGTGCACGACCCACCTCCATGGCTTCGGGTTCAGTGCTCCTCGTATCGACTCGGGAAGACACGGCTTTCTCCGTAGGGAAGATGCGGGAGGAGTTTGTTGATGACAGACAGGTTGCTTGGAACTAACACTCCTCTCCCGGCGGCGCTCCCGAATCCGATTATCCAACCTGATGGTGAGTGAAATAAGATTATCCAGCGTAGGCGATTCATCATATGACACCAATTCATCTTTTAAAGTCTCAGACAAAGCATTGATGAACACTCCTTGTAATGCCTCGTCATTCCAACCACTCACTGCTGCTAAAGTCCGAAACTCCACTGCCATCTCCGCCACACTGCGAGCCCCCTGCCGAAGAGAAAACAACCGTTTCGCAGCCTCCTTGCCTCGTACGGGGTGGTCAAAAACCTTCCTCATCTCAGTGGTGAAGGCAACGTAAGCGTTGCAAATGTCCGACTGACTCTCCCAGACCGCGGATCCCCAGGCACGAGCGGAACCGCTAGTAGAGTTGATAAGGTAGGCAATACGGGCTCTTTCTGAGGCGTAGGTGAGGGGCTGTTGTTCAAACACTAACGAGCATTGAGTCAAAAAAATCGCCACAGGTTCCCATGTTCCCGTCATAGCGCTCTGGAGCAGGAACAAAAGGCTCTCTGATCTGGGCTGAAGGGGTAGTAAGGGCAGACACTTGATTGGTGAGTAATTGAACCTGATTAAGCAGCACCTGACTGTCCTCAGCAATCGTCTTAAACAGGGTATCATGTTGGCCAAGTAAAATGCCCTGATTGGCTATGGCAGTCCAAATTTGAGTGCACTCTGGGGTGGTATCCAAGCTACTGTCTGCTGGGCTCATCGTTTGGTCAGATCATACTGTTATGATTTACCAGTATTAGAACCCAAATGCAGACAAGTACACCAAGCCAGAGAAGGTTTAACAGGTTTATTTAAAATGTTCAATAGTCCAGGTTTCCAATAATAGGGGAAGAGCAAGTCCAGGTTACAGGGAGGGTAACAGATCCAGGTCAGGGCAGGTGTGGTACCGTAATGTCCTAGTGTCCGTGGTGAGTCCAAAAGAGAGGTCCGGTAGTGGAGAGCAGGATGGTGGTGGCAGGAGTGAAGCGGAGGCAGGAGTCAGGTTCCAAATATCTGTGGCACAGGAGAAAAAGTAAATAGAACAGGCCAAAACACAAAGAGCAAAAATAAACAGGTTGAGTCGGCAGCGAGACTAACATGGTCGTCTTGACTATGATCTGACGATGAGTGGTAAGTTTGACCGGGTGTTAAAGGCTGAGGTGATTATGGTGAATGAGCTGCAGCTGGAACCCTGACTCCCGCACACCAGACTTCACTCCTGCAATCAAGGACAGACAGAGGGGAGGGAGAGAGCAGAGAGAGAGCTACCTAGCAGCAGTAGGCCTAACAGATGCATAGTGCCTCTTACACTATATCTACCTTCTTAGCCGTAAAATAAACTGTAATTCTGTACTATATCTCTGTACTATGTTCAACTTGCACCTTCTGGGGGATTGACTCAATTAGTCTCTTGACAGGTTTAACTACCCTCCCTGCCCTTGTGTGACCCACCACTGGGCTAGGGGCCATGGTGACTAACAGTGGTTCTGGCCTTAGATCATTGATCAGAGGAGGGTTTGAAGGAATCAGCTCCAGGATCTCAGAAGTGCTTCCCAGGTCATTTTCCTCAGGCAGGCGAGGTTCTTCTGGTTCTGTCTTTGCATCCGATGTCCTCAGCTCGGAGTAATCGCTTGACTCCTCCGCCATCCAAGATGCGCTTTTCTCCCCAGAGTCCTCCATGTCTTCCCTGTCCAATCCATCACCAGAATGCGTTGCCTCTTCTGCATCTACATGGATCGAAAGTCCTGCAGCATCACTGTCATTGAAGTACTCTGAATCATAAATTTCAAATGGCAGGAAGTTCACCTGCAGCAGTAGATTTCTGTGAACCACCTTCTCTCTGCCATCGCGGCCTTGGATTCTGTATGTGTGAGTAAGTGGATTGACTGAAGTCTCTGTGAAAATCTCGGGATTCCACTTGTCAGCCAACTTGCGACGGCCCCTTTCATCCTTGTTGGTGATGAGGACACGATCCCCCATGGACAAACTGATGCCTTTAACCCGCTTGTCGTACTCCCGACCTTGTCATACTCCCGACCTTGTCGTACTCCCGACCTTGTCGTCTCTGTTGCTTGTCAGTGTGCCTTTGGGCAACACTCATAGCTTCCTTCAGCCCAGTGATCAGCGTCTCGACATACTTGTTGCAATCCACAACACTGGAGTCGTCCAAGACATTGTGGAACATCACATTCACTGGTAGCCGAGGAACCCTACCAAACATGAGAAAGAATGGAGCATAGCCCGTGGTCTCGTGAACAGTGGCATTATAGGTGAATGTCAATGACTGGATTTGTTCAGGCCAATGTTCCTTGGTTTTCAGGGGTAGACTCCTGAGCATGCTGCCTAAAGTCCTGTTGAAGCGTTCAGTCTCTCCATTCCCCATAGGGTGATATGCCGTGGTTCTTGACTTTTGGACACCAGAGCGCTTAAGCAATTCTGCTATTAACTCGCTCTCGAAATTCGCGCCCTGATCAGAATGGATCCTTGCAGCAAATCCATAGACACAGAAGACATGATCCCACAGTTTACGAGCTACTTGCTTGGCTGTCTGGTTTCTGCATGGCTATGCACGGGCAAGTTTAGTGAAGTGGTCAGTCACCACCAGAACGTCAACTGAGTTCTTCTTACTGTCTTCCGCTGTTCAAAAATCCAAACAAACAAACTCCACGGGAGAGCAGGTTTTGATGCTCTCTAACGGGGCTCTAGCCGCTGGCTCTGGAGTCTTTGCTAGAATGCATCTCTGGCAGCAGCGTACATACTTCTTGATGTCTCTCTCCATTGCAGGCCAGAGAAACCTCTGTCTTGCCAGGGCTAGAGTTCTAGCCTGGCCTTGATGTCCTGCAAGGTCGTGAATGCCGGTCATTGCTTTGAGTCGCAACACCTCTGGTAAGACATACTGGAATTTTTCTCCGGTTTGTGTGACTCTCTTAATGACACGATACAGAGCTCCCTCTCTTAGGATCAAGCGGTCCCACTGCTTCATCAGCAACAACACTTTAGAAGAAACATCATATCGGTCTCGTCTGGTGGGCCGTTTCTTATTGAAGACGAAAGGGATGACCTTGGAAACCACAGAGTCTTGCAGCTGGAGACCTCGAAGTTCCTCATGCAAGAGTTCAGGCAAAGTGTCAATACCAGGAGAAAGCAGCTGTTGGATGTTGGAACCAAGCTGGATTGCTTGCATCTCCGTTGAACATTCCCAGTCGATATGGAGCTGACATATAGCTTTCACTTCAGCAGTGGTCAAGGAGGTTATCTCTTGGGGATAAGAAGCCCACCGGAAGGCATCTTGGACATCATCATTTGGCGTCCCAACAGCCTCAGACAGAAGTGCTAGGTAGGACTCCCTCATAAGTCTCCGCGCGGCAGTCACTGCGAAGGGGTCGCGGCTCAGTGCGTCTGCAACTGTATTCTTGCTGCCTGGGATACGCTTCAATCGAAGTTGTACGGCGCAAGCTTGGCAACCCATCTTTGCTCGCAAGCGTCCAGCTTGGGTTTTGTCATGATGTACGTTAACGGGTTACTATCTGTCCAGACAGTGAACTCGTGCCCCTTAAGCCAGTGACTGAATTTCTCACACACGCTCCATTTCAGTGCTAGAAATTCAAGTCTGTGTGCCGGATACCTTCTCGGCGACTTACTCAGGGTCTTGCTCGCGAATGCTATGGGCCTTGCTTTATCTTCACCTTCAGGCACTTGACAAAGCACAGCCCCGAGACCATCCAAAGAAGTGTCAGTGAAGAGAATGTACGGCCTCTCAAAATCAGGGTGAGCCAGCACGACACAATTCAGAAGAGCATCCTTCAGCTTCTGGAATGCAATGACACACTCCTCAGTCCAATCCGAAAGCATCAGCTTCCAGAAAATCCCACTGTTGCCCTTCTTCCTCCCATCTCTTCCTCTTCTCTTTTGACCCCAAGTGAGTGCAAACAAAGGCTTGGCTATGGAGGAACAATCAGGAATGAAGTGCTGGTAATATAATACCATCCCCAAGAAGGATTTCAGTCTCCGAGCAGAGGGAGTACACATTTACATTTTAATCATTTAGCAGACGCTCTTATCCAGAGCGACTTACAGTTAGTGAGTGCATACATTATTATTATATATTTTTTTTTTCATACTGGCCCCCGTGGGAATAAAACCCACAACCCCGGAGTTGCAAACGCCATGCTCTACCAACTGAGCTACATCCCTGCCGGCCATTCCCTCCCCTACCCTGGAAGACGCTGGGCCAATTGTGCGCCGCCCCATGGGTCTCCCGGTCGCGGCCGGCTACGACAGAGCCTGGATTCGAACCAGGATCTCTAGTGGCACAGCTAGCACTGCGATGCAGTGCCTTAGACCACTGCACCAATCGGGAGATAGCTGAGCTTACATTTACATTTTAGTCATTTAGCAGACGCTCTTATCCAGAGCGACTTACAGGAGCAATTAGGGTTAAGTGCCTTGCTCAAGGGCACATTAACGTCATTTAGCAGACGCTCTTAGCCAGAGCGACTCACAAATTGGTGCGTTCACCCTATAGCCAGTGGGATAATCCACTTTACAATTTGGGGGGGTTAGAAGGAATAATTTATCCTATCCCAGGTATTCCTTAAAGAGGTGGGGTTTCAAATGTCTCCGGAAGGTGGTGAGTGACTCCGCTGTCCTGGCGTCGTGAGGGAGCTTGTTCCACCATTGGGGTGCCAGAGCAGCGAACAGTTTTGACTGGGCTGAGCGGGAGCTATGCTTCCGCAGAGGAAGGGAGCCAGCAGGCCAGAGGTGGATGAACGCAATGCCCTCGTTTGGGTGTAGGGACTGATCAGAGCCTGAAGGTACAGAGGTGCCGTTCCCCCTCACTGCTCCATAGGCAAGCACCATGGTCTTGTAGCGGATGCGAGCTTCAACTGGAAGCCAGTGGAGTGTGCGGAGGAGGGGGGTGACGTGAGAGAACTTGGGAAGGTTGAACACCAGACGGGCTGCGGCATTCTGGATGAGTTGTAGGGGTTTTAATGGCACAGGCAGGGAGGCCAGCCAACAGCGAGTTGCAGTAGTCCAGACGGGGAGATGACAAGTGCCTGGACCAGGACCTGCGCCGCTTCCTGTGTAAGGCAGGGTCGCACTCTCCGAATGTTGTAGAGTATGAACCTGCAGGAGCGGGTCACGCCTTGATGTTGGCGGAGAACGACAGGGTGTTGTCCAGGGGTCACGCCTAGGCTCTTCGCACTCTGGGAGGAGGACACAGCGGAGTTGTCAACCGTGATGGCGAGATCATGGAACGGGCAGTCCTTCCCCGGGAGGAAGAGCAGCTCCGTCTTGCCAGGGTTCAGCTTGAGGTGGTGATCCGTCATCCATACTGATATGTCTGCCAGACATGCAGAGATGCGATTCGCCACCTGGTTATCAGAAGGGGGAAAGGAGAAGATTAGTTGTGTATCGTCAGCGTAGCAATGATAGGAAAGGCCATGTGAGGATATGACAGAGCCAAGTGACTTGGTGTATAGGGAGAAAAGGAGAGGGCCTAGAACCGAGCCCTGGGGGACACCAGTGGTGAGAGCACGTGGTGCGGAGACAGCTTCCCGCCACGCCACTTGGTAGGAGCGACCGGTCAGATAGGACGCAATCCAGGAGTGAGCCGCGCCGGAGATGCCCAGCTCGGAGAGGGTGGAGAGGAGGATCTGATGGTTCACAGTATCAAAGGCAGCAGACAGGTCTAGAAGGACAAGAGCAGAGGAGAGAGAGTTAGCTTTAGCAGTGCGGAGAGTCTCCGTGACACAGAGAAGAGCAGTCTCAGTTGAATGACCAGTCCTGAAACCTGATTGGTTTGGATCAAGAAGGTCATTCTGAGAGAGATAGCAAGAGAGTTGGCTAAAGACGGCACGCTCAATAGTTTTGGAAAGAAAAGAAAGAAGGGATACTGGTCTGTAGTTGTTGACATCAGTGGGGTCGAGTGTTGGTTTTTTGAGAAGGGGAGCAACTCTCGCTCTCTTGAAGACGGAAGGGACATGGCCAGCGGTCAAGGATGAGTTGATCAGCGAGGTGAGGTAGGGGAGAAGGTCACCGGAGATGGTCTGGAGAAGGGAGGAGGGGATGGGGTCAAGCGGGCAGGTTGTTGGGTGGCCTGCAGTCACAAGTCGCAGGATTTTATCTGGAGAGAGAGGGAGAAAGAAGTCAAAGCATAGGGTAGGGCAGTGTGAGCAGGACCAGCAGTGTCATTAGACTTAACAAACGAGGATCGGATGTCGTCAACCTTCTTTTCAAAGTGGTTGACGAAGTCATCCACAGAGAGAGAGAGGGGGGGAGGATTCAGGAGGGAGGAAAATGTGGCAAAGAGCTTCCTAGGGTTAGAGGCAGATGCTTGGAATTTAGAGTGGTAGAAGGTGGCCTTAGCAGCAGAGCTGCCAAGATGAGCTTGGCTCATCTTGGCAATGGCCTCCACCTTCTCAGCGTCCACTGACACACCGTCCTCTTTAATTATATGTCCGAGGAATTTCACTGTTCTTCGTAGGAAGTGGCATTTCTTTGGTGCTAGTTTGAGATTGTTGGCACTTAGACGGCTAAACACAACTTCAAGTCGCTGCAGAGCCAGTTCCTCGGTGGGTGCAAAGACCAACAAGTCATCTAGGTAACAAAGGAGATTTGAGAAATGTAGGTCCCCAAATATACTTAACATCATTCTCATGAAAGAGGCCGGGCTGTTACACAGACCTTGTGGCATGCGATTGTACTCAAAGTCCCATCGGTGTGGTAAAGGCTGTGTACTTCTTGTCCTCTTCATGAACTGGAATGTTATAAAATCCTGAGGTCAAGTCCATGGTGCTGAAAAATGCACTGCCACCAAGGGCTGCGAGGCAATCTGCTTGATGAGGAAGGGGATGAGCGTCCTTCACCGTTCGTGCATTCATCCACCTGAAGTCAGTGCATAACCTCAGACTCCCGTCTTTCTTCCATACCATGACTAAAGGGGAGGCATACTCACTAACCGACTTGCGTATAAGGCCTACTTCCTCCATATCTGTTAATACCTTCCTCAGCTTCAGGTAATGAGCAGGCGGAACCCTTCTGTATGGTAGGCGGAAGGGTCTGTCATCAACCAGATGGATACGGTGAACATAACCCCTGGCTTCTCCGCAGTCCAGATTATGTCTTGAGAAGATGTCTTCATATTTTGTGATGGTATTCACAAGCTTCTCCTTTCACTGGTCAGTCACTTGGCATCCATCAATGTCGATGTCTCCTAATCCTAGATCAGACAGTCTTTGTTTCAGGTTGTGGCAGCCATTGTCATCCTGCTTCTGTTCCACTGGGGTTTTCCTCACCTCATGAAGGCCCTGAAAAATTGTTGCATCCTCAACAGCCAAGCATGTAGACACATCGGCCAGCTTCATGTTACGTCTTAGAGTGAGATGTTTATCTGAACAGTTTACTACCTTTAAAGTGACCAAGCCATCTCCCCACATGGGCGTAATAACTCTACCCACAAGTATGTTTCTGGGCATGACCTTTGACCTGGTAGGCTCGACTATTACAGTGCTGCCTGGAGACAATGCCACATTTTTAGGAAGTTTACCCCAAACTAAGGTTCAGTCTTGGGAAAAAGAGTCACAGCTTGAGTGAGCTTCACGGTCCTAATCTTGCCATCAACCTGCTGTCCCTTCCATCTTGTGACACTTGTCATCATCTGCAGAAACTGCTCACCCTCTGGTGAGTGAGTCTGGCCATCCATGTTGTTGACTAGCTTCCAGTATTCGTCAGTGCCCTTCATCTCATGCAATAGATGCTTAATGACGTTCGATCCCAGGATAAGATCATCACGCTGTCCAGGAACAACTAGGGTGGGCACTTTAACATCAATCCCATAGAAACACTTTGGTGAGGCCTTCTTCCCCCACAACCCACTAACACTAACTCTTTAGGAGGCTGATATTGCTGAGAAGGGCACCTGCTTCCAAAAGTCTCTGCTCAGTAGGTTCACTCAATGTACAGGCCATAGACCCAGTGTCAAGCATGCCCTTAAGCTGCACTTTCCCATGTACAGACACAGAGGTGTAAAACAAATCTGAAAAAGCCTCAACCTCTTGTGAACCTAACATAACAATTTTCTCTCCTTCTTTCGCATCAGAGCACAACATCTCATATGTTTTCTCAAGATCATCAGATTCTTTCTTGGGGGTAGACAGTTGAACAACCACATTTCCCCCCTTCACCTGTGGGCGTGTCAGTTTAATGGTTGCTGCTGTAGTGGGTTTCTCTGCTGCTGTGTTGGGCGTCTCTCACCGCCGGGATTGGCATAGCGTTCCCCCTGTTTTGGACAATTTGATTTCCAATGATCTGGGGAAAAGCACCAGAAGCACAGGTTCTCATGTCTACAGTGCATCACAGTGGAGTGATCTGTTGAGCCACAAACCCTGCATTCCCTACGCCTGAAGGGCTGGGCGGGGAAAGATGGCGCCCTGGCCTGTGTCTGTGAAACCATAACAGGTGGTATGCTCTTCTCTAAGGTACGTTCAAGGAGGTGAATGAGCCTCTCGATACTTGCACTCTGCCCATCTTGTTTGGCGCTTGATGTGAGAGAAGTGTCACTGCACGCACCAGCATTGGCCCCACCTTCAAATGGAGTTGTCTGGGGATGTACTGTTACTTGCTTTGAGGATACAGCGGTAGAATGACACATGGTGGCCTTTCTGCGGCGTTCATGTTCATACATTCTCTCCTGTACTTCACTTCGCAGTCCATTTCTCAGCAGACTTGTATTGGAATACTGCTGCCAGTTTGGGGTCGGGGCAGTATGTTACAAACATCATGACGACATCTGAGTTGTAACTGTCAATCTTCTTACCTTGTCTCTTAAGACCCTCGTCAGCAACATCTACGGCCTTGTTCAATCGAACCCAATACTCCATAACAGCCTCTCCGGGTACAGGTTTAGTATTGTAAAAATCAGCTAAAGGCATGCATGAGTAGGCCAATTCGCTGAAATTCTGTTTCAGAATGTCAAATACAATCTCTGGCTTCTCTTTAGGATTAACAGTTGTCTCATTGCGTAAATTTATCTTTACCATGTCTCTTGCTTTGCCAGATAATCGACTAATCATCTCATCCGATTGTTCCCCAACAGGACATCTCTTCCTCCTCAAGTATATTCTCATCAACTCCTCCCATTCATGAATGGAGCATTTGTCTGTACCATCTCCTCTATATGTAGGAGGTTCCTTTACATCTGATTGCATGATGAACTTCATTTTACTGAGGTCTACATATCCTGCTGACTCTGAGTGATGATCACTTATCTTTTCTGTACTTACTGGTGGCTCATGAGTGCTGGACCTGCCACTCTGTATTTCCTCCTAATGGAGCTCCCTATTTCCTGGGCTAGCTGAGTGACCAGCTCAGCTAAACCATCTACAGGGGCATTTTGATTAACACTAGATGAAGGGCTTTCATCAGTATTTTTAGTGGAGCAAAACATGGGGGAACCTACTGCACCTACACGCTTTACAGGTGTTTGATCAGGGTATGAGAAAAACCTCCCCTTCCCAGCAGTGAATTTGGGTTCATCATCACCATTAAAAGATGCCATGTCACTAAACCACTAATGTTATGTTAACATTTCTGTTGATGAACACACTTCTATATTAGTTAACCATAAACAGCACTCTCAATACATCGTTTTCAGAAAAGAAATAAACAGGAGAGAATATAGACTGCAGATTCGCTTTTTGCCACAAGGCGGCAGGAGTACCTTAATGATGTAAACAGAGTCTCTAGAGCAGCAGGGCAGCGGTGATTGAGCTGACGTCGATCAACGATGAATCCGGGTCTAGAATGCCCCATAACCGGCACTGTACTGCACGGCTGTATCTCTGCGTTGTGTGTGATTGATTGGGACTATAGACGTGGACTTCGGAGATCAGGCTGTTTTAATGAATCAGAATTCTCTCTGCATCCAAAAGAAAAGACAAAATATTTGTTGAGCACAAATATGTTCTGCCCATTGTCGCCTCTTTCTACAACATAGACGCACAATACAAAGGACTGGGATCAGTCGAGGAGCTAGCCATGTTCACACATACAATACCTTAGCTAGCTAGTAACCATGTTAATATCATCCTAAAAATTACAATTGCATCTTAACAATACCATCCACTCATGAGTAAACTCTAAATATACAACATTATTCATGAACAAAACACTGTGTGTATGACTTTGTGCTTGAAGGAATCTAACTTTTCTAAAGCGTGCCTACCTCTCAAAGTGCATAAAAATTATTTGAGCACGCAGGGCAAAACGTAAGTACACACTCTCCTATTCCCAGGATGCAGGCATGCATAATAACAAATCAACATGCTATATTAATATATGAACATTGTGAAATTCACAAAGTACTTTAACAACTGTTACACAGTCAGTTTCATTATGTTTTCATGTGCCATGATTCTGACATTTGACATATGATCCTCATAGGATTATGCTACATAGTTTCAGTGTTGCAGTAAATGTAATCTCAATTCAATACGATGTGCATATACATATAGCCAAATAAGATTTCCCTGAAGTTTCCTCTGGGGAAAAACAAAGTCATTCTATTAAACCCATGTTCACCTGACTGTAATCTGTGACGCAAGTGGCCTAATATGTTTGTGACGTTCCACGGAACCCTTATTGTTTAAAACTCGATTCTGATTGGCTTGCAGGACATTCAACGGTATGAATTATATAAATTAAAATGTGCTTTTACGTCAGTTTGACAGATTCACATTACCGAGCGTGTCTCAAACGGTCCTGCGGTTTTATCTGCCTAACGGTATCTTCACGCACGACTGGATAGGCCTTTTGGATACGCTTGTCCAAGGTAAGCATATGCGTCAAGCTATAGCCTACTTTTAATGTTTTAGTTCCGAACTCAAAATACTCAAGTCAAGTGATTAATCATAAAAATTAGTTGTTTTGAATGAGCATTCCAATGGCCAATGCTGTTTTTGGACTATGAGACCCTCGGCCAGTGGCGGCTCCTGAAAAAATTCTCAGGGGGGGCAATTTTTCTGATGATTTAGGTGACCTACACACATTTAAAAAAAGATATGTCCAGCAACAACATGAAGACAGGGGCAGCATATAAGTCAATGCCAGAAGTATTTATTGACTGATCTCAAAAGTGTTGGCTTACAAAAGCAAAATAAGTTATCACAGTTAAAATAATCAAGGGTGTTCTTTCACATTCCTCAACACTGCATAAACAATATGCATTTCCATAAACAAATGAAATATCAGCTGAAAATACAGCATCTTGGTATTTGTTCAGATTGCAGGATCAACAAGAGCTTTTACCACATTTTTTGCCTCATGGTTGAATTGGAAATATGTGCACCTGAGCATAATTCACAACAAGCAAGCAGGAGCTTTTGATAGAGGCTACTGAAAACATTGATGCAAGTTATTGGTAATAAGAAATTTTTATAGACTTCCATATTCTGCCCTCTTGTATAGATTTGTGAAAATGAACAGTGATAGACATTTTGCCTGAAAACAGAATTTGAAAATAATTTATAGAAAAGGTAAACACAGCTATCTGTATGGCTTTGTAAAAATGAACAACCATATTCTGGCCAATTGTATAGATTTGTAAATATGAACAACCATATTCTGGCCAATTGTATAGATTTGTAAAAATGAACATGAACAGATTATTTATTTTTTTACTTTTTTAAAAATGAAAAATAACTATTTTTAAACAACATCAACTGTGAACTGATTTGGGCGTGTGTGTGTTAAAGAGACAGACAGGGAGGGACAAAGAGAGAGAGAGGCTACATTACTTGTACTGAAACTGTTCTCTTCTCTCTTTCAATGCAGCAAAGTTGTCAATGACTTTCTCATTGAAATCAGGCATGCTGAGGACTAGTTCCCTCTCCATGGAAAGCATGGCCAGTGCATTCAGACGTTCCTGGCCCATTGAATTTCGCAGGAATGTCTTAACTCGTGTCAAAGTTGAGAAACATCTCTCAGCTTCAGCTGTTGTCATGGGAGTAGTTATGAGGATGTTCAACAGAGTCACAGTCTCAGAGAACGTCTCCTGGAGGTTGTAGCTCATGAGAACCTGGTACAGTGCCAGTGCACCACAGTTTGACTTTCTCGTCGTCGGCAAAAAGACCGTTCAGTCTCTCCAAAAGCACACTGGCGATTGAGACTGAGGTTGATTCCGAGATGGGAAGGAACTCAAAAAAGCGCTCCTGCACTTTGTGGTTGCTATCTATGTACCTCAGCACAAGCACCAGCTGTGTCTGTGTAGAAACGTCCGTGGTCTCGTCAGCTTGGATAGCTACGAAGTTCGCCGACTTCACCTCCTCCACAATATGTTCCCTCATGACCGCTAGCATACACTCCAGTAGCTCGTTTTGAATGGTCTTTGATGTGAACTTCTTTCAAAGAGACAATCGAGTTGCACTGAACGCTAGCCATCTTGATAGTAGTACGTGAATTGATTGACGCTGCTACCCGCTCTTTTCTTAGTTACGTTCATGGTTATGTTACGTATGACGAAAGCGCGTAAGTGCAAGCCCTCAGAAACCCATAGAGATTGTATTGAAAAAAAAAAAGATTTTACATGACAGGCTATGAGATACTTCTGGGGTGATTTTCAACCTGACTGAAATCGCCCCAAAAGGGGCGGGGCCATTTGAAGCACGACTTTAGCCTGATTGGACATTTAGTGGCAGATCAGACGTCTAGATTAGAACACTGATAACTACTGTTGCCGTGATATAATTGATTAGAAAAAAAATCCCTTCCTTTTCCCGTTTGGCAGTGCGTCGCCCATATCGCCCTAATGAACACACCGCCCCTGCCCTCGGCTATATACTATGATGAGACAATAACAAGCATAGATTATGCATTACGCATTGCACGAGTCAGTGTCCAGGAAGGAATATAAAGTTGCTATTTTTGCGAATAATCAGTTGACACTGACTCGTTCAATGGGTAATGCAAAATCTATGCATGTTATTTGCTCATCATAGTATATAGCCCAGGGTCTCATAGTCCAAAAACAGCATGGCCACTGGAACGCTCATTGATGGAATATTCCATATTACCATGGCAGTTATGCATTACAAATTCACAATATTACTTGTATTTCAATGATTCATAAAGGCCCAAGACATAAAGTAGCCTGCAATCATTCCATTGCTGACCCATCGGATGGTTATCACATAGAGGATTGGCTTAATCTAGAATCATGGATACCTTTCATGTGAGTACTCACACACCAGATTTTTTACATACCTCAGAAGGACCAACTGGGATTGCAATATCTGGAGGCACTGTCTCATGTACAATTGTTAATGTTATCTCTGAAATGTCTAACAAAATGTTGACTTGACCGTTTCATCAAGATCTGTGCATCACAAGTTGGAACTAGTGGTCAAAATTGGGACAATGTTGCCCAAAATAAATGTTTTCATGGAGGTAAGCACTACACTTCTGATGGGTTTAAAGATTGTATCGTATCACTTTATCTAGTAAAAAAAAGTAAACCCCAGCTGTTGTTATTCTTTTCCCAGGGAAGAACAATCCCCCAAATGCCATGAATGTTTCATTGCTGAACAACCATAGATATTTTTCCTCTAATTTGGCTCACGTTCCTCCAACAGTGAACAAGACCTGCCAACAGAGCTCACTGGAGCAGGGAGACATCCCGTCATCCCTTCGGCACCTGACAAAGTACACTTTTTTCTTCTAAATAACACTATAGTAACATCTTCTGCACAAAGGTACATTCCTAATAAGATTGGTGTTAAGTGAGAAAGAATCCTAAAGATGGTCCAATGGGCATTGTCTGAAGCCTCTCATCACCTCAGTATGTTGAACCACCTGATTTCCTATAGGATTCAGATCCTGCTGAACGATGTTAAGCAGTCGATTAACCACATGCAGGGGAAGCTGAACACCATGCAGGGGCAGTGTATTGAGTTGCAGACTGCCATATCTAAGGTAGTGCCAGATGAGTCTGAGATACAGAAGAATAAGTATATGATGGTATGGTGATAATGATTGAGATGGTGATTATAATAATGATGACTAGCGGTACCCCACCCTACGGGCGGTAAATCATTGGATCTGATTAATTCAGTTCAATGCAATTCAATCTTTGAGGACTGCAACCATAGAAATACAATTTATTTATGCTACTAATAAGCTATTGTCAACTTCCCATCTATGGTTATTTTGCTCACTGCTCACTGTGAATTGCTCACTGTTACCATTTGTGTGCAACTATTATTGATTTCTCTCAGAAAAATAATTTGGTTGCAAATGTAACTGGGGCCATGTAAATAATTGTTAGGCTACTCATTTTGAATCCATTGGTGGCAACGTGTGGGACCATAAAAGTCTGTGTGCGACTGGGCACAGTAAAATAATGTGGTTGCTGACCTGCCCTACATCATAGAAGGCCCCTCACCATATGTCGCGTTCAAGTGCAAGTCGGAACTAGGAAACTCTGACATTTCTGATCCCAATTTTCCCACGTGTGAAGTATCAGAATCAACCAATAGGAAACTCTACGCAAATAACTTATATTCATTTTAACTCTGAGGTTCCAAGTTTCCGATAGTACGTGAATGTGTCAATAATTGCCATGGTAATTTTAAATGTTCAGTCAGTGAGCATTATGGGTAATTGTCCTACATACTTACATCAAATGCTTTATGACAGCATCATCTCCTGTAGTTAAGAGTGCCATTCCAAACACATATTTTTTTAAATAAACAAAAATACAAAACACAGCGGAATATGCCTAAAATGAAGAACATCCACTCAAAATTGTAGAAGGAGATCCCCCGCAGCAAAGAGGCTTACGGTATTATAATATATTGTAGATAACATTAATGTAATTTGTGTATTTACAGTATCAGTACACGTACAAATGAATGTACATGTTTGGGATTGATCTACAATGAGTGTACAAAACATTAAGAACAGCTTCATAATATTGAGTTGGGTGGTGGACCAATCTTGATACACACGGAAAACTGTTCAGCGTGAAAAACCCAGCAGCGTTGCAGTTCTTGACACAAACCGGTGCGCCTGGCACCTACTACCATACCCCATTCAAAGGTTCTTAAAAATGTTGTCTTGCCCATTCACCGTCTGAATGGCACACATACACAATCCATGTCTCAATTGTCTCAAGGCTTAAAAATTATTCTTTAACCTCAATCCATCTACACTGAGAAGTGGATTTAACAAGTGACATCAATAATAGATTATAGCTTTCACCTGGTCAGTCTATGTCATGGAAAGAGCAGGTGTTCTTAATGTTTTCCACACTCAGTGTATGTGACAATGATGTTATAGATTGCAAGTGGTTGATATTTTAGGGAATTACTATGTGTTCTATATTATACCTGCAGATCATCCCAGCAGCCGACGTTGCTGTACAGAGTGGGGGGGGGGAAACATCCAACATCGCGCTGTACAGAGTGGGGGGGGGGGAAACATCCAACATCGCTGGGCAGGGGGAGGGGATCCTCCCAAAAGCCAACTTTGCTGCGCAGAGGGAGGAGATCCTCCGAGCATCAGGCCTCATCCCTGCACAGAGGGATGGGATCCTCCAATCAACCAGTGTCCCTGCACAGAGGGAAGGGATTCTCCCAGCAGTCATCATCACTGCACAGAGGGAGTTGATCCTCCTGATGGCCAGTGTCACTGCGCAAAGGAAGGGAATCTTCCCAACAGCCAGCGTCCCTGCTCACAGGGAGTGGATCTTCCCAAAGGCCAGTGTTCCTGCACAGAGGGAGGGGATCCTCCCCACAGCCAGTGTCCCTGTGGAGAATGGAAACAATCATCCACAACCACCTCCCATCATCCCCATGTTGGCACCACTGTGGAAATGGGATGGTGGAGTGTGTACTCCACCTGTGGATTTCTATTCCAAGAGAAGAGGTCATTTAAGCCTTATCTAATAAGTAAAGACATTGCCATTGTGATAGCGTGGGAATAAGTTGTGACAGACCAAATGTGTATGTATGGCTCATGTGAGTGTATGGCTGTAATACTTTCATGCATTTTCTACATAAAACAGGTTTAGCTCTATTTTCTATTTACATTTTTCGTCATTTAGCAGACACTCTTATCCAGAGCGATTTACAGTAGTGAGTGCATACATTTTCGTAATCCAGTCAATCTCTCCAGGATATCGCAGGGATTTTTCTGATATTACCTTCCAGTAATCCCTGTGACTGCTTGGAGGTTAAGATTGGGTTGTAACAGAGTATCAGAGCAAGACGTTCCTACCTGTCAGCTAGTGATTGTTCTGTATGGTGACATGAGCAGAGTCGCCTGACTTCTCCCACTTATTACAGATGTCCGGCTTAGATATGTTGAGCATCCTGCTATGATGTCCATCACCAAGCCAGAACACTCCGAGGCCAACCCTCAGTGCCAGACTGGCAGCCGGCCGGTGGCTGAGCCCGAGACCCCTGCTGTTCACAAGAACAGTGGAAGCTGGCTCAGCTGGGTCTTTGGGAGTGGACAAGTTAATAAGAAGGAGGTTCATCTACCTGAGGACAAAGACAGATCTGTAAGGAACCTGCTATTTACAGTATATTCTATGTAGAGACAATTGGGTGGATTATTCATTTTTCATTTTTGGCTTGCTTCACATTGCTAATATCTTCTTCCTCAGATTGTCTGGGATCCAACTCTGCACAGATGGGTTGACAAAACTGAGCCCAAGGCTGAGGTATACACTTAAATTACATTCAATAAAAAGCAGTGAAAGACCATTGTATTTCAACTGTGCTAATGTTACTAACAATTTAGAAAATGTGTTGATGTGTTTTACAGAACAAGCTTGTACCACCAACTCCACCGATGGGGATGTATGGATTTCAGGGGAACCCTGGCAGTGTCCCCAAAGGAGTGAATCCTTACTCCATGAAAGCAGGTGAATATTGTTTTAGACTACATGTGGTTTAACTCCAAGAATCTGTCAGCCAATCCTAGCTTTCCCTGGTGATCTCCTGCTAACACCTTTCCCACTACCAGCAGGTCTATGGGGCAGCAGATACCCTACAATGCATTACACTGATGGGACCAACTCAAAGCCTCCAAGCCAGGGGCCTGGACCACTTCCTCGACAGCTCTCTGGCCTGCTCCCTCCCTCACACTTTGACCTTATGGCACCAATGATTGTGCCACCTGACACTCTACCCTACTGATGTATGAATCTGGAAAATCCTTCCAAAATGTATCCATTCATCATTAACTGAGCTTTTACTTTAACATAGCAAAAGGCTGAAGTAGCACGGATGTTAACTATTTTTCTTTTTGTCCAACAGGCCAACAGGCAAATTCACCATACATTTTTCAGCATAAAAAAACGTCAGCATTGAACATTTATTAAAAGATCATCTTTTAATTATATCTCTCCTTCGGGTCGTCATGTTCAATTTAATTTGATGTGTTCTATCATAATTTACCATGCTCATTGCTTGTGCATTGCTTTACGTTACATACTGTACAGACAAGTATATTTGACACACAACAAACCCATCTAATGACACTGGTTTTATTGTCTCATTGGTTGATTCAGGAAATGTAACTCATCTGCTTGACTGGAAACAATATTATTCTTTCATTCAGAGGGCACATGGTTGGTGATTGTAGACACAGGTTAACTCAGTTGATTTTAATTGCTGAAAGGCCAAGGCGAGTGAGCACAATTGAGAGATGGTCCGTGCAATCCAGGTTCCTTGGGACGTCCTTACCCCATTGAAGTTGAAATGTAAAATGGTTAGGGTTAGGTAAGGGTTATGGTTAAGGTTAGTGTAAGGGTAAGGGTTAAGGTTAGGGTTTAGAGTAAGGGACGTCCCAAGGATTCCGAATAGCACTGAGCATTGAAAGATGACTGTGAGAATTTGAATCTCCAGTCTGTCACAGCACAAGCATTGGTGTATATGGCCATTTGTTTTTATTCATTTTTCAATTTTATAACACACAGCAGGTCAATACAAACACTGCAGTAAATTAATGTGAGATGAATAAATTACAGTGAGTCTGATTCCCAGAAAATGCATCCAAAGAGATTTTAGAGAACATTAAAGGCCCAATGCAGCCATTCTTATCTCAATATCAAATCATTTCTGGGTAACAATTAAGTATCTTACTGTAATAGTTTACAATTAAAATGGTCAAAAAGAAACAAATCGTTTTTTAGTAAAATAAACTTTCTCAGGCAAAAATTTTGCTAGGACTATCTGGGAGTGGTCTGAGTTGGGAGGGGGGGAATATTTAATCTGAAAACTAGCTGTTATTGGCAGAGGTTTGGAACGCTCTTTGTTATTGGTCTATATAAACCTATATCACCTGGTGATGTCACCAGGCAAGCCAAAACTCCAACCATGCAAAACCTGCTGATTAGAAGGTCCTGTGTAGATTGTGTTTTCAACCAGCAACTATCAGGAAATAACTTTTACAGTGTTAGTTTCATTAGCTGTTGTACAATATGATACAAAACACAGGAAAAACTGCATTTATTGTTGTGAAATTGCTAGATATTATTTGTTAGATATTACTGCACTGTTGGGAGCTAGAAACACAAGCTTTTCACTACACCCGCAATAATATCTGTTAAACGTGTATGTGATTGACTGCACTGGGCCTTTAACATTGTGAGCTCACTGTTGCATGTATTCTCATAAGAATATTCTCTGTTGAAAAGCTGAAGGTCATCTTTCAATTATTATATATATATTTTTTTTATTACGTCATTACAAAAACCTTGTATGTAACAGCTATCAGATCCTGTCTCAACATAGTATAAATATAAGACTCTAACCATAATCATCCATACACCAAAATAATGACTGACACTGACCACATTTAAATGTGCACAGTATTCCGAATAGTTGCTCATATCCAGCTTAAGGTCTTATTCGGGATAAGCTGTTTTTATGCACCTTTGATATCCCACTCATGAGTATGCCTGCTCCATCAATTAACAGAATATTCCTCATTTAAACTCATATAGGTTAAATGGAATAGTAACTGAAATACGGACACTGACTGTAGGCCTATAACCTCCCAGTGGTGTAAAGTACTTAAATAGTACTTTAAAGTATTTTTACTTAAGTCGTTTTTGGTGGTATCTGTACTTTTCTTTAATATTGCAATTTTTTTTACAACTTTTACTTCACTACATTCCTTATGAAAATAATGTACGTTTTACTACATACATTTTCCCTGACATGCAAAAGTACTCGTTACATTTTGAATGCTTAGCAGGACAGGAAAAGTGTCCAATTCATTTACATTTCAGTCATTTGTATCTAGAGCGATTTACAGTAGTGAGTGCATTCATTTTCATACTTTGCTCGAGCTAGTCCCACGTGGGAATCGAATCCACAATCCTGACATTGCACGTGCCATGCTCTACCAACTGAGCTACACCGGAACATGCCTCTATCAAGAGAACAGGTGTTCATCCCTACTGCCTCTGATCTGGTGGACTCATTAAACACACATGCTTTGTTTGTAAATGATGTCTGAATGTTGAAGTGTGCCACAGGCTATCTGTAAATTTAAAAAACAAGAAAATTGTTCTGTCTGGTTTGCGTAATATAAGGAATTTGAAGTGATTTATACTTTTACTTTTAATACTTAAGTATTGTTGAGCAATTACATTTACTTTTGATACTTAAGTATATTTAAAACCAAATACTTTTACTTTTACTCAAGTAGTATTTTACTGGGTGACTTTCAATGTTACTTGAGTCATTATGACAATTAAACTGAACCTCTCACGTAGCATAATATCAACTCATGCAGAATTATGAATTTCTTGCATTGAAATTATACAACAAATGTTAATTTTGTCTCGGGAACAGGAGTGGAGAAATATGATTTCTTTCTTTCAGCATCTCTTGAATAAATGTGAATGTGCGTGTAATGTGTTATCTTTGAAACTGTTATGCAAGCAGACAGTATTTCAACAACATAAAATATGCACCCAAGATGAACTGAAGTCTTGTTTCAGTCGTTTTCTCAGCTTTTCATTCCTTAAAACCGGTAAAACTGATGACATTTGGACATTTTGCACAGCACCAAGCTTTCCACTGTTTTGGAGTTATTGTGTTTTCTCCCCGGTCCCTAAACAAAACAGACAACTTTACCGGTGTTAACTAGATTACTAATGTATTAATTTGAGCACTACTTTATTTAGTCTTCTGGGGCAACAAGTTATGACAGAAGAGCAGCTGCATGTATCAAACTATAGTTGACAAACAAACAGCCTACCCAATGTCGTAAATTATAATATTATAAGCAGAAACTAAATTAGGGGTGAAAGTAGCTAATAGTAAATTATAGTAAATTAATTATAGTAGGCTACATTATTATGGAATTATTATGGTGTATCGACCTGCGCAGGTAGCCTACTTTTTGAAGTGATTTGTTTGACAATCAGATGAAAATATCATGACACAACACCCATGATTTTTCTAAATTGACCCTGCGCCGACCGCAAAACCAAAAGTAAAGGGGATAAGATGTTTACTTGTCACAGTATCCTGAGGATGGCTCACCCCTCACAGTTCTGGGGGATTTCAACCTCCCTACGTCTACATTTGACTCATTTCTCTCTGCCTCCTTCTTTCCACTCCTCTCCTCTTTTGACCTCACCCGCTCACTGTCCCCCCCTACTCACAAGGCAGGCAATACGCTTGACCTCATCTTTACTAGATGCTGTTGTTCTACTAATCTCACTGCAACTCCCCTCCAAGTCTCCGACCACTACTTTGTATCCTTTTCTCTCTCCCTCTCCTCCAGCACTACTCACTCTGCCCCTACACAGATGGTAATGCGCCGTCGCAACCTTCTCTCTCTCTCTCCCGCTACTCTCTCCTCTTCCATCCTATCATCTCTTCCCTCTGCTCAATCCTTCTCCCTCCAATCTCCTGATTCTGCCTCCTCAACCCTCCTCTCCTCCCTATCTGCATCCTTTGACTCTCTATGTCCCCTATCCTCCCGGCCGGCTCGGTCCACCCCTCCAGCTCCGTGGCTTGATGACTCATTGCGAGCTCCCAGAACAGAGCTCCGGGCAGCTGAGAGGAAATGGAAGAAAACTAGACTCCCTGCGGACCTGGCATCTTTTCACTCCCTCCTCTCTACATTTTCTTCATCTGTTTCTGCTGCTAAGGCCACTTTCTACCACTCTAAATTCCAAGCATCTGCCTCTAACCCTAGGAAGCTCTTTGCCACATTCTCCTCCCTGCTGAATCCCCCCCCCCCCCCCATCCTCCCTCTCTGTGGATGACTTCATCAACCATTTTGAAAAGAAGGTTGACGACATCCGATCCTCGTTTGTTAAGTCAAATGACACTGCTGGTCCTGCTCACACTGCCCTACCCTATGCTTTGACTTCTTTCTCCCCTCTCTCTCCAGATAAAATCTTGCGACTTGTGACGGCAGGCCGCCCAACAACCTGCCCGCTTGACCCTATCCCCTCCTCTCTTCTCCAGACCATCTCCGGTGACCTTCTCCCTTACCTCACCTCGCTGATCAACTCATCCTTGACCGCTGGCTATGTCCCTTCCGTCTTCAAGATGTCACGAACGTCAGGGTAAGGAGTAGACCAAGGCGCAGCGTTGCAGGCAAACATACTCATTTATTAGTGAAACGCGATCAAAACAACAAAAGACGGTAACGTGACAGTAAACGGTCAAACACAACCAACACGAAACAAGAACCCACAAAACACAAAGGAAAACCGACAGTTTAAATATGGCTCCCAATCAGAGACAACGAGCCAACAGCTGACACTCGTTACCTCTGATTGGGAGTCACTCAGGTACACATAGAAAAAGAACAACTAGACTACCCAACATAGAAAACGAAAACACACCGAAACAAACACACCCTGGCACAACAACTCGAGTCCATAGCCAGAGTGTGACAGTACCCCCCCCTAAAGGCACGGACTGCGACCGCGCCTAACTACGAGCAAACAGGGGAGGGTTGGGTGGGCATTCCTCCTCGGCGGCGGCTCCGGCTCCGGGCTTGATCCCCACTTCCTCTCCAACCCCCCAAAGTACTCCTGGTCCTGTCTAGCCCCGCTGGCCGGAGCCTGACTGACGACACGCGCCCCTGGCTTGGTGCGTGGAACAGGAACGGACCGGACCGGGCTGACGATACACACCCCTGGCTTGGTGCGTGGAGCAGGAATGGACCGAAATGGGCTGGCGACGCGCACCACCGACTTGGTGCGGAGAGCAGGCACGAGCCGGACAGGGCTGACGAGACGCACCACAGACTTGGTGCGGGGAGCAGGAACAGGCCGGACCGGGCTGGCGACGCGCACCACAGGTTTGGTGCAGGGATAAGGAACAAGCCGGGCCGGGCTGGCGACGCGCACCACAGACTCGATGCGGGAAGCAGGAACAGGCCGGGCCGGGCTGACGACGCGCACCATCTGCCTGGTGCGGGGAGCAGGAACAGGCCGGGCCGGGCTGACGACGCGCACCATCTGCCTGGTGCGGGGAGCAGGAACAGGCCGGGCCGGGCTGCCGACGCGCACCATCTGCCTGGTGCGGGGAGCAGGAACAGGCCGAACCGGGCTGGCGACGCGCACCATAGACTCGATGCGGAGAGCAGGAACAGGCCGGGCTGACGACGCGCACCACTGACTTGGTGGGAATGGCAGGAACAGGCCGGGCTGGGCTGACGACGCGCACCACTGACTTGGTGGGAATGGCAGGAACAGGCCGGGCTGGGCTGACGACGCGCACCACTGACTTGGTGGGAATGGCAGGAACAGGCCGGGCTGGGCTGACGACGCGCACCACTGACTTGGTGGGAATGGCAGAAACAGGCCGGGCTGGGCTGACGACGCGCACCACTGACTTGGTGGGAATGGCAGGAACAGGCCGGACCGTACTGGGGACACACACCACTGGCTCCACGCAGGGATCAGGAACGGGCCGGACCGGACTGGTAACACACCCCAGTACTTCTCGCCGTGCCTCCACACTTTCCCTCTCCTCTGTGCCCAGTGGCCCCCATAACCTGGCGGCCTTCTCTGCCAGCGCTTTGCACCACTCCACCCCGTACACCTGCTGCCCCGACGTCGTGAGCCCCCCCCTAAAAATTTCCTGGGGGACTCTCCCCGCGGCCAAGGCCTCTCTCCCTCTTGCCATACTCTCAATCATCTCCTGCCACGTCCATCCTCTCTCCTCGTCACGCTGCTTGATCTGGTTAAGGTGGGTTCTTCTGTCACGAACGTCAGGGTAAGGAGTAGACCAAGGCGCAGCGTTGCAGGCAAACATACTCATTTATTAGTGAAACGCGATCAAAACAACAAAAGACGGTAACGTGACAGTAAACGGTCAAACACAACCAACACGAAACAAGAACCCACAAAACACAAAGGAAAACCGACAGTTTAAATATGGCTCCCAATCAGAGACAACGAGCCAACAGCTGACACTCGTTACCTCTGATTGGGAGTCACTCAGGTACACATAGAAAAAGAACAACTAGACTACCCAACATAGAAAACGAAAACACACCGAAATAAACACACCCTGGCACAACAACTCGAGTCCATAGCCAGAGTGTGACACAAGAGAACGAGAGTTGCACCACTTCTCAAAAAACCAACACTCGATCCCTCTGATGTCAACAACTACAGACCAGTATCCCTTCTCTCTTTTCTCTCCAAAACTATTGAGTGTGCCGTCTTTAGCCAACTCTCTTGCTATCTCTCTCAGAATGACCTTCTTGATCCAAACCAGTCAGGTTTCAAGACTGGTCATTCAACTGAGACTGCTCTTCTCTGTGTCACGGAGGCTCTCCGCACTGCTAAAGCTAACTCTCTCTCCTCTGCTCTTGTCCTTCTAGACCTGTCTGCTGCCTTTGATACTGTGAACCATCAGATCCTCCTCTCCACCCTCTCCGAGCTGGGCATCTCCGGCGCGGCTCACTCTTGGATTGTGTCCTACCTGACCGGTCGCTCCTACCAAGTGGCGTGGCGAGAAGCTGTCTCCGCACCACGTGCTCTCACCACTGGTGTCCCCCAGGGCTCAGTTCTAGGCCCTCTCCTATTCTCGCTATACACCAAGTCACTTGGCTCTGTCATATCCTCACGTGGCCTCTCCTATCATTGCTACGCTGACGACACACAACTAATCTTCTCCTTTCCCCCTTCTGATAACCAGGTGGCGAATCGCATCTCTGCATGTCTGGCAGACATATCAGTATGGATGAAGGATCACCACCTCAAGCTGAACCTTGGCAAGACGGAGCTGCTCTTCCTGCGTTCATCCACCTCTGGCCTGCTGGCTCCCCTACCTCTGCGGAAGCATAGTTCCCGCTCAGCCCAGTCAAAACTGTTCGCTGCTCTGGCACCCCAATGGTGGAACAAGCTCCCTCACGACGCCAGGACAGCGGAGTCACTCACCACCTTCCGGAGACATTTGAAACCCCACCTCTTTAAGGAATACCTGGGATAGGATAAAGTAATCCTTCTATCCCCCCCCTTACCCCAAACCACCCCACCCCCCCAAATTTTTTTTTTAAATGCTGTATGAAAAATGTATGCACTCACTAACTGTAAGTCGCTCTGGATAAGAGCGTCTGCTAAATGACTAAAATGTAATGCTACCAAATACTAATTGAGTGTATGTAAACTTCTGACCCACTGGGAATGTGATGAAAGAAATAAAAGCTGAAATAAATCACTCTACTATTATTCACATTTATTTCACATTCATAAAATAAAGTGGTGATCCTAACTGACCTGAGACAGGGAATATTCACTAGGATTAAATGTCAGGAATTGTGAAAACTGAGTTTAAAAGTAGTTGGCTAAGGTGTATGTAAACTTCCGACTTCAACTGTATGTTCGAAAAATCCAATGTATGCACCACACAGAATGCACTACAACTGCCTCTTTTGCCTCGATCACACCAACAGTGCCTTGCATTTTGGTACACCAGAAGTACATTATTTTCTAATGGAACGCTGTGTTTGCCTTGCAGCATTGTGTTGCAGAGGCAGTTGCAGTGCATTCTGTGTTAGATTTATCAAACTGTATGCATCAAACCGTATGTGTAGACGGCTAGACAGAAATGGTAGCAGAAGGTGAATGTTGAACTTTTGTTGCACACATATCCAGATGATGCTGCGTCATGTGTGCGCCAAAAACACTATCAGTGTGATCGAGGCATGAAACGCAATGCTGCAAGGCAAAAGCAGCGTTCCATTGGAAATGAATGTACTTCTGGTGTAACCAAAATTGAACGACACGGTCGGTGTGATCGAGGCGTTCCCTAAAACGGAGGCGTGACAACAACGTGATTTTGGAGGTATGGCAACGCGAGACTACCAAAGCACAGACATCACGTTAGTTGCAGCAAACTGAAGCGCATCTAAAGTAAAAGTGTTGTTCAGGTCAATTGTCTGTTTGGTGGAAAATGTGGGGAAAAACTTGTGAAATAACTTGCACACTACACTAGCTAAGTCACTGATGACACTTGCTATATGTCTTACATTGACGTTATGATTATGAGACGGGTGAATCAAAACCTTGCATGAGGTTGCATTATACTAACATTAGCCGCCTAACTAATGTTGGCTACCTAACTAAAATAGTTATTTACAGTAGCTAACGTTAAGGTACAAGCCGATTTAGCTAAATGTACTGCTCAGTTGTGCTTGTGAGCTAATCTGCCCATTCTACCAACTGGCAGCGTAGTTAGAATAAAATGCGGTGATGTCTTCTCCGTTGCGACTCTTCTTCGGCCCTGTCATAATAATCCGATTTTCTTCCAATCCCTTTTGTTTTTGAAGACAAATGTCTAAAACCCAGAAATATTTTAGTGTGTAGGCCTGTGTCTTTTAAAAACACTAAAGTCTTCTGAACTAGTCTAGCTAGCTAGATAATTGTCTTCTTGCTAGAGTTCAACGCGGGCGCCATTACCATGTATAGCTAGCTACTGTGCAGAATTGTGAAACTAGCTACATTAAGGTCACGTGATCATACAGATGCTTTTCAAAATAAAGGTCCCTGAAAAATGTTACTTGGCTGTTAACAGGACGTTTTTCTGATTTTAAACCACCAAAAAATTGTATTTTAAATTACTTCAACATATAATAGAAACAATATATTATAGAAATCAAATAATTAATTAATTTTTTTATTTTACCTTTATTTAACTAGGCAAGTCAGTTAAGAACAAATTCTTATTTACAATGACAGCCTACACCAGCCAAACCCGGACGACGCTGGGCCAATTGTGCGCCGCCCTATGGGACTCCCAATCACGGCCGGTTGTGATACAGCCTGGAATCAAACCAGGGGGTCTGTAGTGACGCCTCAAGCACTGAGATGCAGTGCCTTAGACCACTGCGCCACGATAGGATAGAATAGAGTATATTGTTATTCAATTATATTCTCCACTGAACAATAATATAAACGCAATATGTAAAGTGTTGGTCCCATGTTTCATGAGCTGAAATAAAATATCTCAGAAATGTTCCATACAAACAAAAAGCTTATTTCTCTCAAATGATGTGCACAAATTTGTTTACATTCCTGTTAGTGAGCATTTCTCCTTTCCCAAGATAATCCATTCACCTGACAGGTGTGGCATATCAAGAAGCTGATTAAACAGCATGATCATTACACAGGTGCACCTTGTGCTGGGGACAATAAAAGGCCACTCTAAAATGTGCAGTTTTGTCACACAAAACAATGCCACAGATGTCTCAAGTTTTTAGTGAGCGTGCAATTGGCATGCTGACTGCAGGAATGTTAACCAGAGCTGTTGCCAGATATTAAATGTTCATTTCTCTACCATAAGCCGACTCCAATGACGTTTTAGAGAATTTGGCAATACGTCCAACCGGCCTCACAACCGCAGACCATATGTATGGCATCGTGTGGGCGAGCGGTTTGCTGATGTCAACAGAGTGCCCCATGGTAGCGGTGGGGTTATGGTATGGGCAGGCATAAGCTACAGACAACGAACACAATTGCATTTTATCGATGGCAATTTGAATGCACAGTGATTCCGTGACAAGATCCTGAAGTCCATTGTCTTGCCATTCATCCGACACCATCACCTCATATTTCAGCATGATAATGCACAGCCCATGATGCAATTCTGAAAATGTCCCAGTTCTTCCATGGCCTGCATTCTCACCAGAAATGTCACCCATTGAGCATGTTTGGGATGCTCTGGATCAACATCTACGACAGCATGTTCCAGGTCCCGCCAATATCCAGCAGCTTCGCACAGCCATTGAAGAAGAGTGGGACATCATTCCACAGGCCACAATCAACAACCTGATCAACTCTATGCAAAGGAGATGTGTCGTGCTGCATGAGGCAAATGGTGGTCACACCAGATACTGACTGGTTTTCTGATCCACTTATTTTTTTAAAGGTATCTTTGACAAACAAATGCATATCTGTATTCCCAGTCATGTGAAATCCATAGATTAGGGCCTAGTGAATTTATTTCCAGTGGTGGAAAAAAAAAGTAGCCAATGCTCATACTTGAGTAAAAGTAAAGATACCTTAATAGAAAATGACTCAAGTAAAAGTGAAAGTCACCCAGCAAAATACTACTTGAGTAAAAGTCAAAAAGTATTTGGTTTTAAATATACTTAAGTATTGTAAGTAAATGTAATTGCTCAAATATACTTAAGTATCAAAAGTAAATGTACAAATCATTTCAAATCCCTTATATTAAGCAAACCAGACGGCACAATTTTTTATTTTATTTTTATTGAAAGCCAGGGGCACACTCCAACACTCAGACATCATTTACAAATGAAGCATGTGTGTTTAGTGAGTCCGCCCGATCAAAGGCAGTAGGGGCGACCAGGGATGTTCTCTTGATAATTGTGTGAATTTGACCCTTTTCCTGTCCTGCTAAGCATTCAAAATGTAAAGAGTACTTTTGGGTGTCAGGGGAAAATGTGTGGAGTAAAAAGTACATTATTTTCTTTAGGAATGTAGTGAAGTAAAAGTAAAAGTAGTCAAAAATATAAATAGTAAAGGACAGTACAGATACACAAAAAAACGACTTAATTAGTACTTTTAAGTATTTTTACTTAAGTACTTTACACCACTGTTTATTTCAATTAACTGATTTCCTTATATGAACTGTAACTCAGTAAAATCTTTGAAATTGTTGCATGTTGCATTTATATTTTTGTTCAGTATAATTTAAAGCTGCTCAAGCGGCAGGTAGCTTAGTGGTTAAGAGCATTGTGCCAGTAACCGCGAGGTTGCTGGTTCTAATCCCTGAGCCTACTAGGTGGAAAATCTGTCGCTGTGCCCTTGAGCAAGGCACTTAACCCTAATTGCTCTGGATAAGAGCGTCTGCTAAATAATGTAAAATGTAATTTACCTCTTTGTTGGACATATGGAGGATGACAATGATGATGCCTAATTACACAATAGCAAGTGCTCAATCAAACAGACACACACCCATGATTTAATTATATTTCAAGTTTATAGTCTTGTTCAGATATGTCATTAACCAGGTTTCCGTCCAACCATTTTATGCGGATGAATTACCTGACCCATGTCAAATTCACGATGGGGTTGATGGAAATAGGAAATGCCGGTACAATTTTCAAAATGTCGACAGACAATTTGTTCGTTCGACATGTTGGGATCTTTTTGCGTAATATAATTGTTATATAATAACCATCATATCGAAGTAAACTTGGAGTCATAAGACGATATATGGTCTTCCCAATACGACTTGTGAAAGCATGCAGGTTATTAGGCCAAACATTAGGGATGGGTTGAAATTTGCACAATGGTTACCTGGAGGAAAATGGGGGAGGGTCATGTTTTTTCAATTTCAGTCAAGGGGAGGGTTTAGTGTTTTTTTTTCATCTTGTCCATGGGAGGGTCATGTAATTTTAATTGATGAAATGTCTATATTTTTCAGTGTTTTAGAATTAGTTGCTTATTAGGCTATACAGTGGGGAGAACAAGTATTTGATACACTGCCGATTTTGCAGGTTTTCCTAATTACAAAGCATATAGAGGTCTGTAATTTTTATCATAGGTACACTTCAACTGTGAGAGACGGCATCTAAAACAAAAAAACAGAAAATCACATTGTATGATTTTTAAGTAATTAATTTGCATTTTATTGCATGACATAAGTATTTGATACATCAGAAAAGCAGAACTTAATATTTGGTACAGAAACCTTTGTTTGCAATTACAGATATCATACGTTTCCTGTAGGTCTTGACCAGGTTTGCACACACTGCAGCAGGGATCTTGGCCCACTCCTCCATACAGACCTTCTCCAGATCCTTCAGGTTTCGGGGCTGTCGCTGGGCAATACGGACTTTCAGCTCCCTCCAAAGATTTTCTATTGGGTTCAGGTCTGGAGACTGGCTAGGCCACTCCAGGACCTTGAGATGCTTCTTACGGAGCCACTCCTTAGTTGCCCTGGCTGTGTGTTTCGGGTCGTTGTCATGCTGGAAGACCCAGCCACGACCCATCTTCAATGCTCTTACTGAGGGAAGGAGATTGTTGGCCAAGATCTCGCGATACATGGCCCCATCCATCCTCCCCTCAATACGGTGCAGTCGTCCTGTCCCCTTTGCAGAAAAGCATCCCCAAAGAATTATGTTTCAACCTCCATGCTTCACGGTTGGGATGGTGTTCTTGGGGTCCTTCTTCTTCCTCCAAACACGGCGAGTGGAGTTTAGACCAAAAAGCTCTATTTTTGTCTCATCAGACCACATGACCTTCTCCCATTCCTCCTCTGGATCATCCAGATGGTCATTGGCAAACTTCAGACGGGCCTGGACAAGCGCTGGCTTGAGCAGGGGGACCTTGTGTGCGCTGCAGGATTTTATTCCATGACGGCGTAGTGTGTTACTAATGGTTTTCTTTGAGACTGTGGTCCCAGCTTTCTTCAGGTCATTGACCAGGTCCTGCCGTGTAGTTCTGGGCTGATCCCTCACCTTCCTCATGATCATTGATGCCCCACGAGGTGAGATCTTGCATGGAGCCCCAGACTGAGGGTGATTGACCGTCATCTTGAACTTCTTCCATTTTCTAATAATTGCGCCAACAGTTGTTGCCTTCTCACCAAGCTGCTTGCCTATTGTCCTGTAGCCCATCCCAGCCTTGTGCAGCTCTACAATTTTATCCCTGATGTCCTTACACAGCTCTCTGGTCTTGGCCATTGTGGAGAGGTTGGAGTCTGTTTGATTGAGTGTGTGGACAGGTGTCTTTTATACAGGTAACGAGTTCAAACTGGTGCAGTTAATATAGGTAATGAGTGGAGAACAGGAGGGATTCTTAAAGAAAAACTAACAGGTCTGTGAGAGCCGGAATTCTTACTGGTTGGTAGGTGATCAAATACTTATGTCATGCAATAAAATGCTAATTAATTACTTAAAAATCATACAATGTGATTTTCGAGATTTTTGTTTTTCGATTCCGTCTCTCACAGTTGAAGTGTACCTATGATAAAAATTACAGACCTCTATAAGCTTTGTAAGTAGGAAAACCTGCAAAATCGGCAGTGTATCAAATACTTGTTCTCCCCACTGTATATTGATATGTGCCCGATGCCGCCCCTCATCTGCATTAAACTGCATTACACACTGCAATGGATATTTCAACCCTGACCCCTGGCCTGCTCTGCTCTTGCTGATCAAAAACGTATTTGTGTGCTGCCTAACGAATGGCAGTTCAGGAGTCGAGTCAAAGGCTTCTTACACATGTTTGAATTTTTTAGGCCTAGTCCAAAACATGCACTATCTTACACGCGGACTAGCCTATGTTCTGTTCAGTTTGAGAAGGAGTGCTTGAAGATGAGAAGGAGGACCGGAGGTCAACTTTGATAGGTTGCTACTACTATAATTGATTTGATTTAAAAACAATATGTTTCTTGCCCATGATGTATTTATCAGAGTTATTTAACTCACAATAAGCCAGATTTGAGTAACTTACTGTCACGATCGTCTAGTAGCAAAGTAGACCAAGGCGCAGCGTGTGAAAGAAACATGACTTTATTATATTAAAGTACTGAACAAAACAAAACACGATCGTGAAGTCCACAGTAACACTGACTGAACACGGAACAAAAACCCACAAACACAAGGTGAAAACAGACAGTTTAAATATGGCTCCCAATCAGAGACAACGAGCCAACAGCTGACACTCGTTACCTCTGATTGGGAGTCACTCATCCAAACAAAGAAATACAACCACATAGAACAACCCAACCAAACAGAACACCACGAAACGAACACACCCTGGCTCAACATACAAAGTCCCGGAGCCAGAGCGTGACAGTACCCCCTAAAGGCGCGGACTGCGACCGCGCCTCAAAACCCCCAAACAGGGAGGGCTGGGTGGGCATTTCTCCTCGGAGGCGGCTCCGGCCCGGGCTTGACCACCACCCTTCCACAATCCCCCCCGTAGCGCTTCCCGGTCCGGTCCGACCCCGCTGGCTGGATCTGGACCGGACATAGACGGAGCGGATTGCTCAAACTCCGTGAGTGGAGTAGCTGACCTGATCAGGCACCGGACTGACGACGCGCACCCCTGGCTTGGCGCGTGAGGCAGGAACGGACCGGACCTGGCTGACGATACGCACCCCTTGGCTTGGTGCGTGGGCCGAACGGACCTCACCAGGCTGACGACTCGCATCCTTGGCTTGGTGCGAGTAGCAGGAATGGGCTGGATCAGGCTGACGACGCACCCCGTAGGCTTGGTGCGTGGAGCAGGAACAGGCCTGGCTGGCCTGGCGACGCACACCGTAGGCTTAGTGCGTGGAGCAGGAACAGGCCGGGCCGGGCTGCCGACGCACACCGTAGGTTTGGTGCGTGGAGCAGGGACAGGCCGGGCCGGGCTGACGACGCACCCCGTAGACTTGGTGCGTGGAGCAGGAACAGGCCGGGCAGGGCTGTCGACGCACACCGTAGACTTGGTGCGTGGAGCAGGGACAGGCCGGGCTGGGCTGGCGACGCACACCGTAGGTTTGGTGCGTGGAGCAGGGACAGGCCGGGCTGGGCTGGCGACGCACACCGTAGGCTTAGTGCGAGGAGCAGGAACAGGCCGGGCAGGGCTGGCGACGCACACCGTAGGTTTGGTGCGTGGAGCAGGAACAGGCCGGGCTGGGCTGACGACGCACCCCGTAGGCTTGGTGCGTGGAGCAGGGACAGGCCGGGCTGGGCTGGCGACGCACACAGTAGGCTTTGTGCGTGGAGCAGGAACAGGCCGGGCTGGGCTGACGACGCACCCCGTAGGCTTGGTGCGTGGAGCAGGGACAGGCCGGGCTGGGCTGGCGACGCACACCGTAGGCTTTGTGCGAGGAGCAGGAACAGGCCGGGCTGGGCTGGCGACGCACACAGTAGGCTTGGTGTGTGGAGCAGGGACAGGCCGGGCAGGGCTGGCGACGCACACCGAAGGTTTGATGCGTGGAGCAGGGACAGGCCGGGCTGGGCTGGCGACGCACACCGTAGGTTTGGTGCGTGGAGCAGGGACAGGCCGGACCGTACTGGGAACACACACCACTGGCTTTAAACGGGGATCAGGAACGGGCCGGACCGGACTGGCAATCCACCTCAGTCCCTCTCGCCGTGCCTCTACGACTTCCTTCCCTCCTCTCGCCAATGGCTCCCGTAACCCGGTGGCCTTCTCTCCTCTTCTCCTATTTCGCCCTGTGGCAGCCTCCTGCTGCCCAGTCGCCCATGCCGTGTGCCCCCCTAAAAATTATTGGGGGTGCCTCTCGTCCGTCCGACGATGGCACTGCTGACGCCGCTGCTCCTCTCTCGCCAGGGCCTTGATCCTACCCCAAGGTCCCTTGCCCCCGAGCATGTCCTCCCAGGACCACACTTTGCCCACCTGGGCCATCGCCAGCCTCTCTATCTCCTTTCCTGGCGCTTCCTCCCATGTCCAGTCTGCCTGCTCCTGGACACGCTGCTTGGTCCTTTTACGGTGGGTTTTTCTGTCACGATCGTCTAGTAGCGAAGTAGACCAAGGCGCAGCGTGTGAAAGAAACATGACTTTATTATATTAAAGTACTGAACAAAACAAAACACGATCGTGAAGTCCACAGTAACACTGACTGAACACGGAACAAAAACCCACAAACACAAGGTGAAAACAGACAGTTTAAATATGGCTCCCAATCAGAGACAACGAGCCAACAGCTGACACTCGTTACCTCTGATTGGGAGTCACTCATCCAAACAAAGAAATACAACCACATAGAACAACCCAACCAAACAGAACACCACGAAACGAACACACCCTGGCTCAACATACAAAGTCCCGGAGCCAGAGCGTGACACTTACATTGTGTTGCTGAAACTTGAAGCAGCAGCCATGGCACCATCAATCGGAAATGGACAGTTTATGGTGCTGAAAGTATGCAAATTTGCTGTAGGCTGCTATATCAATAGATTTGTCGATCAATTCCTCCACCCGCCATGCACTCTTTAAATAGCCCACCTCCGTGCCAATGAAGGGCTGTTAAGATAAAACAAAGACTTGAATTTAGTGGGTACAAGAGGGTATGCCATAGGCCTACATTTTCTTAAAGAAATTGGCAAGAACTACAGGCCTACCCATTGTTAGCTTAAGATTTTGAAGAAAATAAAACGGATCCGATTATATAAAATGATCTATAACAGCGCTTTGGTCCGCGATACTTTATGCTAGAAACAAGCTGTAAAATAGGCCTACCCGGGAAAGACTCTGATGCATATGGGAATATCATTATTCCATTTCTTTGACATTCAGAGGCTGAGCTACAACCTTCTATAGCCGAGGAGACAAAACATGGACTTTGCTTTGGAAGTAATCTAATTCTGTCACTATCAATTGATTAAGCTATTCACGTTCTGTACAATAGAAGATGGAAAATGTATGCACTCACTAACTGTAAGTCGCTCTGGATAAGAGCGTCTGCTAAATGACTAAAATGTCATGTAAAATGTAAGATGTTTAAACCCAGACAGCTTTTAGGGAAACACTTGTGACCTCCTCTCGTTGGGTTAAGCCACAGAAGAAGAGTAGCCAGCAGTTAAAGTTGACATTTTTCTGCGTCAGTACACTCTAAAAAGAAAAGGTTCCTGGAGTATCCTTTAGGGATTCTTCAAATTGAAACTGTGTGGGAACCCCTATAAGTTCTTCAAAGAACCCCTTTTAATGGATTCTTGAAGAACCTTTTGAAGAACCCTTTGGGGTTCATTTTTTATTATTATTAATTATTATTATTATTATTATTATACTCATAACAATAACAACAATAACACAATATTTTAGTTGTCATTGTTTATTATGATTTTAGTGGCAAAGCAGAATTAAAAAATCTAAATATGAAGTAAACTCCCAGCAGAGCCCCAAGTCCAATGGGTATATCCTCTGGCGTGTTGATGTTAGTGTTCATGTTCTCCATATCCATAGCCAGAATGATTTTGCAGTGCATGGTGATCAAACAGGTTTCCTGTTATATTCATCAGCGGTGTAGGGAGGGTGAAGTCTGTGAATCCCAAAAATAGTAATTATACAGATGATTAATAAAACATGCACACGACAGTATTCATACCTTGGTTTTTGTGGTAAATGTGAATGAAAAAAACTGTTTTGATAATGGTTTTCATACACATACCTTGTCCATAATGTAGAGACCTATGGGATATTTATTGAAGAGGTAAGGGAGGAGGATGGTAAATGTGATCTGCATAACATACCAATACCAATTGACATAACTTTGCATGCTTCCTCGTCTGTATACCTGCAGACACCGACATAAAAGTGAGCAGTTCAGTCATCTGCACCCAATACAGCTAGCCTTCAACATATTCTTATAGCATACATATTCTTACCTCTTTGTTGATTGATATCCATTGAATCATGTCCATTTTCTGTTTTAGAAAGATTTGCACAAATATGAAAAGATAGATGTTATCATCATACAACAATATCAATTTAGATCATACAAGGGACAAAACGTACTTTAAATTGAGCTCTTTACATTTTTCAGTTACCGTATTTTCCGCACTATAAGGCGCACCGGATTATAAGGCGCACCTTCAATGACTGTCTTATTTTAGAACTGTTTTCATATATAGGGCGCACCGGATTATAAGGCGCATAGAATAGAAGATAGTCAAACGATTGACTGGGGTTGCGTTATGCATCCACTAGATGGAGCTGTGCTAAAGGGAATGTCAACAAAACAGTCAGATAAAGTCAAACTTTATTAACATTTACATTTTAGTCATTTAGCAGACGCTCTTATCCAGAGCGACTTACAGTTAGTGCATACATTATTTTTTATACCCCCCGTGGGAATTGAACCCACAGCCCTGGTGTTGCAAACACCATGCTCTACCAACTGAGCTACATCCCTGCCGGCCATTCCCTCCCCTACCCTGGACGACGCTGGGCCAATTGTGCGCCGCCCCATGGGTCTCCCGGTCGCGGCCAGCTACGACAGAGCCTGGATTAAGCGTTCTGACAACTCCGTTCACTCCCATGGTAACGTTGTGCATATTAACAATATCTCCCAGCCTTGCTCACTCTTCTCCCAAACGTGGAGGGGAACTTTTCCCTGATTCAGTAAACACATAGTAAAAGAAACAGTCTGATACCACTAAATCAAACGTTAGTGCATAACTCAACATTGTTCAGTTACGTATAACACGTAAAGCTCACTTTTTCAGTTCATTCCCCGTCCACGAATCCCTCGAATTCTTCTTCTTCAGTGTCCGAATTGAACAGTTGGGCGACTACGGCATCCAACCTGCCCGGCTCCCTCTCGTCATTATCCGAGTCAGTGTCGCTGCTGTTGCCTGGCAGTTTAGAGATTATTCCTGCCTTCGTGAAAGCTTGGACCACAGTTGAGACTGATATATCAGCCCATTGATTCATTAATGTTGAATTCTCTCGCTGCTGCTCTATTCCCATATTCTACTGCGTGACCGACAGCCTTGAGCTTGAACTCTGCGTCGTAAGCGTGTCTCTTGAAAGCTGCCATTGAGTAAGCACAGTACCAGTGTTTACTGACAACGGTAGCCGTAATGCTGCAAGCGGTGCGGCTTTGTAGTGTACCAGTCGTACTGAAACATTTCATTATTATTAAATTGTTTTTATTGGTTTTTCATACTGGAACATTTTGACAGAGCGCCTTGAGCGGCGTGTACAACCAGCATGGATCAACCAATTAACCAATTGATCCATATATAAAGCGCTCCGGATTATAAGGCGCACTGTAGTTTTTGGAGAAAATTAAAGGCTTTTAAGTGCGCCTTATAGTGCGGAAAATACGGTAAGTTCCTGCACCTTTTGTCCTTTCAAATTCAAATCCAAATGTTTCAGTTGGGCAGTTAGGTTCCTGCAAGAACCCCTACCACTTAAGGAGGTTCCTCGATGAACCCCACCTCCTATTGGGTTCTTGGAAGAACCTTTTGGGGGCAATTTTCAGTGCCAAGAACCTAAGGTTCTTCAAAGAACTGTGAGGATCTTAGAAGAACCCTTGTTGAACCCCTAATTTTTAGAGTGTAGGCCTACTCTGTCTGGGGTGGAAAGGTAGGCCTACATTTTGAAAGTACCATGCTCAGATTCCTTATGATGTCTCAGATGTAATTATTTGCAAACGGGGACACTGTGATTTGGCATTGGATAAATATAATAAGATGAACACATAGGCCTATCTCTCTGTCTATTCTTAGCCTGTAATTTCGGTAATTTGTGAGGCTATGTGTCCCTCTGCCCTCCAATTGGAAAGTCCTGAAGACTGAAAGACTGTTTTCTTTCTTTTGCCATCCTACACTTTTATAGTCAGTACAGAGCTCATCATTGAGTGGGGGAGGTGTTGACATTTCATTATTTCTCCTGTCTTTTTCTGTCTTTTTCAGTAGATGAGACCTTTTCTATTTCTGGATTTGAACTTTGAAATAATAGTTACACGACAGACACTGTTGTTCCAATACGGTTTCCATGGGATCAGAGAAACATACATAATCTTGAAACAGGAAAATATACAAGTTTCAAGTAAACGGAGGACTTTTAATTTGAAGCTTATTGCTCGATTTGGACCCGTCAATGTCGCTGATTTCCAGGAGCTCAACTGTGCATCATTTGCTTCACAAAATCCCACAAACGTGAACGCGCCAGAAATAAACATCGCGAGAATGTAATTATGTGTGAGAGTCAGAGGTTTGAAACTGGAATATAATATAATATAATATGCCATTTAAAAGTCGCTTTCATCCAAAGCGATTTACAGTAATGAGTGCATACATTTTACGTATGGGTGGCCCAGGGAAATGAGTATTTTCAAAGCATTTTTTAAAATCTCTTTCTTTGTAATACTGTATGTATTCCATAATTTTGAATTGATCTCTTCCCACTGGGCACATAAGTAAATTCAATTTCTATTCCACGTTGGAAACAACTTTGATGCCCAGTGGGTTTATTGTGTCACAGTGAATTTTATAATCTGCAGTTGTAACCGGCACTGTACTGCACGGCAGAGGCGTTGTGTGTGATTGATTGGGACTATAGACGTGGACTTCGGAGATCAGGCTGTTTTAATGAATCAGAATTCTCTCTGCATCCAAAAGAAAAGACAAAACATTTGTAGAGCACAAATATGTTCCGCCCATTGTCGCCTCTTTCTACAACATAGACGCACAATACAAAGGACTGGGATCAGTCGAGGAGCTAGCCATCGTTCACACATACAATACATTAGCTAGCTAGTAACCACATGTTGAATTCAGAATGTTAATATCATCCTAAAAAGTACAATTACATTCTTAAAATGTTTTAGTCATTTAGCAGACGCTCTTATCCAGAGCGACTTACAGGAGCAATTAGGGTTAAGTGCCTTGATTAAGGGCACATCGACAGATTTTTCACCTAGTCGGCTCGGGGATTAGAACCAGCGACCTTTCGGTTACACTCATGAGTAAACTCTAAATATACAACATTATTCATGAACAAAACACTGTGTGTATGACTTTGTGCTTGAAGGAATCTAACTTTTCTAATAACGACAGAAAAAGCGTGCCTACCTCATAGTGCAACAAAATTATTTGAGCACGAGCACGCAGGGCAAAACGTAAGTACACACTCTCCTATTCCCAGGATGCAGGCATGCATAATAACAAATCAAAATGCTATATTAATATATGAACATTGTGAAATTCACAAAGTACTTTAACAACTGTTACATTCACCCCTCCTGAATTTCACCAACCTTGTAAAACGAAACAAAATAATGGACAAACTGATGCCTTTAACCCGCTTGTCGTCCTCCCGACCTTGTCGTACTCCCGACCTTGTCGTCTCTGTTGCTTGTCAGTGTGCCTTTGGGCAACACTCATAGCTTCCTTCAGCCCAGTGATCAGCGTCTCGACATACTTGTTGCAATCCACAACACTGGAGTCGTCCAAGACATTGTGGAACATCACATTCACTGGTAGCCGAGGGACCCTACCAAACATGAGAAAGAATGGAGCATAGCCCGTGGTCTCGTGAACAGTGGCATTATAGGTGAATGTCAATGACTGGATTTGTTCAGGCCAATGTTCCTTGGTTTTCAGGGGTAGACTCCTGAGCATGCTGCCTAAAGTCCTGTTGAAGCGTTCAGTCTCTCCATTCCCCATAGGGTGATATGCCGTGGTTCTTGACTTTTGGACACCAGAGAGCTTAAGCAATTCTGCTATTAACTCGCTCTCGAAATTCGCGCCCTGATCCGAATGGATCCTTGCAGCAAATCCATAGACACAGAAGACATGATCCCACAGTTTACGAGCTACTTGCTTGGCTGTCTGGTTTCTGCATGGCCATGCACGGGCAAGTTTAGTGAAGTGGTCAGTCACCACCAGAACGTCAACTGAGTTCTTCTTACTGTCTTCCGCTGTTCAAAAATCCAAACAAACAAACTCCACGGGAGAGCAGGTTTTGATGCTCTCTAACGGGGCTCTAGCCGCTGGCTCTGGAGTCTTTGCTAGAACGCATCTCTGGCAGCAGCGTACATACTTCTTGATGTCTCTCTCCATTGCAAGCCAGAGAAACCTCTGTCTTGCCAGGGCTAGAGTTCTAGCCTGGCCTTGATGTCCTGCAAGGTCGTGAATGCCGGTCATTGCTTTGAGTCGCAACACCTCTGGTAAGACATACTGGAATTTTCTCCGGTTTGTGTGACTCTCCTTAATGACACGATACAGAACTCCCTCTCTTAGGATCAAGCTCTCGCATGAGGAACTTCGAGGTCTCCAGCTGCAAGACTCTGTGGTTTCCAAGGTCATCCCTTTCGTCTTCAATAAGAAACGGCCCACCAGACGAGACCGATATGATGTTTCTTCTTAAGTGTTGTTGTGGGACTGCTTCATCAGCAACAACACTTTAGAAGAAACATCATATCGGTCTCGTCTGGTGGGCCGTTTCTTATTGAAGACGAAAGGGATGACCTTGGAAACCACAGAGTCTGGCAGCTGGAGACCTCGAAGTTCCTCATGCGAGAGTTCAGGCAAAGTGTCAATACCAGGAGAAAGCAGCTGTTGGATGTTGGAACCAAGCTGGATTGCTTGCATCTCCGTTGAACATTCCCAGTCGATATGGAGCTGACATATAGCTTTCACTTCAGCAGTGGTCAAGGAGGTTATCTCTCAGCCTCAGACAGAAGTGCTAGGTAGGACTCCCTCATCAGTCTCCACGCGGCAGTCACTGCGAAGGGGTCGCGGCTCAGTGCATCTGCAACTGTATTCTTGCTGCCTGGGATACACTTCAATCGAAGTTGTACGGCACAAGCTTGGCAACCCATCTTTGCTCGCAAGCGTCCAGCTTGGGTTTTGTCATGATGTACGTTAACGGGTTACTATCTGTCCAGACAGTGAACTCGTGCCCCTTAAGCCAGTGACTGAATTTCTCACACACGCTCCATTTCAGTGCTAGAAATTCAAGTCTGTGTGCCGGATCCCTTCTCTGCGACTTACTCAGGGTCTTGCTCGCGAATGCTATGGGCCTTGCTTTATCTTCACCTTCAGGCACTTGACAAAGCACAGCCCCGAGACCATCCAAAGAAGTGTCAGTGAAGAGAATGTACGGCCTCTCAAAATCAGGGTGAGCCAGCATGACACAATTCAGAAGAGCATCCTTCAGCTTCTGGAATGCAATGACACACTCCTCAGTCCAATCCGATAGCGTCAGCTTCCGGAAAATCCCACTGTTGCCCTTCTTCCTCGCATCTCTTCCTCTTCTCTTTTGACCCCCAGTGAGTGCAAACAAAGGCTTGGCTATGGAAGAACAATCAGGAATGAAGTGATGGTAATATAATACCATCCCCAAGAAGGAGAGGGAGTACACATTTACATTTTAGTCATTTAGCAGACACTCTTATCCAGAGCGACTTACAGTTAGTGAGTGCATACATTATTATTATATATATTTTTTTCATACTGGCCCCCCATGGGAATCAAACCCACAACCCTGGCGTTGCAAACGCCATGCTCTACCAACTGAGCTACAACCCTGGATGACGCTGGACCAATTGTGCACCGCCCCATGGGTCTCCCGGTCGCGGCCGGCTACAACAGAGCTGGATTCGAACCAGGATCTCTAATGGCACAGCTAGCACTGCGATGCAGTGCCTTAGACCACTGCGCTAATCGGGAGATAGCTGAGCTTGGCTCATCTTGGCAATGGCCTCCACCTTCTCAGCGTCCACTGACACACCGTCCTCTTTAATGATATGTCCGAGGAATTTCACTGTTCTTCGTAGGAAGTGGCATTTCTTTGGTGCTAGTTTGAGATTGTTGGCACTTAGACGGCTAAACACAACTTCAAGTCGCTGCAGAGCCAGTTCCTCGGTGGGTGCAAAGACCAACAAGTCATCTAGGTAACAAAGGAGATTTGAGAAATGTAGGTCCCCAAATATACTTAACATCATTCTCATGAAAGAGGCCGGGCTGTTACACAGACCTTGTGGCATGCGATTGTACTCAAAGTCCCATCGGTGTGGTAAAGGCTGTGTACTTCTTGTCCTCTTCATGAACTGGAATGTTATAAAATCCTGAGGTCAAGTCCATGGTGCTGAAAAATGCACTGCCACCAAGGGCTGCGAGGCAATCTGCTTGATGAGGAAGGGGATGAGTGTCCTTCACCGTTCGTGCATTCATCCACCTGAAGTCAGTGCATAACCTCAGACTCCAGTCTTTCTTCCATACCATGACTAAAGGGGAGGCATACTCTCTAACCGACTTGCGTATAAGGCCTATTTCCTCCATATCTGTTAATACCTTCCTCAGCTTCAGGTAATGAGCAGGCGGAACCCTTCTGTATGGTAGGCGGAAGGGTCTGTCATCAACCAGATGGATACGGTGAACATAACCCCTGGCTTCTCCGCAGTCCAGATTATGTCTTGAGAAGATGTCTTCATATTTTGTGATGGTATTCACAACCTTCTCCTTCAACTGGTCAGTCACTTGGCATCCATCAATGTCGATGTCTCCTAATCCTAGATCAGACAGTCTTTGTTTCAGGTTGTGGCAGCCATTGTCATCCTGCTTCTGTTCCACTGGGGTTTTCCTCACCTCATGAAGGCCCTGAAAAATTGTTGCATCCTCAACAGCCAAGCATGTAGACACATCGGCCAGCTTCATGTTACGTCTTAGAGTGAGATGTTTATCTGAACAGTTTACTACCTTTAAAGGGACCAAGCCATCTCCCCACATGGGCGTAATAACTCTACCCACAAGTATGTTTCTGGGCATGACCTTTGACCTGGTAGGCTCGACTATTACAGTGCTGCCTGGAGACAATGCCACATTTTTAGGAAGTTTACCCCAAACTAAGTGTTCAGTCTTGGGAAAAAGAGTCACAGCTTGAGTGAGCTTCACGGTCCTAATCTTGCCATCAACATGCTGTCCCTTCCATCTTGTGACACTTGTCATCATCTGCAGAAACTGCTCACCCTCTGGTGAGTGAGTCTGGCCATCCATGTTGTTGACTAGCTTCCAGTATTCGTCAGTGCCCTTCATCTCATGCAATAGATGCTTAATGATGTTCGATCCCAGGATAAGATCATCACGCTGTCCAGGAACAACTAGGGTGGGCACTTTAACATCAAACCCATAGAAACACTTTGGTGAGGCCTTCTTCCCCCCACAACCCACTAACACTAACTCTTTAGGAGGCTGATAATGCTGAGGAAGGGCACCTGCTTCCAAAAGTCTCTGCTCAGTAGGTTCACTCAATGTACAGGCCATAGACCCAGTGTCAAGCATGCCCTTAAGCTGCACTTTCCCATGTACAGACACAGAGGTGTAAAACAAATCTGAAAAAGCCTCAACCTCTTGTGAACCTAACATAACAATTTTCTCTCCTTCTTTCGCATCAGAGCACAACATCTCATATGTTTTCTCAAGATCATCAGATTCTTTCCTGGGGGTAGACAGTTGAACACCCACATTTCCCCCCTTCACCTGTGGGTGTGTCAGTTTAACGGTTGCTGCTGTAGTGGGTTTCTCTGCTGCTGTGTTGGGCGTCTCTCACCGCCGGGATTGGCATAGCGTTCCCCCTGTTTTGGACAATTTGATTTCCAATGATCTGGGGAAAAGCACCAGAAGCACAGGTTCTCATGTCTACAGTGCATCACAGTGGAGTGATCTGTTGAGCCACAAACCCTGCATTCCCTACGCCTGAAGGGCTGGGCGGGGAAAGATGGCGCCCTGGCCTGTGTCTGTGAAACCATAACAGGTGGTATGCTCTTCTCTAAGGTACGTTCAAGGAGGTGAATGAGCCTCTCGATACTTGCACTCTGCGAGAGTGAGAGAAGTGTCACTGCACGCACCAGCATTGGCCCCGCCTTCAAATGGAGTTGTCTGGGGATGTATTGTTACTTGCTTTGAGGATACAGCGGTAGAATGACACATGGTGGCCTTTCAGCAGCGTTCATGTTCATACATTCTCTCCTGTACTTCACTCGCAGTCCATTTCTCAGCAGACTTGTATTGGAATACTGCTGCCAGTTTGGGGTCGGGGCAGTATGTTACAAACATCATGACGACATCTGAGTTGTAACTGTCAATCTTCTTACCTTGTCTCTTAAGACCCTCGTCAGCAACATCTACGGCCTTGTTCAATCGAACCCAATACTCCATAACAGCCTCTCCGGGTACAGGTTTAGTATTGTAAAAATCAGCTAAAGGCATGCATGAGTAGGCCAATTCCCTGAAATTATGTTTCAGAATGTCAAATACAATCTCTGGCTTCTCTTTAGGATCAACAGTTGTCTCATTGCGTAAATTTATCTTTACCATGTCTCTTGCTTTGCCAGATAATCGACTAATCATCTCATCCGAATGTTCCCCAACAGGACATCTCTTCCTCCTCAAGTATATTCTCATCAACTCCTCCCATTCATGAATGGAGCATTTGTCTGTACCATCTCCTCTATATGTAGGAGGTTCCTTTACATCTGATTGCATGATGAACTTCATTTTACTGAGGTCTACATATCCTGCTGACTCTGAGTGATGATCACTTATCTTTTCTGTACTTACTGGTGGCTCATGAGTGCTGGACCTGCCACTCTGTATTTCCTCCCTAATGGAGCTCCCTATTTCCTGGGCTAGCTGAGTGACCAGCTCAGCTAAACCATCTACAGGGGCATTTTGATTAACACTAGATGAAGGGCTTTCATCAGTATTTTTAGTGGAGCAAAACATGGGGGAACCTACTGCACCTACACGCTTTACAGGTGTTTGATCAGGGTATGAGAAAAACCTCCCCCTCGCAGCAGTGAATTTGGGTTCATCATCACCATTAAAAGATGCCATGTCACTAAACCACTAATGTTATGTTAAAATTTCTGTTGATGAACACACTTCTATATTAGTTAACCATAAACAGCACTCTCAATACATCGTTTTCAGAAAAGAAATAAACAAGAGAGAATATAGACTGCAGATCCGCTTTTTGCCACAAGGCGGCAGGAGTACCTTAATGATGTAAACAGAGTCTCTAGAGCAGCAGGGCCGCGGTGATTGAGCTGACGTCGATGAACGATGAATCCGGGTCTAGAAGGACCCATAACCGGCACTGTACTGCACGGCTGTATCTCTGCGTTGTGTGTGATTGATTGGGACTATAGACGTGGACTTCGGAGATCAGGATGTTTTAATGAATCAGAATTCTCTCTGCATCCAAAAGAAAAGACAAAACATTTGTAGAGCACAAATATGTTCTGCCCATTGTCGCCTCTTTCTACAACATAGACGCACAATACAAAGGACTGGTATCAGTCGAGGAGCTAGCCATGTTCACACATACAATACCTTAGCTAGCTAGTAACCATGTTAATATCATCCTAAAAATTACAATTGCATCTTAACAATACCATCCACTCATGAGTAAACTCTAAATATACAACATTATTCATGAACAAAACACTGTGTGTATGACTTTGTGCTTGAAGGAATCTAACTTTTCTAAAGACGACAGAAAAAGCGTGCCTACCTCTCATAGTGCATCAAAATTATTTGAGCACGCAGGGCAAAACGTAAATACACACTCTCCTATTCATTTACATTTACATTTACATTTTAGTCATTTAGCAGACGCTCTTATCCAGAGCGACTTACAGGAGCAATTAGGGTTAGGTGCCTTGCTCAAGGGCACATTTACGTCATTTAGCAGACGCTCTTATCCAGAGCGACTCACCAATTGGTGCGTTCACCCTATAGCCAGTGGGATAACCACTTTACAATTTTTTTTGGGGGGGTAGAAGGATTACTTTATCCTATCCCAGGTATTCCTTAAAGAGGTGGGGTTTCAAATGCCTCCGGATGCAGGCATGCATAATAACAAATCAACATGCTATATTAATATATGAACATTGTGAAATTCACAAAGTACTTTAACAACTGTTACAAAGTCAGTTTCATTATGTTTTCATGTGCCATGATTCTGACATTTGACATATGATCCTCATAGGATTAGGTTACATAGTTTCAGTGGTGCAGTAAATGTAATCTCAATTCAATACGATGTGCATATACATATAGCCAAATAAGATTTCCCTGAAGTTTCCTCTGGGGAAAAACAAAGTCATTCTATTAAACCCATGTTCACTGACTGTAATCTGTGACGCAAGTGGCCTAATATGTTTGTGACGTTCCACGGAACCCACGTTATTGTTTAAAACTCGATTCTGATTGGCTTGCAGGACATTCAACGGTGTGAATTATAAATTAAAATGTGCTTTTACGTCAGTGTGACAGATTCACATTACCGAGCGTGTCTCAAACGGTCCTGCGCTTTTATCTGCATAACGGTATCTTCACGCACGACTGGATAGGCCTTTTGGATACGCTTGTCCAAGGTAAGCATATGCGTCAAGCTATAGCCTACTTTTAATGTTTTAGTTCCGAACTCAAAATACTCAAGTCAAGTGATTTATCGTAAAAGTGAGTTGTTTTGACTGATCATTCCAATGGCCAATGCTGTTATAGGACTATGAGACCCTCGGCTATATACTTTGATGAGACAATAACAAGCATAGATTATGCATTACGCATTGCACGAGTCAGTGTCCAGGAAGGAAAATAAAGTTGCTATTTTTGCGAATAATCAGTTGACACTGACTCGTTCAATGGGTAATGCAAAATCTATGCATGTTATTTGCTCATCATAGTATATAGCCCAGGGTCTCATAGTCCAAAAACAGCATGGCCACTGCAACCCTCATTGATGGAATATTCCATATTACCATGGCAGTTATGCATTACAAATTCACAATATTACTTGTATTTCAATGATTCATAAAGGCCCAAGACATAAAGTAGCCTGCAATCATTCCATTGCTGACCCATCTGATGGTTATCACTTAATCTAGAATCATGGATACCTTTCATGTGAGTACTCACACACCAGATTTTTTTACATACCTCAGAAGGACCAACTGGGATTGCAATATCTGGAAGCACTGTCTCGTGTACAATTGTTAATGTTATCTCTGAAATGTCTAACAAAATGTTGACTTGACCGTTTCATCAAGATCTGCGCATCACAAGTTGGATCTAGTGGTCAAAATTGGGACAATGTTGCCCAAAATAAATGTTTTCATGGAGGTAAGCACTACACTTCTGATGGGTTTAAAGATTGTACCGTATCACTTTATCTAAAAGTTTGAGTAAACCCCAGCTGTTGTTATTCTTTTCCCAGGGAAGAACAATCCCCCATATGCCTTGAATGTTTCATTGCTGAACAACCATAGATATTTTTCCTCTAATTTGGCTCACGTTCCTCCAACAGCGAACAAGACCTGCCAACAGAGCTCACTGGAGCAGGGAGACATCCCGTCATCCCTTCGGCACCTGACAAAGTACACTTTTTTCTTCTAAATAACACTATAGTAACATCTTCTGCACAAAGGTCCATTCCTAATAAGATTGGTGTTAAGTGAGAAAGAATCCTAAAGATGGTCCAATGGGCATTGTCTGAAGCCTCTCATCACCTCAGTATGTTGAACCACCTGATTTCCTGTAGGATTCAGATCCTGCTGAACGATGTTAAGCAGTCGATTAACCACATGCAGGGGAAGCTGAACACCATGCAGGGGCAGTGTATTGAGTTGCAGACTGCCATATCTAAGGTAGTGCCAGATGAGTCTGAGATACAGAAGAATAAGTATATGATGGTATGGTGATAATGATTGAGATGGTGATTATAATAATGATGACTAGCGGTACCCCACCCTACGGGCGGTAAATCATTGGATCTGATTAATTCAGTTCAATGCAATTCAATCTTTGAGGACTGCAACCATAGAAATACAATTTATTTATGCTACTAATAAGCTATTGTCAACTTCCCATCTATGGTTATTTTGCTCATTGCTCACTGTGAATTGCTCACTGTTACCATTTGTGTGCAACTATTATTGATTTCTCTCAGAAAAATTATTTGGTTGCAAATGTAACTGGGGCCATGTAAATAATTGTTAGGCTACTCATTTTGAATCCATTGGTGGCAACGTGTGGGACCATAAAAGTCTGTGTGCGACTGGGCACAGTAAAATAATTTGGTTGCTGACCTGCCCTACATCATAGAAGGCCCCTCACCATATGCCGCGTTCAAGTGCAAGTCGGAACTAGGAAACTCTGACATTTCTGATCCCAATTTTCTTACGTGTGAAGTATCAGAATCAACCAATAGGAAACTCTATGCAAATAACTTATATTCATTTTAACTCTGAGGTTCCAAGTTTCCGATAGTACGTGAATGCGTCAATAATTGCCATGGTAATTTTAAATGTTCAGTCAGTGAGCATTATGGGTAATTGTCCTACATACTTACATCAAATGCTTTATGACAGCATCATCTCCTGTAGTTAAGAGTGCCATTCCAAACACATATTTTTTTAAATAAACAAAAATACAAAACACAGCGGAATATGCCTAAAATGAAGAACATCCACTCAAAATTGTAGAAGGAGATCCCCCGCAGCAAAGAGGCTTACGGTATTATAATATATTGTAGATAACATTAATGTAATTTGTGTATTTACAGTATCAGTACACGTACAAATGAATGTACATGTTTGGGATTGATCTACAATGAGTGTACAAAACATTAAGAACAGCTTTCTAATATTGAGTTGGGTGGTGGACCAATCTTGATACACACGGAAAACTGTTCAGCGTGAAAAAACCCAGCAGCGTTGCAGTTCTTGACACAAACCGGTGCGCCTGGCACCTACTACCATACCCCATTCAAAGGTTCTTAAAAATGTTGTCTTGCCCATTCACCGTCTGAATGGCACACATACACAATCCATGTCTCAATTGTCTCAAGGCTTAAAAATTCTTCTTTAACCTCACTCCTCCCCTTCATCTACACTGAGAAGTGGATTTAACAAGTGACATCAATAAGAGATTATAGCTTTCACCTGGTCAGTCTATGTCATGGAAAGAGCAGGTGTTCTTAATGTTTTTCACACTCAGTGTATGTGACAATGATGTTATAGATTGTGGTTGATATTTTAGGGAATTACTATGTGTTCTATATTATACCTGCAGATCATCCCAGCAGCCGACGTTGCTGTACAGAGTGGGGGGAAACATCCAACATCGCTGGGCAGGGGAGGGGATCCTCCCAAAAGCCAACTTTGCTGCGCAGAGGGAGGAGGTCCTCCGAGCATCAGGCCTCATCCCTGCACAGAGGGATGGGATCCTCCAAACAACCAGTGTCCCTGCACAGAGGGAAGGGATTCTCCCAGCAGCCATCATCACGGCACAGAGGGAGGAGATCCTCCGAGCATCAGGCCTCATCCCTGCACAGAGGGATGGGATCCTCCAAAAAACCAGTGTCCCTGCACAGAGGGAAGGGATTCTCCCAGCAGCCATCATCACGGCACAGAGGGAGGAGATCCTCCGAGCATCAGGCCTCATCCCTGCACAGAGGGATGGGATCCTCCAATCAACCAGTGTCCCTGCACAGAGGGAAGGGATTCTCCCAGCTGTCATCATCACTACACAGAGGGAGTTGATCCTCCTGATGGCCAGTGTCACTGCGCAAAGGAAGGGAATCTTCCCAACAGCCAGCGTCCCTGCTCACAGGGAGTGGATCTTCCCAAAGGCCAGTGTTCCTGCACAGAGGGAGGGGATCCTCCCCACAGCCAGCGTCCCTGTGGAGAATGGAAACAATCATCCACAACCACCTCCCATCATCCCCATGTTGGCACCACTGTTGAAATGGGATGGTGGAGTGTGTACTCCACCTGTGGATTTCTATTCCAAGAGAAGAGGTCATTTAAGCCTTATCTTATAAGTAAAGACATTGCCATTGTGATAGCGTGGGAATAAGTTGTGACAGACCAAATGTGTATGTATGGCTCATGTGAGTGTATGGCTGTAATACTTTCATGCATTTTCTACATAAAACAGGTTTAGCTCTATTTTCTATTTACATTTTCGTCATTTAGCAGACACTCTTATCCAGAGCGATTTACAGTAGTGAGTTTATACATTTTCGTAATCCAGTCAATCTCTCCAGGATATCGCAGGGATTTTTGTGATATTTGCAGGCAAATATGCTAGATTTTGCTGCGGCAATTCTTGCGAAAATGAGCTGACAAGGGAAACATTTGTTGACGTGTGGCTTGATTGAACCTTATTATGCAGTAAATGTGCTTTTTGTAATATGTTAATGGGTCAGTTCTATGCGATAATATTGCGATGATTTGACTGTTTTATGCCGAAATACATTTACATTGAAATAATGCGGCGATTGGCAAATTTGCAAGCCCTCACATAATATGCCGGGATTTGTTGATTTTGAAACAACAACAAAAATGTGATCGCAGCATCCTTGAGGAACCTTCCAGTAATCCCTGTGACTGCTTGGAGGTTAAGATTGGGTTGTAACAGAGCAAGACGTTCCTACCTGTCAGCTAGTGATTGTTCTGTATGGTGACATGAGCAGAGTCGCCTGACTTCTCCCACTTATTACAGATGTCCGGCTTAGATATGTTGAGCATCCTGCTATGATGTCCATCACCAAGCCAGAACACTCCGAGGCCAACCCTCAGTGCCAGACTGGCAGCCGGCCGGTGGCTGAGCCCGAGACCCCTGCTGTTCACAAGAACAGTGGAAGCTGGCTCAGCTGGGTCTTTGGGAGTGGAAAAGTTAATAAGAAGGAGGTTCATCTACCTGAGGACAAAGACAGATCTGTAAGGAACCTGTTATTTACAGTATATTCTATGTAGAGACAATTGGGTGGATTATTCATTTTTCATTTTTGGCTTGCTTCACATTGCTAATATCTTCTTCCTCAGATTGTCTGGGATCCAACTCTGCACAGATGGGTTGACAAAACTGAGCCCAAGGCTGAGGTATACACTTAAATTACATTCAATAAAAAGCAGTGAAAGACCATTGTATTTCAACTGTGCTAATGTTACTAACAATTTAGAAAATGTGTTGATGTGTTTTACAGAACAAGCTTGTACCACCAACTCCACCGATGGGGATGTATGGATTTCAGGGGAACCCTGGCAGTGTCCCCCAAAGGAGTGAATCCTTACTCCATGAAAGCAGGTGAATATTGTTTTAGACTACATGTGGTTTAACTCCAAGAATCTGTCAGCCAATCATAGCTTTCCCTGGTGATCTCCCTGCTAACACCTTTCCCACTACCAGCAGGTCTATGGGGCAGCAGATACCCTACAATGCATTACACTGATGGGACCAACTCAAAGCCTCCAAGCCAGGGGCCTGGACCACTTCCTCGACAGCTCTCTGGCCTGCTCCCTCCCTCACACTTTGACCTCATGGCACCAATGATTGTGCCACCTGACACTCTACCCTACTGATGTATGAATCTGGAAAATCCTTCCAAAATGTATCCATTCATCATTAACTGAGCTTTTACTTTAACATAGCAAAAGGCTGAAGTAGCACGGATGTTAACTATTTTTCTTTTTGTCCAACAGGCCAACAGGCAAATTCACCATACATTTTTCAGCATAAAAAAACGTCAGCATTGAACATTTATTAAAAGATCATCTTTTAATTATATCTCTCCTTCGGGTCGTCATGTTCAATTTAATTTGATGTGTTCTATCATAATTTACCATGCTCATTGCTTGCGCATTGCTTTACGTTACATACTGTACAGACAAGTATATTTGACACACAACAAACCCATCTAATGACACTGGTTTTATTGTCTCATTGGTTGATTCAGGAAATGTAACTCATCTGCTTGACTGGAAACAATATTATTATTTAATTCAGAGGGCACATGGTTGGTGATTGTAGACACAGGTTAACTCAGTTGATTTTAATTGCTGAAAGGCCAAGGCGAGTGAGCACAATTGAGAGATGGTCCGTGCAATCCAGGTTCCTTGGGACGTCCTTACCCCATTGAAGTTGAAATGTAAAATGGTTAGGGTTAGGTAAGGGTTATGTTTAAGGTTAGTGTAAGGGTTAAGGTTTAGAGTAAGGACGTCCCAAGGATTCCGAATAGCACTGAGCATTGAAAGATGACTGTGAGAATTTGAATCTCCAGTCTGTCACAGCACAAGCATTGGTGTATATGGCCATTTGTTTTTATTCATTTTTCAAATTTATAACACACAGCAGGTCAATACAAACACTGCAGTAAATTTATGTGAGATTAATAAATTACAGTGAGTCTGATTCCCAGAAAATGCATCCAAAGACATTTTAGAGATCATTAAAGGCCCAATGCAGCCATTCTTATCTCAATATCAAATCATTTCTGGGTAACAATTAAGTATCTTACTGTAATAGTTTACAATTAAAATGGTCAAAAAGAAACAAATAGTTTTTTAGTAAAATAAACTTTCTCAGGCAAGAATTTTGCTAGGACTATCTGGGAGTGGTCTGAGTTGGGAGGGGGGTAATATTTAATCTGAAAACTAGCTGTTATTGGTAGAGGTTTGGAACGCTCTTTGTTATTGGTCTATATAAACCTATATCACCTGGTGATGTCACCAGGCAAGCCAAAACTCCAACCATGCAAAACCTGCTGATTAGAAGGTCCTGTGTAGATTGTATTTTCAACCAGCAACTATCAGGAAATAACTTTTACAGTGTTAGTTTCATTAGCTGTTGTACAATATGATACAAAACACAGGAAAAACTTTAATTTATTGTTGTGAAATTGCTAGATATTATTTGTTAGATATTACTGCACTGTTGGGAGCTAGAAACACAAGCATTTCGCTACACCCGCAATAATATCTGTTAAACGTGTATGTGACCAATAACATTTGATTTGATTTTGACTGCACTGGGCTTTTAACATTGTGAGCTCACTGTTGCATGTATTCTCATAAGAATATTTTCTGTTGAAAAGCTGAAGGTCATCTTTCAATTATTTTTTATTTTTATTATATGTCATTACAAAAACCTTTACATGTAACAGCTATCAGATCCCTTCTCAACATAGTATCAATATAAGACTCTGACCATAATCATCCATACATCAAAATAATGACTGACACTGACCACGTTTAAATGTGCACAGTTTTCCAAATAGTTGCTCATATCCAGCTTAAGGTCTTATTCGGGATAAACTGTTTGCATGCACCTTTGATATCCCACTGTCACGATCGTCGGGAATAGAGGACCAAGGCGCAGCGTGAAAGGTGAACATATTTATTAAATAATGATAACACGAACAAAAACAACAAACGATAGCGTGACGTCCTCGGTCTAACACAAACCACACTGGAACAAGATCCCACAAACACTGTGGGAAAACTGGCTGCTTAAGTATGGTTCCCAATCAGAGACAACAAGCAACAGCTGATACCCGTTGCCTCTGATTGAGAACCACACTGGCCAACATAGAAATACAAAACTAGATCAAAAACAAATGAAAACTCACACCCTGGCTCAACATACTAGAGTCCCCAGAGCCAGGGCATGACAGTACCCCCCCCCCCAAAGGCGCGGACTCCGACCGTGCCAACCAAACACCACAGGGGAGGGACCGGGTGGGCACTCCGCCTTGGCGGCAGATCCGGCTCCGGACATGATTCCCACTCCAACCCCCCAAAGTACCCCTGGTCCGGTCTGACCCTGCTGGCTGGAGCTGGACTGAACACCGGATTGCTCTAGCTCCGGCGTGGAGCAGCTGACCGGTGCCGGACAAGGCACCGGTGGAACAGGCACGGGCTGTGCCGGACTGACGACGCACACCACTGGCTTGGTGTGGGGAGCAGGAACAGGCCGAACCGGGCTGACGATGCGCACCATAGGCTTGGTGCGTGGAGCAGGAACAGGCCGGGCCGGGCTGACGATGCGCACTATAGGCTTGGTGCGTGGAGCAGGAACAGGCCGGGCCGGGCTGACGACGCGCACCACAGGCTCGATGCGAGGAACAGGAACAGGCCGGACCGTACTGGGGACACACACACCACTGGCCCTACGCAGGGATCAGGAACGGGCCGGACCGGACTGGTAACACACCCCAGTACCTCTCGCCGTGCCTCTACACTTTCCCTCTCCTCTGTGACCAGTGGCCCCCTTAACCTGGCGGCCTCCTCTGCAAACCCGCTGGACCGCTCTATCGCTGCCTCCTGCTGCCCCGTCGTCCACGGCGTGAGCCCCCAACTAAACATTTTCTGGGGGTCTCTCCTCCCCGTGGGCCAGGCCCAGCCGAGGTTGATGTCCTTTAGCGATACCACTGGCGCTGGCTCCTGGACACGCTGCTTGGTCCAGTTGGTGGGATCTTCTGTCACGATCGTCGGGAACAGAGGACCAAGGCGCAGCGTGAAAGGTGAACATATTTATTAAATAATGATAACACGAACAAAAACAACAAACGATAACGTGACGTCCTCGGTTTAACACAAACCACACTGGAACAAGATCCCACAAACACTGTGGGAAAACTGGCTGCTTAAGTATGGTTCCCAATCAGAGACAACAAGCAACAGCTGATACACGTTGCCTCTGATTGAGAACCACACTGGCCAACATAGAAATACAAAACTAGAACAAAAACAAATGAAAACTCACACCCTGGCTCAACATACTAGAGTCCCCAGAGCCAGGGCGTGACACCCACTCATGAGTTTGCCTGCTCCATCAATAAACAGAATATTCCTCATTTAAACTCATATGGGTTAAATGGAATAGTAACTGAAATACGGACACTGACTGTAGGCCTATAACCTCTCCAGTGGTGTAAAGTACTTAAATAGTACTTTTAAGTATTTTTACAGTTTTTGGGGGTATCTGTACTTTTCTTTAATATTGCTATTTTTTTTTTACAACTTTTACTTCACTACATTCCTTAAGAAAATAATGTACTTTTTACTACATACATTTTCCCTGACATGCAAAAGTACTCATTACATTTTGAATGCTTAGCAGGACAGGAAAAGTGTCCAATTCATTTACATTTCAGTCATTTTTATCTAGAGCGACTTACAGTAGTGAGTGCATTTATTTTCATACTTTGCTCGAGCTAGTCCCACGTGGGAATCGAATCCACAATCCTGACGTTGCACGTTCCATGCTCTACCAACTGAGCTACACTGGAACATGCCTCTATCAAGAGAACAGGTGTTCATCCCTACTGCCTCTGATCTGGTGGACTCATTAAACACACATGCTTTGTTTGTAATGATGTCTGAGTGTTGGAGTGTGCCACTGGCTATCTGTAAATTAAAAAAAAAACAAGAAAATTGTTCTGTATTTACTTTTGATACTTAAGTATATTTAAAACCAAATACTTTTAGACTTTTACTCAAGTAGTATTTTACTGGGTGACTTTCACTGTTACTTGAGTCATTATGACAATTGTGTACTTTTTCCACCATTGAACCTTTCACGTAGCATAATATGAACTCCTGCAGAATTATGAATTTCTTGCATTGAAATTATACAACAAATGTTAATTTTGTCTCGGGAACAGGAGTGGAGAAATATGATTTCTTTCTTTCAGCATCTCTTGAATAAATGCAAATGTGCGTGTAATGTGTTATCTTTGAAAGTTTTATGCAAGCAGACAGTATTTCAACAACATAAAATATGCACCCAAGATGAACTGAAGTCTTGTTTCGTCGTTTTCTCAGCTTTTCATTCCTTAAAACCGGTAAAACTGATGACATTTGGACATTTTGCACAGCACCAAGCTTTCCACTGTTTTGGAGTTATTGTGTTTTCTCCCCGGTCCCTAAACAAAACAGACAACTTTACCGGTGTTAACTAGATTACTAATGTATTAATTATATTCGAGCACTACTTTATTTAGTCTTCTGGGGCAACAAGTTATGACAGAAGAGCAGCTGCATGTAGTATCAAACTATAGTTGACAAACAAACGGCCTATCCATTTTCGTAAATTATAATATTATAAGCAGAAACTAAATTAGGGGTGAAAGTAGCTAATAGTAAATTATAGTAAATTAATTATAGTAGGCTACATTATTATGGAATTATTATGGTGGATCGACCTGCGCAGGTAGCCTACTTTTTGAAGTGATTTGTTTGACAATCAGATGAAAATATCATGACACAACACCCATGATTTTTCTAAATTGACCCTGCGCCGACCGCAAAACCAAAAGTAAAGGGGATAAGATGTTTACTTGTCACAGTATCCTGAGGATGGCTCACCCCTCACAGTTCTGGGGGATTTCAACCTCCCTACGTCTACATTTGACTCATTTCTCTCTGCCTCCTTCTTTCCACTCCTCTCCTCTTTTGACCTCACCCGCTCACCGTCCCCCCCTACTCACAAGGCAGGCAATACGCTTGACCTCATCTTTACTAGATGCTGTTGTTCTACTAATCTCACTGCAACTCCCCTCCAAGTCTCCGACCACTACTTTGTATCCTTTTTCTCTCTCCCTCTCCTCCAACACTACTCACTCTGCCCCTACACAGATGGTAATGCGCCGTCGCAACCTTCGCTCTCTCTCTCCCGCTACTCTCTCCTCTTCCATCCTATCATCTCTTCCCTCTGCTCAAGCCTTCTCCCTCCAATCTCCTGATTCTGCCTCCTCAATCCTCCTCTCCTCCCTTTCTGCATCCTTTGACTCTCTATGTCCCCTATCCTCCCGGCCGGCTCGGTCCACCCCTCCAGCTCCGTGGCTTGATGACTCATTGCGAGCTCCCAGAACAGAGCTCCGGGCAGCTGAGAGGAAATGGAAGAAAACTAGACTCCCTGCGGACCTGGCATCTTTTCACTCCCTCCTCTCTACATTTTCTTCATCTGTTTCTGCTGCTAAGGCCACTTTCTACCACTCTAAATTCCAAGCATCTGCCTCTAACCCTAGGAAGCTCTTTGCCACATTCTCCTCCCTGCTGAATCCCCCCTGCCCCCATCCTCCCTCTCTGTGGATGACTTCATCAACCATTTTGAAAAGAAGGTTGACGACATCCGATCCTCGTTTGTTAAGTCAAATGACACTGCTGGTCCTGCTCACACTGCCCTACCCTATGCTTTGACTTCTTTCTCCCCTCTCTCTCCAGATAAAATCTTGCGACTTGTGACGGCAGGCCGCCCAACAACCTGCCCGCTTGACCCTATCCCCTCCTCTCTTCTCCAGACCATCTCCGGTGACCTTCTCCCTTACCTCACCTCGCTGATCAACTCATCCTTGACCGCTGGCTATGTCCCTTCCGTCTTCAAGAGAGCGAGAGTTGCACCCCTTCTCAAAAAAACCAACACTCGATCCCTCTGATGTCAACAACTACAGACCAGTATCCCTTCTCTCTTTTCTCTCCAAAACTATTGAGTGTGCCGTCTTTAGCCAACTCTCTTGCTATCTCTCTCAGAATGACCTTCTTGATCCAAACCAGTCAGGTTTCAAGACTGGTCATTCAACTGAGACTGCTCTTCTCTGTGTCACGGAGGCTCTCCGCACTGCTAAAGCTAACTCTCTCTCCTCTGCTCTTGTCCTTCTAGACCTGTCTGCCCTTTGAAACTGTGAGCCATCAGATCCTCCTCTCCACCCTCTCCGAGCTGGGCATCTCCGGCGCGGCTCACTCTTGGATTGCGTCCTACCTGACCGGTCGCTCCTACCAAGTGGCGTGGCGAGAAGCTGTCTCCGCACCACGTGCTCTCACCACTGGTGTCCCCAAGGGCTCAGTTCTAGGCCCTCTCCTATTCTCGCTATACACCAAGTCACTTGGCTCTGTCATATCCTCACATGGCCTCTCCTATCATTGCTACGCTGACGACACACAACTAATCTTCTCCTTTCCCCCTTCTGATAACCAGGTGGCGAATCGCATCTCTGCATGTCTGGCAGACATATCAGTATGGATGACGGATCACCACCTCAAGCTGAACCTTGGCAAGACGGAGCTGCTCTTCCTCCCGGGGAAGGACTGCCTGTTCCATGATCTCACCATCACGGTTGACAACTCCCGTTGTGTCCTCCTCCCAGAGTGCGAAGAGCCTTGGCGTGACCCTGGACAACACCCTGTCGTTCTCCGCTAACATCAAGGCGGTGACCCGATCCTGTAGGTTCATGCTCTACAACATTCGGAGAGTACGACCCTGCCTTACACAGGAAGCGGCACAGGTCCTAATCCAGGCACTTGTCATCTCCCGTCTGGATTACTGCAACTCGCTGTTGGCTGGGCTCCCTGCCTGTGCCATTAAACCCCTACAACTCATCCAGAATGCCGCAGCCCGTCTGGTGTTCAACCTTCCCAAGTTCTCTCACGTCACCCCGCTCCTCCGCACACTCCACTGGCTTCCAGTTGAAGCTCACATCTGCTACAAGACCATGGTGCTTGCCTACGGAGCTGTGAGGGGAACGGCACCTCTGTACCTTCAGGCTCTGATCAGTCCCTACACCCAAACGAGGGCAATGCGTTCATCCACCTCTGGCCTGCTGGCTCCCCTACCTCTGCGGAAGCATAGTTCCCGCTCAGCCCAGTCAAAACTGTTCGCTGCTCTGGCACCCCAATGGTGGAACAAGCTCCCTCACGACGCCAGGACAGCGGAGTCACTCACCACCTTCCGGAGACATTTGAAACCCCACCTCTTTAAGGAATACCTGGGATAGGATAAAGTAATCCTTCTACCCCCCTTACCCCAAACCACCCCCCCATTTTTAAAAAAAAATGCTGTATGAAAAATGTATGCACTCACTAACTGTAAGTCGCTCTGGATAAGAGTGTCTGCTAAATGACTAAAATGTAATGCTACCAAATACTAATTGAGTGTATGTAAACTTCTGACCCACTGGGAATGTGATGAAAGAAATAAAAGCTGAAATAAATCACTCTACTATTATTCACATTTATTTCACATTCATAAAATAAAGTGGTGATCCTAACTGACCTGAGACAGGGAATATTTACTAGGATTAAATGTCAGGAATTGTGAAAACTGAGTTTAAAAGTAGTTGGCTAAGGTGTATGTAAACTTCCGACTTCAACTGTATGTTCGAAAAATCCAATGTATGCACCACACAGAATGCACTACAACTGCCTCTGACGCCTCGATCACACCAACAGTGCCTTGCATTTTGGTACACCAGAAGTACATTATTTTCTAATGGAACGCTGTGTTTGCCTTGCAGCATTGTGTTGCAGAGGCAGTTGCAGTGCATTCTGTGTTAGATTTATCAAACTGTATGCATCAAACCGTATGTGAACACGGCTAGACAGAAATGGTAGCAGAAGGTGAATGTTGAACTTTTGTTGCACACATATCCAGATGATGCTGCGTCATGTGTGCGCCAAAAACACTATCAGTGTGATCGAGGCATGAAACGCAATGCTGCAAGGCAAAAGCAGCGTTCCATTGGAAATGAATGTACTTCTGGTGTAACCAAAATTGAACGACACGGTCGGTGTGATAGAGGCGTTCCCTAAAACGGAGGCGTGACAACAACGTGATTTTGGAGGTATGGCAACGCGAGACTACCAAAGCACAGACATCACGTTAGTTGCAGCAAACTGAAGCGCATCTAAAGTAAAAGTGTTGTTCAGGTCAATTGTCTGTTTGGTGGAAAATGTGGGGAAAAACTTGTGAAATAACTTGCACACTACACTAGCTAAGTCACTGATGACACTTGCTATATGTCTTACATTGACGTTATGATTATGAGACGGGTGAATCAAAACCTTGCATGAGGTTGCATTATACTAACATTAGCCGCCTAACTAATGTTGGCTACCTAACTAAAATAGTTAGGTACAGTAGCTAACGTTAGGTACAAGACGATTTAGCTAAATGTACTGCTCAGTTGTGCTTGTGAGCTAATCCGCCCATTCTACCAACTGGCAGCGTAGTTAGAATAAAATGCGGTGATGTCTTCTCCGTTGCGACTCTTCTTCGGCCCTGTCATAATAATCAGATTTTCTTCCAATCCCTTTTGTTGTTGAAGACAAATGTCTAAAACCCAGAAATATTTTAGTGTGTAGGCCTGTGTCTTTTAAAAACACTAAAGTCTTCTGAACTAGTCTAGCTAGCTAGATAATTGTCTTTTGCTAGAGTTCAACGCGGGCGCCATTACCATGTATAGCTAGCTACTGTGCAGAATTGTGAAACTAGCTACATTAAGGTCACGTGATCATACAGATGTTTTTCAAAATAAATTTTACTTGGCTGTTAACAGGACGTTTTTCTGTTTTAAAACCACCAAAAAATGGTGTTTTAAATTACTTCAACATATAATAGAAACAATATATTATAGGAATCAATTAACAAATATCGATTTACTGTATGATTTTGCATACTATAATGATAATGTCACGATCGTCGTAGGGAATAGACCAAGGCGCAGCGTGATGAAACGAACATGTTTAAACTTTATTATCATTAGTGATAATAGACAACAATCAACAAAACAACAAACGACTCGTGAAGTCCACGGTAACAATGACCAACACGGAACAAGAACCCACAAACACAAAGGGAAAACAGACAGTTTAAATATGGCTCCCAATCAGAGACAACCAACGACAGCTGACACTCGTTGCCTCTGATTGGGAGTCACTCTGGCCAACATAGAAATAAACACAACAGAAAAGAACACACCCTGGCTCAACATATAGAGTCCCAGAGCCAGGGCGTGACAGTACCCCCCTAAAGGCGCGGACTGCGACCGCTCCTCAACTTGAACAAAACAGGGAGGGCTGGGTGGGCATTCCTCCTCGGCGGCGGTTCTGGCTCCGGCCTTGCCCACCACCCTCCAATAAACCCCCCATAGCGCCCCTGGTCCAGTCTGGCCCCGCTGGCTGGAGCTGAACTGGACGCAGCAGGAGCGGTTAGCTTCAGCTCCGTGAGTGGAGCAGTTGACCGGTACCTTACCAGGCACCGGTGACCCAGGCACGGGTTGTGCTGGACTGACGACGCGCACCCCTGGCTTGGTGCGTGGAGGAGGAACGGGCCTTACCAGGCTGACGACGCGCACCCCTGGCTTGGTGCGTGGAGGAGGAACGGGCCTTACCAGGCTGACGACTCGCACCCCTGGCTTAGTGCGAGTAGCAGGAACAGGCCGGGCCGGGCTGGCGACGCGCACCCCTGGCTTGGTGCGTGGAGCCGAGCGGGCCGGACCGGGCTGACGATGCGCACCCCTGGCTTGGGTGCGTGGAGTAGGAACAGGCCGGACCGGGCTGACGACTCGCACCCCTGGCTTGGTGCGTGGGTAGGGACAGGCCGGACCGGGCTGGCGGCGCACACCGTAGGCTTGGTGCGTGGAGCAGGGACAGGCCGGACTGGGCTGGCGACGCACACCGTAGGCTTGGTGCGAGGAGCAGGGACAGGCCGGACCGGGCTGGCGACGCACACCGTAGGCTTGGTGCGTGGAGCAGGGACAGGCCGGACCGGGCTGGCGACGCACACCGTAGGCTTGGTGCGTGGAGCAGGGACAGGCCGGACCGGGCTGGCGGCGCACACCGTAGGCTTGGTGCGTGGAGCAGGGACAGGCCGGACTGGGCTGGCGACGCACACCGTAGGCTTGGTGCGAGGACAGGGACAGGCCGGACTGGGCTGGCGACGCACACCGTAGGCTTGGTGCGTGGAGCAGGGACAGGCCGGACCGGGCTGGCGACCACACCGTAGGCTTGGTGCGTGGAGCAGGGACAGGCCGAACCGGGCTGTGGAGACGGATAGGAGACCTGGAGTGAAGAGCGGCCACAACCCGTCCTGGCTGAATGCCTACCCTCACACACTCTGTGTGAGGCATCCGCACAGGACGTACAGGGCTGTGTACCCGTACTGGCATAACAGCACGTGACACTGGAGCAGGATATCCGGGACCGCGGAGAGGCATTGGAGACCACGAGCGTTGAGCCGGCACACTCCTTCCTGGCTGCATACCCCCCTTCGCACGACACGTGCGGGGTGCTCGCACAGGACGTACAGGACTATGCCGGACCACTCGTGGCACAGTACGCCGCTCCGCATACTGCGGAACCTGCCCCGTCCCATGCTGCCATGCCTGAGTACGGGAAGTTGGTTCCGCTCTCCATCCAGGCTCCGCCAACCTGCCTTCTGGCCCCCCTAACCCGGTGGCCTCCTCTCCAAATCGCCCTGTGGCAGCCTCCTGCTGCCCAGCCGCCCATGCCGTGTGCCCCCCCCTAAAAATGTTTTGGGGTTGCCTCTCGTCCGTCCGACGATGACACTGCTGACGCCGCTGCTCCTCTCTCGCCAGGGCCTTAATCCTAGCCCAAGGTCCCTTGCCCCCGAGCATGTCCTCCCAGGACCACGATTTGCCCACCTGGGCCATCGCCAACCTCTCCATCTCCTTTCCCGGCGCTTCCAGTCTGCCTGCTCCTGGACACGCTGCTTGGTCCTTTTATGGTGGGTTCTTCTGTCACGATCGTCGTAGGGAATAGACCAAGGCGCAGCGTGATGAACGAACATGTTTAAACTTTATTATCATTAGTGATAATAGACAACAATCAACAAAACAACAAAAGACTCGTGAAGTCCACGGTAACAATGACCAACACGGAACAAGAACCCACAAACACAAAGGGAAAACAGACAGTTTAAATATGGCTCCCAATCAGAGACAACCAACGACAGCTGACACTCGATGCCTCTGATTGGGAGTCACTCTGGCCAACATAGAAATAAACACAACAGAAAGAACACACCCTGGCTCAACATATAGAGTCCCAGAGCCAGGGCGTGACATAATGAGTTTTTTTGTTATAGTCCCCTGTAAAAAACAGCAACAACAACACAATACTAACACTGTTGCTGGAAGTATTAGTGTTTTTTAACTGCTAACAGAACATCATTTAATCATATTTTTAATACAGCTCCTCATTGCAGCTGCTTACAGCTGTTTTCTACTGTACTCTTAAAACTATAGAAGTTGCAGCATAAAAGGGGGGTGTTTTAGAATCTTCAGATCCTTTCCTAAAAACATCCAGTGTCATACCATAGAGATTGACCACATAAGTTCGTTTTTTCCTTCAGAAATGTACTGTCACCTCTGACATTCTCGACAAACTATGCAGGTATTCATAGGAATCACCCAGAGAGCTGCCATTACTTCATCTGGAATAACTTCTTCAAGCACGTTGACATCAAATCGGAGAACACCCATATTCTGAATAATAACACTGCCTTCCTCATAGAGTGTGATTCCTCCTAGAAGATCAAAGCTGCTGGAGGAATCTACCTCTTTGTTGGAGGTAGGTAGGGAGGATAATGATGATGGAATACAATAGTGTATTGATTGTATTTACTATATTATAAAGCTGCTGGAGGAATATATGTTTTTGTTGGAGGTAGGTAGAATAATGACGATAGGATAGAATAGAGTATATTGTTATTCAATTATATTCTCCACTGAACAATAATATAAACGCAACATGTAAAGTGTTGGTCCCATGTTTCATGAGCTGAAATAAAATATCTCAGAAATGTTCCATACAAACAAAAAGCTTATTTCTCTCAAATGATGTGCACAAATTTGTTTACATTCCTGTTAGTGAGCATTTCTCCTTTCCCAAGATAATCCATTCACCTGACAGGTGTGGCATATCAAGAAGCTGATTAAACAGCATGATCATTACACAGGTGCAACTTGTGCTGGGGACAATAAAAGGCCACTCTAAAATGTGCCGTTTTGTCACACAAAACAATGCCACAGATGTCTCAAGTTTTTAGTGAGCGTGCAATTGGCATGCTGACTGCAGGAATGTTAACCAGAGCTGTTGCCAGATAATTAAATGTTCATTTCTCTACCATAAGCCGACTCCAATGACGTTTTAGAGAATTTGCAATACGTCCAACCGGCCTCACAACCGCAGACCATATGTTTTTTTTATTTTTTATTTCACCTTTATTTAACCAGGTAAGCCAGCCTCACAACCGCAGACCATATGTATGGCATCGTGTGGGCGAGCGGTTTGCTGATGTCAACAGAGTGCCCCATGGTAGCGGTGGGGTTATGGTATGGGCAGGTATAAGCTACAGACAACGAACACAATTGCATTTTATCGATGGCAATTTGAATGCACAGTGATTCCGTGACAAGATCCTGAAGTCCATTGTCTTGCCATTCATCCGACACCATCACCTCATATTTCAGCATGATAATGCACAGCCCATGATGCAATTCTGAAAATGTCCCAGTTCTTCCATGGCCTGCATTCTCACCAGAAATGTCACCCATTGAGCATGTTTGGGATGCTCTGGATCGACATCTACGACAGCATGTTCCAGGTCCCGCCAATATCCAGCAGCTTCGCACAGCCATTGAAGAAGAGTGGGACAACATTCCACAGGCCACAATCAACAACCTGATCAACTCTATGCAAAGGAGATGTGTCGTGCTGCATTAGGCAAATGGTGGTCACACCAGAAACTGACTGGTTTTCTGATCCACTTTTTTTTTAAAGGTATCTGTGACAAACAAATGCATATCTGTATTCCCAGTCATGTGAAATCCATAGATTAGGGCCTAGTGAATTTATTTCCAGTGGTGAAAAAAAAAAGTAGCCAATGCTCATACTTGAGTAAAAGTAAAGATACCTTAATAGAAAATGACTCAAGTAAAAGTGAAAGTCACCCAGTAAAATACTACTTGAGTAAAAGTCAAAAAGTATTTGGTTTTAAATATACTTAAGTATTGTAACTAAATGTAATTGCTCAAATATACTTAAGTATCAAAAGTAAATGTACAAATCATTTCAAATCCCTTATATTAAGCAAACCAGACGGCACAATTTTCTTTTTTTTTTTAATTGAAAGCCAGGGGCACACTCCAACACTCAGACATCATTTACAAATGAAGCATGTGTGTTTAGTGAGTCCGCCAGATCAGAGGCAGTAGGGGCGACCAGGGATGTTCTCTTGATAATTGTGTGAATTTGACCCTTTTCCTGTCCTGCTAAGCATTCAAAATGTAAAGAGTACTTTTGGGTGTCAGGGGAAAATGTGTGGAGTAAAAAGTACATTCTTTTCTTTAGGAATGTAGTGAAGTAAAAGTAAAAGTAGTCAAAAATATAAATAGTAAAGTAAAGTACAGATACACAAAAAAACGACTTAATTAGTACTTTTAAGTATTTTTACTTAAGTACTTTACACCACTGTTTATTTCAATTAACTGATTTCCTTATATGAACTGTAACTCAGTAAAATCTTTGAAATTGTTGCATGTTGCATTTATATTTTTGTTCAGTATAATTTAAAGCTGCTCAGGCGGCAGGTAGCTTAGTGGTTAAGAGCATTGTGCCAGTAACCGAGAGGTCGCTGGTTCTAATCCCCGAGCCAACTAGGTGGAAAATCTGTCGCTGTGCCCTTGAGCAAGGCACTTAACCCTAATTGCTCCTGTAAGTCGCTCTGGATAAGAGCGTCTGCTAAATAATGTAAAATGTAATTGACCTCTTTGTTGGACATATGGAGGATGACAATGATGATGCCTAATTGCACAATAGCAAGTGCTCAATCAAACAGACACACACCCATGATCTAATTATATTTCAAGTTTATAGTCTTGTTCAGATATGTCATTAACCAGGTTTCCGTCCAACCATTTTATGCGGATGAATTACCTGACCCATGTCAAATTCACGATGGGGTTGATGGAAATAGGAAATGCCGGTACAATTTTCAAAATGTCGACAGACAATTTGTTCGTTCGAACATGTTGGGATCTTTTTTGCGTAATATAATTTTTATATAATAACCATCATATCGAAGTAAACTTGGAGTCATAAGACGATATATGGTCTTCCCAATACGACTTGTGAAAGCATGCAGGTTATTAGGCCAAACATTAGGGATGGGTCGACATTTGCACAATGGTTACCTGGAGGAAAATGGGGGAGGGTCATGTTTTTTCAATTTCAGTCAAGGGGAGGGTTTAGTGTTTTTTTTTCATCTTGTCCATGGGAGGGTCATGTAATTTGTAATTGATGAAATGTCTATATTTTTCAGTGTTTTAGAATTAGTTGCTTATTAGGCTATATATCGATATGTGCCCGATGCTGCCCCTCATCTGCATTAAACTGCATTACACACTGCAATGGATATTTCAACCCTGACCCCTGGCCTGCTCTGCTCTTGCTGATCAAAAACGTATTTGTGTGCTGCCTAACGAATGGCAGTTCAGGAGTCGAGTCAAAGGCTTCTTACACATGTTTTAATTTTTTAGGCCTAGTCCAAAACATGCACTATCTTACACGCGGACTAGCCTATGTTCTGTTCAGTTTGAGAAGGAGTGCTTGAAGATGAGAAGGAGGACCGGAGGTCAACTTTGATAGGTTGCTACTACTATAATTGATTTGATTAAAAACAATATGTTTCTTGCCCATGATGTATTTATCAGAGTTATTTAACTCACAATAAGCCAGATTTGAGTAACTTACATTGTGTTGCTGAAACTTGAAGCAGCAGCCATGGCACCATCAATCGGAAATGGACAGTTTATGGTGCTGAAAGTATGCAAATTTGCTATAGGCTGCTATATCAATAGATTTGTCGATCAATTCCTCCACCCGCCATGCACTCTTTAAATAGCCCACCTCCGTGCCAATGAAGGGCTGTTAAGATAAAACAAAGACTTGAATTTAGTGGGTACAAGAGGGTATGCCATAGGCCTACATTTTCTTAAAGAAATTGGCAAGAACTACAGGCCTACCCATTGTTAGCTTAAGATTTTGAAGAAAATAAAACGGATCCGATTATATAAAATGATCTATAACAGCGCTTTGGTCCGCGATACTTTATGCTAGAAACAAGCTGTAAAATAGGCCTACCCGGGAAAGACGTGACTCTGATGCATATGGGAATATCATTATTCCATTTCTTTGACATTCAGAGGCTGAGCTACAACCTTCTATAGCCGAGGAGACAAAACTTGGACTTTGCTTTGGAAGTAATCTAATTCTGTCACTATCAATTGATTAAGCTATTCACGTTCTGTACAATAGAAGATGGAAAATGTATGCACATGTATGCTCTGGATAAGAGCGTCTGCTAAATGACTAAAATGTCATGCAAAATGTAAGATGTTTAAACCCAGACAGCTTTTAGGGAAACACATGTGACCTCCTCTCGTTGGGTTAAGCCACAGAAGAAGAGTAGCCAGCAGTTAAAGTTTACATTTTTCTGCGTCAGTACACTCTAAAAAGAAAAGGTTCCTGGAGTATCCTTTAGGGATTCTTCAAATTGAAACTGTGTGGGAACCCCTATAAGTTCTTCAAAGAACCCCTTTTAATGGATTCTTGAAGAACCTTTTGAAGAACCCTTTGGGGTTCATTTTTTATTATTATTAATTATTATTATTATTATTATTATTATACTCATAACAATAACAACAATAACACAATATTTTAGTTGTCATTGTTTATTATGATTTTAGTGGCAAAGCAGAATTAAAAAATCTAAATATGAAGTAAACTCCCAGCAGAGCCCCAAGTCCAATGGGTATATCCTCTGGCGTGTTGATGTTAGTGTTGATGTTCTCCATATCCATAGCCAGAATGATTTTGCAGTGCATGGTGATCAAACAGGTTTCCTGTTATATTCATCAGAGGTGTAGGGAGGGTGAAGTCTGTGAATCCCAAAAATAGTAATTATACAGATGATGAATAAAACATGCACACGACAGTATTCATACCTTGGTGTTTGTGGTAAATGTGAATGAAAAAAACTGTTTTGATAATGGTTTTCATACACATACCTTGTCCATAATGTAGAGACCTATGGGATATTTATTGAAGAGGTAAGGGAGGAGGATGGTAAATGTGATCTGCACAACATACCAATACCAGTTGACATACCTTTGCATGCCTCCTCGTCTGTATACCTGCAGACACCGACATAAAAGTGAGCAGTTCAGTCATCTGCACCCAATACAGCTAATCTTCAACATATTCTTATAGCATACATATTCTTAACTCTTTGTTGATTGATATCCATTGAATGATGTCCATTTTCTGTTTTAGAAAGATTTGCACAAATATGAAAAGATAGATGTTATCATCATACAACAATATCAATTTAGATCATACAAGGGACAAAACATACCTTAAATTGAGCTCTTTACATTTTTCAGTTAAGTTCCTGCACCTTCTGTGCTTTCAAATTCAAATCCAAATGTTTCAGTTGGGCAGTTAGGTTCCTGCAAGAACCCCTACCACCTAAGGAGGTTCCTCGATGAACCCCACCTCCAATGGGGTTCTTGGAAGAACTTTTTGGGGGCAATTTTCAGTGCCAAGAACCCTAAGGTTCTTCAAAGAACTGTGAGGATCTTAGCAGAACCCTTGTTGAACCCCTAATTTTTTGAGTGTAGGCCTACTCTGTCTGGGGTGGAAAGGTAGGCCTAACTTTTGAAAGTACCATGCTCAGATTCCTTATGATGTCTCAGATTTAATTATTTGCAAACGGGGACACTGTGATTTGGCATTGGATAAATATAATAAGATGAACACATAGGCCTATCTCTCTGTCTATTCTTAGCCTGTAATTTCGGTAATTTGTGAGGTAATAAAAAATATTCTGCTAATACTGTATAGTAACTCTATTGCAGTCGACTATTATACAGCACACTAAAAGTGTATCTCTTTCTCTACAATTGAGGAAATTTCAGATATTTTGTTGTTTGTGATGGTACTCTAGTTGTGAGGGCCATCCCGTGCCAGCAGTCAATTGATGGTGGATGACCTTCTGCTTGCCAGGGGACCCGGCTGCCATAGAATTGACCTGGATGGATGTGCCTAGCGACAAGCTGCTGGAGCCCATCATCTGCATGGTGAGAAACACACATTGACAGCACAGACATACTCACATTCACTGCTCACAAACATACAGTTGAAATCGGAATGTTTTTTACCACTGCACAAATTTCTTGTTAACAAACTATAGTTTTGGCAAGTCGGTTAGGACATCTACTTTGTGCATGACACAAGTAATTTTTCCAACAATTGTTTACATACATATTATTTCACTTATAATTCACTGTATCACAATTCCAGTGGGTCAGAAGTTTACATACACTAAGTTGACTGTGCCTTTAAACAGCTTGGGAAATTCCAGAAAATGATGTCATGGCTTTAGAAGCTACTGATAGGCTAATTGACATCATTTGAGTCAATTGGAGGTGTACCTGTGGATGTATTTCAAGGCCTACCTTCAAACTCAGTGCCTCTTTGCTTGACATCATGGGAAAATCAAAAGAAATCAGCCAAGACCTCAGAAAAGAAATTGTAGACAAGTCTGGTTCATCCTTGGGAGCAATTTCCAAACGCCTGACGGTACCACGTTCATCTGTACAAACAATAGTACGCAAGTATAAACACCATGGGACCACGCAGCCGTAATACCGCTCAGGAAGGAGACGCGTTCTGTCTCCTAGAGATGAACGTACTTTGGTGTGAAAAGTGCAAATCAATCCCAGAACAACAGCAAAGGACCTTGTGAAGATGCTGGAGGAAACATGTAAGGTACAAAAGTATCTATATCCACCGAAAAAAGAGTCCTATATAGACGTAACCTGAAAGGACGCTCAGCAAGGAAGCCACTGCTCCAAAACCACCATAAAAAAGCCAGACTACGGTTTGCAACTGCACATGGGGACAAAGATCATACTTATTGGAGAAATGTCCTCTGGTCTGATGAAACAAAAATAGAACTGTTTGGCCATAATGACCATCGTTATGTATGGAGGAAAAAGGGGGTCACTTGCAAGCCGAAGAACACCATCCCAACCGTGAAGCACAGGGCTGGCAGCATCATGCTGTGGGGGTGCTTTGCTGCAGGAAGGAAGGACTGCACTTCTTTAAATAGATGGCAACATGAGGAAGGAAAATTATGTGGATATATTGAAGCAACATCTCAAGACATCAGTCAGGAAGTTAAAGCTTGGTCGCAAATGGGTCTTCCAAATGGACAATAACCCCAAGCATACTTCCAAAGTTGTGGCAAAATTACTTAAGGACAACAAAGTAAAGGTATTGGACTGGCCAACACAAAGCCCTGACCTCAATCCTATAGAAAATGTGTGGGAAGAACTGAAAAAGCTTGTGCAAGCAAGGAGCCCTACAAACCTGACTCAGTTACACCAGCTCTGTCAGGAGGAATGGGCCAAAATTCACCCAACTTATTGTGGGAAGCTTGTGGAAGGCTACCCGACACGTTTGACACAAGTTAAACAATTTAAAGGCAATGCTACCAAATACTAATTGAGTGTATGTAAACTTCTGACCCACTGGGAATGTGATGAAAGAAATAAAAGCTTAAATAAATAATTCTCTCTGCTATTATTCTGACATTTCACATTCTTAAAATAAAGTGGTGATCCTAACTGACCTAAGACAGGGAATTTTTACTAGGACTTAATGTCAGGAATTGTGAAAAACTGAGTTTAAATGTATTTGGCTAAGGTGTATGTAAACTTCCGACCTCAACTGTAACATGCCGTTTCAACATACACATCCAGGCATTGCAAACTGTCTCTCATATTTGTGTAATTGCTGAACCATGCTCATACTTTTGTTTGTCTTCTCTGTGTCCCTCTGCCCTCTAACTGGACAGTCCTGAAGACTTGAAGACTGTTTTCTTTGCCATCCTGCACTTTTATAGTCAGTACAGAGCTCATCATTGAGTGGGGGAGGTGTTGACATTTCATTATTTCTCCTGTTTTTTTTCTGTCTTTTTCAGTAGAAGAGACCTTTTCTAATTCTAGATTTTAACTTTGAAATAATAGTTACACGACAGACACTGTTGTTCCAATACGGTTTCCATAGGATCAGAGTGTCACGTTCGTTGAAGGACGGGACGGACCAAGGCGCAGCGTGATATGCGTACATGTTTATTATACAGAATAAACACAACAACAAACCTTACACGGAACAAGATCCCACAACCCACTAGTGCCAATAGGCTGCCTAAGTATGGTCCCCAATCAGAGACAACGAGCGACAGCTGCCTCTGATTGGGAACCACACCGGCCAACATAGATCTAGAATACTAGATCCTATAACATCGAACAAGCACAACAAGGAATATACACACACCCTGACTCAACATATAAACGTCCCCTGAGTCAGGGCGTGACACAGAGAAACAGAACTCATCTTGAAACTGGAAAATATACAACAAGTTTGAAGTAAACAGAGGACTTTTAATTTGAAACTTATTGCTCGAATTGGACCCGTCAATGTCGCTGATTTCAAGGAGCTCAAATGTGCATTATTTGCTTCACAAAATCCCGCAAACGTGAACGCGCCAGAAATAAACATCGCGAGAATGTAATTATGTGTGAGAGTCAGAGGTTTGAAACTGGATTATAATATAATATAATATGCCATTTAAAAAACGCTTTCATCCAAAGCGATTTACAGTAATGAGTGCATACATTTTACGTATGGGTGGCCCAGGGAAATGAGTCTTTTCAAAGCATTTTTTAAAATCTCTTTCTTTGTAATACTGTATGTATTTCATAATTTTAAATTGATCTCTTCCCACTGGGCACATAAGTCAATTCAACTTCTATTCCACGTTGGAAACAACTTTGATGCCCAGTGGGTTTATTGTGTCACAGTGAATTTTATAATCTGCAGTTGTAACCGGCACTGTACTGCACGGCAGAGGCGTTGTGTGTGATTGATTGGGACTATAGACGTGGACTTCGGAGATCAGGCTGTTTTAATGAATCAGAATTCTCTCTGCATCCAAAAGAAAATACAAAACATTTGTAGAGCACAAATATGTTCTGCCCATTGTCGCCTCTTTCTACAACATAGACGCACAATACAAAGGACTGGGATCAGTCGAGGAGCTAGCCATCGTTCACACATACAATACTTTAGCTAGCTAGTAACCACATGTTGAATTCAGAATGTTAATATCATCCTAAAAAGTACAATTACAATTGCATCTTAACAATACCATCCACTCATGAGTAAACTCTAAATATACAACATTATTCATGAACAAAACACTGTGTGTATGACTTTGTGCTTGAAGGAATCTAATTTTTCTAATGGACAGAAAAAGAGTGCCTACCTCTCATAGTTCATCAAAATTATTTGAGCACGCAGGGCAAAACGTAAATACACACTCTCCTATTCCCAGGATGCAGGCATGCATAATAACAAATCAACATGCTATATTAATATATGAACATTGTGAAATTCACAAAGTACTTTAACAACTGTTACACAGTCAGTTTCATTATGTTTTCATGTGCCATGATTCTGACATTTGACATATGATCCTCATAGGATTATGCTACATAGTTTCAGTGGTGCAGTAAATGTAATCTCAATTCAATACGATGTGCATATACATATAGCCAAATAAGATTTCCCTGAAGTTTCCTCTGGGGAAAAACAAAGTCATTCTATTAAACCCATGTTCACTGACTGTAATCTGTGACGCAAGTGGCCTAATATGTTTGTGACGTTCCACGGAACCCACGTTATTGTTTAAAACTCGATTCTGATTGGCTTGCAGGACATTCAACAGTGTGAATTATAAATTAAAATGTGCTTTTACATCAGTGTGACAGATTCACATTACCGAGCGTGTCTCAAACGGTCCTGCGCTTTTATCTGCATAACGGTATCTTCACGTACGACTGGATAGGCCTTTTGGATACGCTTGTCCAAGGTAAGCATATGCGTCAAGCTATAGCCTACTTTTAATGTTTTAGTTCCGAACTCAAAATACTCAAGTCAAGTGATTAATCGTAAAAGTTAGTTGTTTTGACTGAGCATTCCAATGGCCAATGCTGTTTTTGGACTATGAGACGCTCGGCTATATACTATGATGAGACAATAACAAGCATAGATTATGCATTACCCATTGCACGAGTCAGTGTCCAGGAAGGAATATAAAGTTGCTATTTTTGCGAATAATCAAATGACACTGACTCGTGCAATAGGTAATGCAAAATCTATGCATGTTATTTGCTCATCATAGTATATAGCCCAGGGTCTCATAGTCCAAAAACAGCATGGCCACTGGAACGCTCATTGATGGAATATTCCATATTACCATGGCAGTGATGCATTACAAATTCACAATATTACTTGTATTTCAATGATTCATAAAGGCCCAAGACATAAAGTAGCCTGCAATCATTCCATTGCTGACCCATCGGATGGTTATCACATAGAGGATTGGCTTAATCTAGAATCATGGATACCTTTCATGTGAGTACTCACACACCAGATTTTTACATACCTCAGAAGGACCAACTGGGATTGCAATATCTGGAAGCACTGTCTCATGTACAATTGTTAATGTTATCTCTGAAATGTCTAACAAAATGTTGACTTGACCGTTTCATCAAGATCTGCGCATCACAGGTTGGAACTAGTGGTCAAAATTGGGACAATGTTGCCCAAAATAAATGTTTTCATGGAGGTAAGCACTACACTTCTGATGGGTTTAAAGATTGTATCGTATCACTTTATCTAAAAGTTTGAAAGTAAACCCCAGCTGTTGTTATTCTTTTCCCAGGGAAGAACAATCCCCCATATGCCATGAATGTTTCATTGCTGAACAACCATAGATATTTTTCCTCTAATTTGGCTCACGTTCCTCCAACAGTGAACAAGACCTGCCAACAGAGCTCACTGCAGCAGGGAGACATCCCGTCATCCCTTCGGCACCTGACAAAGTACACTTTTTTCTTCTAAATAACACTATAGTAACATCTTCTGCACAAAGGTACATTCCTAATAAGATTGGTGTTAAGTGAGAAAGAATCCTAAAGATGGTCCAATGGGCATTGTCTGAAGCCTCTCATCACCTCAGTATGTTGAACCACCTGATTTCCTGTAGGATTCAGATCCTGCTGAACGATGTTAAGCAGTCCATTAACCACATGCAGGGGAAGCTGAACACCATGCAGGAGCAGTGTATTGAGTTGCAGACTGCCATATCTAAGGTAGTGCCAGATGAGTCTGAGATACAGAAGAATAAGTCTATGATGGTATGGTGATAATGATTGAGATGGTGATTATAATAATGATGTCTAGCGGTACCCCACCCTAAGGGCGGTAAATCATTGGATCTGATTAATTCAGTTCAATGCAATTCAATCTTTGAGGACTGCAACCATAGAAATACAATTTATTTATGCTACTAATAAGCTATTGTCAACTTCCCATCTATGGTTATTTTGCTCACTGCTCACTGTGAATTGCTCACTGTTACCATTTGTGTGCAACTATTATTGATTTCTCTCAGAAAAATAATTTGGTTGCAAATGTAACTGGGGCCATGTAAATAATTGTTAGGCTACTCATTTTGAATCCATTGGTGGCAACGTGTGGGACCATAAAAGTCTGTGTGCGACTGGGCACAGTAAAATAATTTGGTTGCTGACCTGCCCTACATCATAGAAGGCCCCTTACCATATGCCGCGTTCAAGTGCAAGTCGAAACTAGGAAACTCTGACATTTCTGATCCCAAGTTTCCCACGTGTGAAGTATCAGAATCAACCAATAGGAAGCTCTACGCAAATAACTTATATTAATTTTAACTCTGAGGTTCCAAGTTTCCGATAGTATGTGAATGCGTCAATAATTGCCATGGTAATTTTTAATGTTCAGTCAGTGAGCATTATGGGTAATTGTCCTACATACTTACATCAAATGCTTTATGACAGCATCATCTCCTGTAGTTAAGAGTGCCATTCCAAACACTTATTTTTTTAAATAAACAAAAATACAAAACACAGCGGAATATGCCTAAAATGAAGAACATCCACTCAGAATTGTAGAAGGAGATCCCCCGCAGCAAAGAGGCTTACAGTATTATAATATATTGTAGATAACATTAATGTAATTTGTGTATTTACAGTATCAGTACACGTACAAATGAATGTACATGTTTGGGATTGATCTACAATGAGTGTACAAAACATTAAGAACAGCTTCCTAATATTGAGTTGGGTGGCGGACCAATCTTGATACACACGGAAAACTGTTCAGCGTGAAAAACCCAGCAGCGTTGCAGTTCTTGACACAAACCGGTGCGCCTGGCACCTACTACCATACCCCCATTCAAAGGTTCTTAAAAATGTTGTCTTGCCCATTCACCGTCTGAATGGCACACATACACAATCCATGTCTCAATTGTCTCAAGGCTTAAAAATTCTTCTTTAACCTCACTCCTCCCCTTCATCTACACTGAGAAGTGGATTTAACAAGTGACATCAATAATAGATTATAGCTTTCACCTGGTCAGTCTATGTCATGGAAAGAGCAGATGTTCTTAATGTTTTCCACACTCAGTGTATGTGACAATGATGTTATAGATTGCAAGTGGTTGATATTTTAGGGAATTACTATGTGTTCTATATTATACCTGCAGATCATCCCAGCAGCCGACGTTGCTGTACAGAGTGGGGGGAGGGAAACATCCAACATCGCTGGGCAGGGGGAGGGGATCCTCCCAAAAGCCAACTTTGCTGCGCAGAGGGAGGAGATCCTCCGAGCATCAGGCCTCATCCCTGCACAGAGGGATGGGATCCTCCAATCAACCAGTGTCCCTGCACAGAGGGAAGGGATTCTCCCAGCAGTCATCATCACTGCACAGAGGGAGTTGATCCTCCTGATGGCCAGTGTAACTGCCTCTGTCGCCAGTTTATTTCATGTATTTGCACTTTTTATTATTTAATTTCTTCTGAATTGTACGTTTACCGCAAGACGGAACTAATTATTGGTTCCGCCCGAGTGTTGTCACCCGAGCGCCTTTAGCGACGCACCGAAGAAACTTTACCGCAAAAAGCGAATTAGTTTTCCACTGTTATCGTGTTTAAGTGCATACTTACAAAGAAAGTATACAGAAGAAGATAAAGGACATTTATAAGAATGTTTAGCACCTCTGTGTGATAAGCAGCAATGAGGTTTGTTGACTATTTATTTTGCTATGAGGGTGTTTGTGTTTACGTGCGTCATTTTTTGGTGTAAAATATACATAAAGTGTCTAGCTGTATGAGCTTGATTATAACGCCAGATGTGTGAGACATGCCTATGGCATTATTTTGTTAATGTATTTTTTCTTTCTTTAAACCAGTTCTCATGGGTTAACCAGCATTAAAGCCCTGTATTCAAATCAAGATCTCTTGCCTCATGCCTGTCACTGGAGGAGCTACAGTGAGAACTCAACTGCTCTGCATGAGTAGACGAGGAAGACAGTACCAAAGAGCCGTGATCCATGGACAAGAAGGGACATCTCTACATCCAAGAGTGTGCATCTGCTCCTGACATTTACACAGCCGCAGCATCCACAGAAGAATCCAGGCGTCTTACCATGAATCCAGCTGATGCAAAGAAGCTTAAACTATTTCCCACAAGAGACTGACACATTTTTGCCTTCATATTCATACGGTATAGTTGTGTGTATGTTTAAGTGTTAACTAAGCTACAACCAAGAGACTGAATTTTGCATTTCATAGAACAACTTGATATTGATTTGTGTGAAGTAGATGTGAATATGTTCTAAAAATAATATTAGTGGTAAAATAGTATAAATGTGAATAGCTAATGGGAGCTGAATCACTTAGCTACAGGCCAAATTAGATTTAACCCAAATTTAAGTACACCAAGTAACAATGTCAGAGCCTAGTCTTACCTCTGGGAGAAAGCAGGTTAATGTAGGTGAAAGTATAGAGCAGCAGTGCATAGACATGCAACCACAGGCTACTAAAGGCACAAGAGCTAATGACCACACTTCCTCACAAGAACCACAAAGAAGCCAAAGAGACCGAAAGTTAACAGAAAAGGGCCAAGAACTGTACAATGAGCAAATAAGAAGATTTGCTCACCGTTTCACTGTGAGCTATGAGGAGTGGAAGGCTATTGCTAAAGACGCCAAGCAAGCTTTGAGTGGACAATGCTCAAACAACCTGCTACATGAACACATAAGCGAAATAAGTGCTGCCTCAGAGAATCTGAACATTGCTTATGATGAGTTAAGGAGCATAGACAACCCTGACCAAGACACGCGTCGCAGAATTGACACCTGTGATGCTGTAACCAGGAAGATCATCCAAACTGCAAAAGATCGTTTGGAGACAGCAGATATCGGTGGAGGAGACGAACAACGAGGCAACAGGGCGACATCGTCTATATTCAAGTCTGTAGCCTCAGACAAGATAAGTATCAAATCCCAATGCACTAAGTCCTCTCATGCTCAAAGCAGCTCCAGACATTCAAGTCGGACTTCTGTTAGCAGACAAGATGCCGCTGCTGAAGTTGCTGCCAATGAAGCTACTCTAGAAGTACTACTAGAACAAGAGTGTTGCATTGAGGAATTGGAAAGGCTTGAAGCTGAAGCTGCAGAGAGACAAAAGGTGCTAGATGCAAAGCGGAGACAACTGGAGCGACTAGAGATAGTTAAAAAGTTAAAGGCTGCTAAGGCACGTCAGCGAGTGTATGATCAGAGTGAGTGCTCAGATAAAGAAATAAGCAGTGTACTCCATCAAAGTGTCTGTATGAAGGAAAAGGAAGAAGTTAAACATGAAATTAATCTGTTGCAGCACCATTCTTCACCACAAGACCGGGCACATTCAAAGCAGGATGACAGCACAGCAGCTCTTGTTAGAGCACTTGCAGAGTCCATCAGTGCAGGTCGTCTTCCTATACCTGAACCAACAATATTCAATGGCGACCCACTCAGATTCAATGACTGGAAGGTTTCATTTCAGACACTCATTGATCGGAAAAACATTCCAGCCGAAGAAAAGATATATTACTTGCGAAAGTATGTGGGTGGACCTGCTAAAAAGGCTATTGAGAGCTACTTCCTGCTTGGTTCAGAGTCAGCCTATCACGCAGCATGGAGGATTCTCGAGGAAAGATATGGAAATCCATTCCTCATAGCCAAAGCATTCAGAGATAAGCTGGAGGCATGGCCCAAGATAAGCTCCAAAGGCAGTATCGAACTTCAAGAGTTTGCTGATTTTCTTCGGAGCTGTGAGGCTGCTATGACTCAGATCAGAGGCCTCGAAGTACTTAATGACTGCAATGAGAACCAGAAGTTACTTGCAAAGCTTCCAGACTGGCTGACCTCGAGATGGAACAGAAAGGTCATAGAAGTGGAGGAAGAAAGTCACACATTCCCAAGCTTCCAGCAGTTTGTAAAGTTTCTCACACGTGAAGCTAAGATTGCAAATAACCCAATAACATCTCTCCATGCTCTGAAACCTGCTGAAGGTGAGCAGATCAAGGTTTTAAAGAACAGAGCTCTCGGAGCAAAGGTACTAGCAACTAACTCAGATGAAAAAGCTTCCTCCACAAGCTGTGTTTTTTGTGAGAAGTCAAGTCACAGTCTACACAAGTGTTGGAAATTTATGAATAAAACCATCTCTGAGCGAGTCAAGTTTGTTCAAGGGATGAAGTTGTGCTTTGGCTGTCTGAAGCCTGGCCATCGCTCAAAGGAGTGTGAAAATAGAAGGATCTGTGATACTTGTGAGAAAGGACATCCAACCTGCCTACACGATAATCGCAGCAAAGAAAGAGGAATGTCAACAAGGACTGGTGGAGAAAGGGAGAGTGACAAGTCAAGAGAAGGAACGACAGATCGTTCACAAGAGAGGGTGACAAAACCACCACGCGAGGTAACATCTAACAGAGTTATCCAGAATGTTAAAGGCACCCATACATCCTCAGTCATTCCTGTGTGGTTGTCCACTACAAGTAAGCCAAATCATGAAGTTCTTGTGTACGCTCTTCTCGATACACAGAGTGACACGACCTTCATCCTTGAAGAGACAGCAAAGGTTCTTCACACTAAAAATGAACCAGTCCAGTTAAAGCTCTCCACAATGTCTTCAAGAAATACAGTGGTGCCTAGCAGAAGGCTGACTGATCTACAAATAAGAGGATTCTACTCCAATAAGATAATCTACCTGCCAGTAACTTACTCAAGAGAATTCATCCCTGCAAACAGAGATCATATTCCCACACCAGAGACTGCCAAGGCATGGTCTCATCTTGAGCACATCGCAGATGAAATTGCTCCTCTGCAGAGCTGTGACATCGGCCTACTAATTGGCTACAACTGTCCTCAAGCTCTTGTACCAAGACAAGTGGTTGCTGGAGAAGAAAATGAGCCCTTTGCTCAGAGAACAGACTTGGGTTGGAGTGTAGTCGGCTATGGCAACCCATGTCTTGACTTTGGAGATGCCTTTGGAATAAGCCATCAAGTCATTGTGAAGCAAGTGACATCAGTTCTTCCAAATCTCCCAAACGAAGTGCACTATGTCTGTAGAACACAGATCAAAGAAGTAGTCCTTCCAACAGACGTCATCAAGGTGTTGGAATCTGATTTTGTAGAAAGAGCTTCAGAAGACAACCCAGCTGACCACGCCTCAAGGGGTGTCACAGCAGAACAACTCACAGCTTCTAACTGGTTCACGGGTCCAGACCTTCTTTGGCAAAAAGAGCTACCAACTGGAGTTGTCATGGTGGGAGAGATTGAGAGCAGTGACCCAGAGGTCAAGAAAGCTCAGGTTCATGACACTCAGGCAGAAGAAGCAAAAACAATTTTAGATCGTCTACACAAGTTCTCAGACTGGGCAAGAATGGTGAAGGCTGTTGCCAGACTCAAGCGCCGTGCTAAGGAAATCAAAGGTCTCAAGCCAAAGTCCTGTGAGGCCTCGAACTTGGAGGAAAGGAAAGAGGCGGAGCTGACCATAATCAAGATGGTCCAGGAAGCAACTCTCTCTCAAGAAATTCAACGCCTTAGACATCATAAGGAGACAAAGGTCAAAGACAAAGCCAACCAGTTGCACAAACTATGTCCGTTCCTGGATGATCAAGGTGTAATCAGAGTAGGAGGCCGCTTAGCTAATGCTGCCCTACATCCACATGTGAGGCATCCAGCAGTACTTCCTAGAGACAGTCATGTTTCTGCATTGCTCGTCAAGCACTATCATGAGAGAGTGTACCATCAAGGTCGAGGAATGACTATAAATCAACTCCGATCCAATGGCATATGGATCCTGGGTTGCAGCAAGCTTGTTTCATCCCATATTCACAAGTGCACAAGTTGCAGAAGGTTCCGAAGATGCACAGAGCAACAAAGGATGGCAGACCTTCCAGAAGAGCGGATGGAAACAACTGCTCCATTCACTTACTGTGGAATGGACTGCTTCGGACCATTTCACATTAAGGAAGGAAGAAAGGAGCTAAAGTGTTATGGGCTGTTGCTCACCTGCATGTGTTCAAGAGGAGTTCACATTGAAGCACTTGATGACTTGACCTCAGATGCCTTTATCAATGCTCTGCGTTCATTCATCGCCATTCGTGGATCAGTAAGGCAGATAAGGTGTGATCAAGGGACAAACTTTGTCGGAGCAAGGCGTGAGTTCATTGAAGCACTGAAAGAGATGGATCAAGAAGAGCTCAAAGATTTGGGCTGCGAGTTCATCATGAACACCCCTGCCTCAAGTCATATGGGTGGAGTCTGGGAAAGACAAATCCGCACTATCAGAAGTGTCCTGGCGTCCATTCTAGAACAGTCGTCCAGACAACTTGACTCCTCTTCCCTACGAACATTTCTATATGAGGTTATGGCGGTTGTGAATAGCAGACCTCTAACCACTGATCATCTGAACGATTCTACCAGTCCAGAGCCCTTGACACCAAACCACATCTTGACCATGAAATCCACAATCATTCTCCCTCCTCCTGGAAAGTTTGTCAAGGAGGATCTCTACCTCCGCAAAAGATGGCGCAGAGTTCAACTCTTAACCAACAACTTTTGGGGTACGATGGAAAAAAGAGTATCTCCTGAATCTCCAACACAGACAGAAGTGGACCAAAGATCGCAGAAATGCAAAGGTCGGTGACATTGTTCTGTTACAAGATGCTGCCACACCACGAAACCAATGGAAGCTAGCAAGAGTCATCGAGGTGTATCCTGGAAGTGATGAAAGAGTGAGGAGACTCAAGTTACTCATCAGTGACTCCTCCCTGGATGGAAGAGGAAAGCGTACAGCCAAACCTGTTTACCTGGAGAGACCCATTCAGAAAACAGTTACATTGCTAGAAGCAGACTGATGGTTCTATCATACACTCACACACAGTTTATTAGTTGTTTATTAGGACAGAGTTTCATTTAATTTATTCATGCAGTAGGTTTGTCTCCAAGTTTTAAGAAATCACTTGTGATTTGGTGGGAGTGTAACTGCCTCTGTCGCCAGTTTATTTCATGTATTTGCACTTTTTATTATTTAATTTCTTCTGAATTGTACGTTTACCGCAAGACGGAACTAATTATTGGTTCCGCCCGAGTGTTGTCACCCGAGCGCCTTTAGCGACGCACCGAAGAAACTTTACCGCAAAAAGCGAATTAGTTTTCCACTGTTATCGTGTTTAAGTGCATACTTACAAAGAAAGTATACAGAAGAAGATAAAGGACATTTATAAGAATGTTTAGCACCTCTGTGTGATAAGCAGCAATGAGGTTTGTTGACTATTTATTTTGCTATGAGGGTGTTTGTGTTTACGTGCGTCATTTTTTGGTGTAAAATATACATAAAGTGTCTAGCTGTATGAGCTTGATTATAACGCCAGATGTGTGAGACATGCCTATGGCATTATTTTGTTAATGTATTTTTTCTTTCTTTAAACCAGTTCTCATGGGTTAACCAGCATTAAAGCCCTGTATTCAAATCAAGATCTCTTGCCTCATGCCTGTCACTGGAGGAGCTACAGCCAGTGTCACTGCGCCAAGGAAGGGAATCTTCCCAACAGCCAGCGTCCCTGCTCACAGGGAGTGGATCTTCCCAAAGGCCAGTGTTCCTGCACAGAGGGAGGGGATCCTCCCCACAGCCAGCGTCCCTGTGGAGAATGGAAACAATCATCCACAACCACCTCCCATCATCCCCATGTTGGCACCACTGTGGAAATGGGATGGTGGAGTGTGTACTCCACCTGTGGATTTCTATTCCAAGAGAAGAGGTCATTTAAGCCTTATCTAATAAGTAAAGACATTGCCATTGTGATAGCGTGGGAATAAGTTGTGACAGACCAAATGTGTATGTATGGCTCATGTGAGTGTATGGCTGTAATACTTTCATGCATTTTCTACATAAAACAGGTTTAGCTCTATTTTCTATTTCAATTATTCGTCATTTAGCAGACACTCTTATCCAGAGCGATTTACAGTAGTGAGTGCATACATTTTCGTAATCCAGTCAATCTCTCCAGGATATCGCAGGGATTTTTGTGATATTTGCAGGCAAATATGCTAGATTTTGCTGCGGCAATTCTTACATTTTGCATGGCAGTATGCAATTGTTTTGTCCAATTTCTTGCGAAAATGAGCTGACAAGGGAAACATTTGTTGACGTGTGGCTTGATTGAACCTTATTATGCAGTAAATGTGCGGTGATTGGTTGAAATTGCGAGCCTTCTTTTTGTAATGTGTTAATGGGTCAGTTCTATGCGATAATTTTGCGATGATTTGACTGTTTTATGCCAAAATACATTTACATTGAAATAATGCGGCGATTGGCAAATTTGCAAGCCCTCACATAATATGCCGGGATTTGTTGATTTTGAAACAACAACAAAATTTGATCGCAGCATCCTTGAGGAACCTTCCAGTAATCCCTAAGTGACTGCTTGGAGGTTAAGATTGGGTTGTAACAGAGTATCAGAGCAAGACGTTCCTACCTGTCAGCTAGTGATTGTTCTGTATGGTGACATGAGCAGAGTCGCCTGACTTCTCCCACTTATTACAGATGTCCGGCTTAGATATGTTGAGCATCCTGCTATGATGTCCATCACCAAGCCAGAACACTCCGAGGCCAACCCTCAGTGCCAGACTGGCAGCCGGCCGGTGGCTGAGCCCGAGACCCCTGCTGTTCACAAGAACAGTGGAAGCTGGCTCAGCTGGGTCTTTGGGAGTGGAAAAGTTAATAAGAAGGAGGTTCATCTACCTGAGGACAAAGACAGATCTGTTATTTACAGTATATTCTATGTAGAGACAATTGAGTGGATTATTCATTTTTGGCTTGCTTCACATTGCTAATATCTTCTTCCTCAGATTGTCTGGGATCCAACTCTGTACAGATGGGTTGACAAAACTGAGCCCAAGGCTGAGGTATACACTTAAATTATATTCAATAAAAAGCAGTGAAAGACCATTGTATTTCAACTGTGCTAATGTTACTAACAATTTAGAAAATGTGTTGATGTGTTTTACAGAACAAGCTTGTACCACCAACTCCACCGATGGGGATGTATGGATTTCAGGGGAACCCTGGCAGTGTCCCCAAAGGAGTGAATCCTTACTCCATGAAAGCAGGTGAATATTGTTTTAGACTACTTGTGGTTTAACTCCAAGAATCTGTCAGCCAATCCTAGCTTTCCCTGGTGATCTCCTGCTAACACCTTTCCCACTACCAGCAGGTCTATGGGGCAGCAGATACCCTACAATGCATTACACTGATGGGACCAACTCAAAGCCTCCAAGCCAGGGGCCTGGACCACTTCCTCGACAGCTCTCTGGCCTGCTCCCTCCCTCACACTTTGACCTTATGGCACCAATGATTGTGCCACCTGACACTCTACCCTACTGATGTATGAATCTGGAAAATCCTTCCAAAATGTATCCATTCATCATTAACTGAGCTTTTACTTTAACATAGCAAAAGGCTGAAGTAGCACGGATGTTAACTATTTTTCTTTTTGTCCAACAGGCCAACAGGCAAATTCACCAAGAGTGAATTTGCCCATATCCATAAATTGATTTTTTTCAGCATAAAAAAACGTCAGCATTGAACATTTATTAAAAGATCATCTTTTAATTATATCTCTCCTTCGGGTCGTCATGTTCAATTTAATTTGATGTGTTCTATCATAATTTACCATGCTCATTGCTTGTGCATTGCTTTACGTTACATACTGTACAGACAAGTATATTTGACACACAACAAACCCATCTAATGACACTGGTTTTATTGTCTCATTGGTTGATTCAGGAAATGTAACTCATCTGCTTGACTGGAAACAATATTATTCTTTCATTCAGAGGGCACATGGTTGGTGATTGTAGACACAGGTTAACTCAGTTGATTTTAATTGCTGAAAGGCCAAGGCGAGTGAGCACAATTGAGAGATGGTCCGTGCAATCCAGGTTCCTTGGGACGTCCTTACCCCATTGAAGTTGAAATGTAAAATGGTTAGGGTTAGGTAAGGGTTATGGTTAAGGTTAGTGTAAGGGTAAGGGTTAAGGTTAGGGTTTAGAGTAAGGACGTCCCAAGGATTCCGAATAGCACTGAGCATTTAAAGATGACTGTGAGAAATTGGCTCTCCAGTCTGTCACAGCACAAGCATTGGTGTATATGGCCATTTGTTTTTATTCATTTTTCAATTTTATAACACACAGCAGGCCAATACAAACACTGCAGTAAATTAATGTGAGATTAATAAATTACAGTGAGTCTGATTCCCAGAAAATGCATCCAAAGAGATTTTAGAGAACATTAAAGGCCCAATGCAGCCATTCTTATCTCAATATCAAATCATTTCTGGGTAACAATTAAGTATCTTACTGTAATAGTTTACAATTAAAATGGTCAAAAAGAAACAAATAGTTTTTTAGTAAAATAAACTTTCTCAGGCAAGAATTTTGCTAGGACTATCTGGGAGTGGTCTGAGTTGGGAGGGGGGGAATATTTAATCTGAAAACTAGCTGTTATTGGCAGAGGTTTGGAACGCTCTTTGTTATTGGTCTATATAAACCTATATCACCTGGTGATGTCACCAGGCAAGCCAAAACTCCAACCATGCAAAACCTGCTGATTAGAAGGTCCTGTGTAGATTGTGTTTTCAACCAGCAACTATCAGGAAATAACTTTTACAGTGTTAGTTTCATTAGCTGTTGTACAATATGATACAAAACACAGGAAAAGCTTTAATTTATTGTTGTGAAATTGCTAGATATTATTTGTTAGATATTACTGCACTGTTGGGAGCTAGAAACACAAGCATTTCGCTACACCCGCAATAATATCTGTTAAACGTGTATGTGATTGACTGTACTGGGCCTTTAACATTGTGAGCTCACTGTTGCATGTATTTTCATAAGAATATTCTCTGTTGAAAAGCTGAAGGTCATCTTTCAATTATTTTTTTTATTTTTTATTACGTCATTACAAAAACCTTTACATGTAACAGCTATCAGATCCTGTCTCAACATAGTATAAATATAAGACTCTGACCATAATCATCCATACATCAAAATAATGACTGACACTGACCACATTTAAATGTGCACAGTATTCCGAATAGTTGCTCATATCCAGTTTAAGGTCTTATTCGGGATAAGCTGTTTGCATGCACCTTTGATATCCCACTCATGAGTATGCCTGCTCCATCAATAAACAGAATATTCCTAATTTAAACTCATAAGGGTTAAATGGAATAGTAACTGAAATACGGACACTGACTGTAGGCCTATAACCTCTCCAGTGGTGTAAAGTACTTAAATAGTACTTTAAAGTATTTTTACTTAAGTCGTTTTTGGGGGTATCTGTACTTTTCTTTAATATTGCTATTATTTTTTACAACTTTTACTTCACTACATTCCTTAAGAAAATAATGTACTTTTTACTACATACATTTTCCCTGACATGCAAAAGTACTCGTTACATTTTGAATGCTTAGCAGGACAGGAAAAGTGTCCAATTCATTTACATTTCAGTCATTTGTATCTAGAGCGATTTACAGTAGTGAGTGCATTCATTTTCATACTTTGCTCGAGCTAGTCCCACGTGGGAATCGAATCCACAATCCTGACGTTGCATGTTCCATGCTCTACCAACTGAGCTACACTGGAACATGCCTCTATCAAGAGAACAGGTGTTCATCCCTACTGCCTCTGATCTGGTGGACTCATTAAACACACATGCTTTGTTTGTAATGATGTCTGAGTGTTGGAGTGTGCCACAGGCTATCTGTAAATTAAAAAAACAAGAAAATTGTTCTGTCTGGTTTGCGTAATATAAGGAATTTGAAGTGATTTATACTTTTACTTTTAATACTTAAGTATTGTTGAGCAATTACATTTACTTTTGATACTTAAGTATATTTAAAACCAAATACTTTGACTTTTACTCAAGTAGTATTTTACTGGGTGACTTTCACTGTTACTTGAGTCATTATGACAATTAAACTGAACCTCTCACGTAGCATAATATCAACTCATGCAGAATTATGAATTTCTTGCATTGAAATTATACAACAAATGTTAATTTTGTCTCGGGAACAGGAGTGGAAAAATATGATTTATTTCTTTCAGCATCTCTTGAATAAATTCGAATGTGCGTGTTATGTAAGCAGACAGTATTTCAACAACATAAAATATGCACCCAAGATGAACTGAAGTCTTGTTTCGTCGTTTTCTCAGCTTTTCATTCCTTAAAACCGGTAAAACTGATGACATTTGGACATTTTGCACAGCACCAAGCTTTCCACTGTTTTGGAGTTATTGTGTTTTCTCCCCGGTCCCTAAACAAAACAGACAACTTTACCGGTGTTAACTAGATTACTAATGTATTAATTTGAGCACTACTGTATTTAGTCTTCTGGGGCAACAAGTTATGACAGAAGAGCAGCTGCATGTATCAAACTATAGTTGACAAACAAACGGCCTATCCATTTTCGTAAATTATAATATTATTGTCACACCCTGGCTCTGGGACTCTATTTGTTGAGCCAGGGTGTGTTTATTCTATGTGTTATATTTCTATGTTGGGGGTTCTAGTTTGTCTATTTCTATGTTGGCCTGAGTGACTCCCAATCAGAGGCAACGAGTGTCAGCTGTTGGCTGGTTGTCTCTGATTGGGAGCCATATTTAAACTGTCTGTTTTCCTTTTGTGTTTGTGGGTTCTTGTTCCGTGTTGGTCATTGTTACCAAGGACGTTACGAGTCGTTTATTGTTTTGTTTCGTGCTTTAATTAAATAAAGTAACATGTTCGTTCAACACGCTGCGCATTGGTCTACTTCTCTTCAAGACGATCGTGACAGAAGAACCCACCATAAAAGGACCAAGCAGCGTGTCCAGGAGCAGGCAGACTGGACATGGGAGGAAGCGCCGGGTAAGGAGATGGAGAGGTTGGTGATGGCCCAGGTGGGCAAATCGTGGTCCTGGGAGGACATGCTCGGGGGCAAGGGACCTTGGGCTAGGATTAAGGCCCTGGCGAGAGAGGAGCAGCGGCGTCAGCAGTGCCATCGTCGGACGGACGAGAGGCAACCCCAAAAAATTTTTAGGGGGGGGCACACGGCATGGGCGGCTGGGCAGCAGGAGGCTGCCACAGGGCGATTTGGAGAGGAGGCCACCGGGTTAGGGGGGCCAGAAGGCAGGTTGGCGGAGCCTGGATGGAGAGCGGAACCAACTTCCCGTACTCAGGCATGGCAGCATGGGACGGGGCAGGTTCCCGCGGTATGCGGAGCGGCGTACTGTGCCACGAGTGGTCCGGCATAGTCCTGTACGTCCTGTGCGAGCACCCCGCACGTGTCGTGCGAAGGGGGGTATGCAGCCAGGACGGAGTGTGCGGCTCAACGCTCGTGGTCTCCAATGCCTCTCCGCGGTCCCGGATATCCTGCTCCAGTGTCACGTGCTGTTATGCCAGTACGGGTACACAGCCCTGTACGTCCTGTGCGGATGCCTCACACAGAGTGTGTGAGGGTAGGCATTCAGCCAGGACGGGTTGTGGCCGCTCTTCACTCCAGGTCTCCTATCCGTCTCCACAGCCCGGTTCGGCCTGTCCCTGCTCCACGCACCAAGCCTACGGTGTGCGTCGCCAGCCCAGCCCGGCCTGTCCCTGCTCCACGCACCAAGCCTACGGTGTGCGTCGCCAGCCCAGTCCGGCCTGTCCCTGCTCCACGCACCAAGCCTACGGTGTGCGTCGCCAGCCCAGCCCGGCCTGTCCCTGCTCCACGCACCAAGCCTACGGGGTGCGTCGCCAGCCCAGCCCGGCCTGTCCCTGCTCCACGCACCAAGCCTACGGGGTGCGTCGCCAGCCCAGCCCGGCCTGTCCCTGCTCCACGCACCAAGTCTACGGTGCGCGTCGCCAGCCCGGCCCGGCCTGTTCCTGCCACTCGCACCAAGCCTACGGTGTGCGTCGCCAGCCCGGCCCGGCCTGTTCCTGCCACTCGCACCAAGCCTACGGTGCGCGTCGCCAGCCCGGCCCGTTCCTGCCACGCGCACCAAGCCAGGTGTGCGAGTCGCCAGCCCGGCCCGGCCTGTTCCTGCCACTCGCACCAAGCCAGGGGTGCGAGTCGTCAGCCTGGTCCAGCCCGTTCCTGCTACTCGCACCAAGCCAGGGGTGCGAGTCGTCAGCCCTGTAAAGCCCGTTCCGGCTCCACGCACCAAGCCAGGGGTGCGCATCGTCAGCCCGGTCCGGCCCGTTCCGGCTCCACGCACCAAGCCAGGGGTGCGAGTCGTCAGTCCGGTGAGGCCCGTTCCGGCTCCACGCACCAAGCTAGGGGTGCGCATCGTCAGCCCGGCCCAGCCCGTTGCTGCTCCACGCACCAAGCCAGGGGTGCGCATCGTCAGCCCGGTCCGGTCAGTTCCTGCCTCACGCACCAAGCCAGGGGTGCGCGTCGTCAGTCCAGCACAACCCGTGCCTGGGTCATCGGTGCCAAATCAGGTACCGCTCAACTGCTCCACAACGGAGCTGAAGCTAGCCGCTCCTGCTACGTCCAGGTCAGCTCCAGCCAGCGGGGCCAGACCGGACCAGGGGCGCTATGGGGGGTTGATTGGAGGGTGGTGGGCAAGGCCGGAGCCAGAACCGCCGCCGAGGAGGTATGCCCACCCAGCCCTCCCCTGTTTAGCTCTTATTGAGGCGCGGTCGCAGTCCGCGCCTTTAGGGGGGGGTACTGTCACACCCTGGCTCTGGGACTCTATTTGTTGAGCCAGGGTGTGTTTATTCTATGTGTTATATTTCTATGTTGGGGGTTCTAGTTTGTCTATTTCTATGTTGGCCTGAGTGACTCCCAATCAGAGGCAACGAGTGTCAGCTGTTGGCTGGTTGTCTCTGATTGGGAGCCATATTTAAACTGTCTGTTTTCCTTTTGTGTTTGTGGGTTCTTGTTCCGTGTTGGTCATTGTTACCGTGGACTTCACGAGTCGTTTATTGTTTTGTCGTTTCGTGTGTGCACTTTAATTAAATAAAGTATCATGTTCGTTCATCACGCTGCGCATTGGTCTCTCCCTGACGATCGTGACAATTATAAGTAGAAACTAAATTAGGGGTGAAAGAAGCTAATAGTAAATTATAGTAAATTAATTATAGTAGGCTACATTATTATGGAATTATTATGGTGGATCGACCTGCGCAGGTAGCCTACTTTTTGAAGTGATTTGTTTGACAATCAGATGAAAATATCATGACACAACACCCATGATTTTTCTAAATTGACCCTGCGCCAACCGCAAAACCAAAAGTAAAGGGGATAAGAGGCTCACCCCTCACAGTTCTGGGGGATTTCAACCTCCCTACGTCTACATTTGACTCATTTCTCTCTGCCTCCTTCTTTCCACTCCTCTCATCTTTTGACCTCACCCTCTCACCGTCCCCCCCTACTCACAAGGCAGGCAATACGCTTGACCTCATCTTTACTAGATGCTGTTGTTCTACTAATCTCACTGCAACTCCCCTCCAAGTCTCCGACCACTACTTTGTATCCTTTTCTCTCTCCCTCTCCTCCAACACTACTCACTCTGCCCCTACACAGATGGTAATGCGCCGTCGCAACCTTCGCTCTCTCTCTCCGCTACTCTCTCCTCTTCCATCCTATCATCTCTTCCCTCTGCTCAATCCTTCTCCCTCCAATCTCCTGATTCTGCCTCCTCAACCCTCCTCTCCTCCCTTTCTGCATCCTTTGACTCTCTATGTCCCCTATCCTCCCGGCCGGCTCGGTCCACCCCTCCAGCTCCATGGCTTGATGACTCAATGCGAGCTCACAGAACAGAGCTCCGGGCAGCTGAGCGGAAATGGAAGAAAACTAGACTCCCTGCGGACCTGGCATCTTTTCACTCCCTCCTCTCTACATTTTCTTCATCTGTTTCTGCTGCTAAGGCCACTTTCTACCACTCTAAATTCCAAGCATCTGCCTCTAACCCTAGGAAGCTCTTTGCCACATTCTCCTCCCTGCTGAATCCTCCCCCCCCCACCGCCCCCATCCTCCCTCTCTGTGGATCACTTCAACCATTTTGAAAAGAAGGTTGACAACATCCGATCCTCGTTTGTTAAGTCAAATGACACTGCTGGTCGTGCTCACACTGCCCTACCCTATGCTTTGACTTCTTTCTCCCCTCTCTCTCAGATAAAATCTTGTGACTTGTGACGGCAGGCCGCCCAACAACCTGCCCGCTTGACCCTATCCCCTCCTCTCTTCTCCAGACCATCTCCGGTGACCTTCTCCCTTACCTCACCTCGCTGATCAACTCATCCTTGACCGCTGGCTATGTCCCTTCCGTCTTCAAGAGGCGAGAGTTGCACCCCTTCTCAAAAAACCAACACTCGATCCCTCTGATGTCAACAACTACAGACCAGTATCCCTTCTCTCTTTTCTCTCCAAAACTATTGAGCGTGCCGTCTTTAGCCAACTCTCTTGCTATCTCTCTCAGAATGACCTTCTTGATCCAAACCAGTCAGGTTTCAAGACTGGTCATTCAACTGAGACTGCTCTTCTCTGTGTCACGGAGGCTCTCCGCACTGCTAAAGCTAACTCTCTCTCCTCTGCTCTTGTCCTTCTAGACCTGTCTGCTGCCTTTGATACTGTGAACCATCAGATCCTCCTCTCAACCCTCTCCGAGCTGGGCATCTCCGGCGAGGCTCACTCTTGGATTGCGTCCTACCTGACCGGTCGCTCCTACCAAGTGGCGTGGCGAGAAGCTGTCTCCGCACCACGTGCTCTCACCACTGGTGTCCCCCAGGGCTCAGTTCTAGGCCCTCTCCTATTCTCGCTATACACCAAGTCACTTGGCTCTGTCATATCCTCACATGGCCTCTCCTATCATTGCTACGCTGACGACACACAACTAATCTTCTCCTTTCCCCCTTCTGATAACCAGGTGGCGAATCGCATCTCTGCATGTCTGGCAGACATATCAGTATGCATGACGGATCACCACCTCAAGCTGAACCTTGGCAAGACGGAGCTGCTCTTCCTCCCGGGGAAGGACTGCCTGTTCCATGATCTCGCCATCACGGTTGACAACTCTGTTGTGTCCTCCTCCCAGAGTGCGAAGAGCCTTGGCATGACCCTGGACAACACCCTGTCGTTCTCCGCTAACATCAAGGCGGTGACCCGATCCTGTAGGTTCATGCTCTACAACATTCGGAGAGTACGACCCTGCCTTACACAGGAAGCGGCACAGGTCCTAATCCAGGCACTTGTCATCTCCCGTCTGGATTACTGCAACTCGCTGTTGGCTGGGCTCCCTGCCTGTGCCATTAAACCCCTACAACTCATCCAGAATGCCGCAGCCCGTCTGGTGTTCAACCTTCCCAAGTTCTCTCACGTCACCCCGCTCCTCCGCACACTCCACTGGCTTCCAGTTGAAGCTCGCATCTGCTACAAGACCATGGTGCTTGCCTACGGAGCTGTGAGGGGAACGGCACCTCCGTACCTTCAGGCTCTGATCAGTCCCTACACCCAAACGAGGGCATTGCGTTCATCCACCTCTGGCCTGCTGGCTCCCCTACCTCTCCGGAAGCATAGTTCCCGCTCAGCCCAGTCAAAACTGTTCGCTGCTCTGGCACCCCAATGGTGGAACAAGCTCCCTCACGACGCCAGGACAGCGGAGTCACTCACCACCTTCCGGAGACATTTGAAACCCCACCTCTTTAAGGAATATCTGGGATAGGATAAAGTAATCCTTCTACCCCCCCCCCCCCCATAAGGATAAGAGCGTCTGCTAAATGACTAAAATGTAATGCTACCAAATACTAATTGAGTGTATGTAAACTTCTGACCCACTGGGAATGTGATGAAAGAAATAAAAGCTGAAATAAATCACTCTACTATTATTCACATTTATTTCACATTCATAAAATAAAGTGGTGATCCTAACTGACCTGAGACAGGGAATATTTACTAGGATTAAATGTCAGGAATTGTGAAAACTGAGTTTAAATGTAGTTGGCTAAGGTGTATGTAAACTTCCGACTTCAACTGTATGTTCGAAAAATCCAATGTATGCACCACACAGAATGCACTACAACTGCCTCTGACGCCTCGATCACACCAACAGTGCCTTGCATTTTGGTACACCAGAAGTACATTATTTTCTAATGGAACGCTGTGTTTGCCTTGCAGCATTGTGTTGCAGAGGCAGTTGCAGTGCATTCTGTGTTGGATTTATCAAACTGTATGCATCAAACCGTATGTGTAGACCGCTAGACAGAAATGGTAGCAGAAGGTGAATGTTGAACTTTTGTTGCACACATATCCAGATGATGCTGCGTCATGTGTGCGCCAAAAACACTATCAGTGTGATCGAGGCATGAAACGCAATGCTGCAAGGCAAAAGCAGCGTTCCATTGGAAATGAATGTACTTCTGGTGTAACCAAAATTGAACGACACGGTCGGTGTGATCGAGGCGTTCCCTAAAACGGAGGCGTGACAACAACGTGAATTTGGAGGTATGGCAACGCGAGACTACCAAAGCACAGACATCACGTTAGTTGCAGCAAACTGAAGCGCATCTAAAGTAAAAGTGTTGTTCAGGTCAATTGTCTGTTTGGTGGAAAATGTGGGGAAAAACTTGTGAAATAACTTGCACACTACACTAGCTAAGTCACTGATGACACTTGCTATATGTCTTACATTGACGTTATGATTATGAGACGGGTGAATCAAAACCTTGCATGAGGTTGCATTATACTAACATTAGCCGCCTAACTAATGTTGGCTACCTAACTAAAATAGTTAGGTACAGTAGCTAACGTTAGGTACAAGCCGATTTAGCTAAATGTACTGCTCAGTTGTGCTTGTGAGCTAATCCGCCCATTCTACCAACTGGCAGCGTAGTTAGAATAAAATGCGGTGATGTCTTCTCCGTTGCGACTCTTCTTCGGCCCTGTCATAATAATCCGATTTTCTTCCAATCCCTTTTGTTTTTGAAGACAAATGTCTAAAACCCAGAAATATTTTAGTGTGTAGGACTGTGTCTTTTAAAAACACTAAAGTCTTCTGAACTAGTCTAGCTAGCTAGATAATTGTCTTCTTGCTAGAGTTCAACGCGGGCGCCATTACCATGTATAGCTAGCTACTGTGCAGAATTGTGAAACTAGCTACATTAAGGTCACGTGATCATACAGATGTTTTTTAAAATAAAGGTCCCTGAAAAATGTTACTTGGCTGTTAACAGGACGTTTTTCTGATTTAAAACCACCAAAAAATGGTGTTTTAAATTACTTCAACATATAATAGAAACAATATATTATAGAAATCAATTAACAAATATCGATTTACTGTATGATTTTGCATACTATAATGATAATGAGTTTTTTTGTTATAGTCCCCTGTAAAAAACAGCAACAACAACACAATACTAACACTGTTGCTGGAAGTATTAGTGTTTTTTAACTGCTAACAGAACATCATTTAATAATATTTTTAATACAGCTCCTCATTGCAGCTGCTTACAGCTGTTTTCTACTGTACTCTTAAAACTATAGAAGTTGCAGCATAAAAGGGGGTGTTTTAGAATCTTCAGATCCTTTCCAAAAAACATCCAGTGTCATACCATAGAGATTGACCACATAAGTTCGTTTTTTCCTTCAGAAATGTACTGTCACCTCTGACATTCTCCACAAACTATGCAGTTATTCATAGGAATCACCCAGAGAGCTGCCATTACTTCATCTGGAATAACTTCTTCAAGCACGTTGACATCAAATCGGAGAACACCCATATTCTGAATAATAACACTGCCTTCCTCATAGAGTGTGATTCCTCCTAGAAGATCAAAGCTGCTGGAGGAATCTACCTCTTTGTTGGAGGTAGGTAGGGAGGATAATGATGATGGAATACAATAGAGTATAGATTGTATTTACTATATTATAAAGCTGCTGGAGGAATAGATGTTTTTGTTGGAGGTAGGTAGAATAATGACGATAGGATAGAATAGAGTATATTGTTATTCAATTATATTCTCCACTGAACAATAATATAAACGCAACATGTAAAGTGTTGGTCCCATGTTTCATGAGCTGAAATAAAATATCTCAGAAATGTTCCATACAAAAAAAAGCTTATTTCTCTCAAATGATGTGCACAAATTTGTTTACATTCCTGTTAGTGAGCATTTCTCCTTTCCCAAGATAATCCATTCACCTGACAGGTGTGGCATATCAAGAAGCTGATTAAACAGCATGATCATTACACAGGTGCACCTTGTGCTGGGGACAATAAAAGGCCACTCTAAAATGTGCCGTTTTGTCACACAAAACAATGCCACAGATGTCTCAAGTTTTTAGTGAGCGTGCAATTGGCATGCTGACTGCAGGAATGTTAACCAGAGCTGTTGCCAGATAATGAAATGTTCATTTCTCTACCATAAGCCGACTCCAATGACGTTTTAGAGAATTTGGCAATACGTCCAACCGGCCTCACAACCGCAGACCATATGTATGGCATTGTGTGGGCGAGCGGTTTGCTGATGTCAACAGAGTGCCCCATGGTAGCGGTGGGGTTATGGTATGGGCAGGCATAAGCTACAGACAACAAACACAATTGCATTTTATCGATGGCAATTTGAATGCACAGTGATTCCGTGACAAGATCCTGAAGTCCATTGTCTTGCCATTCATCCGACACCATCACCTCATATTTCAGCATGATAATGCACAGCCCATGATGCAATTCTGAAAATGTCCCAGTTCTTCCATGGCCTGCATTCTCACCAGAAATGTCACCCATTGAGCATGTTTGGGATGCTCTGGATCGACATCTACGACAGCATGTTCCAGGTCCCGCCAATATCCAGCAGCTTCGCACAGCCATTGAAGAAGAGTGGGACAACATTCCACAGGCCACAATCAACAACCTGATCAACTCTATGCAAAGGAGATGTGTCGTGCTGCATGAGGCAAATGGTGGTCACACCAGATACTGACTGGTTTTCTGATCCACTTTTTTTTTTAAGGTATCTGTGACAAACAAATGCATATCTGTATTCCCAGTCATGTGAAATCCATAGATTAGGGCCTAGTGAATTTATTTCCAGTGGTGGAAAAAAAAGTAGCCAATGCTCATACTTGAGTAAAAGTAAAGATACCTTAATAGAAAATGACTCAAGTACAATTGAAAGTCACCCAGTAAAATTCTACTTGAGTAAAAGTCAAAAAGTATTTGGTTTTAAATATACTTAAGTATTGTAAGTAAATGTAATTGCTCAAATATACTTAAGTATCAAAAGTAAATGTACAAATCATTTCAAATCCCTTATATTAAGCAAACCAGACGGCACAATTTTTTAATTTTTTTTTATTGAAAGCCAGGGGCACACTCCAACACTCAGACATCATTTACAAATGAAGCATGTGTGTTTAGTGAGTCCGCCAGATCAGAGGCAGTAGGGGCGACCAGGGATGTTCTCTTGATAATTGTGTGAATTTGACCCTTTTCCTGTCCTGCTAAGCATTCAAAATGTAAAGAGTACTTTTGGGTGTCAGGGAAAAATGTGTGGAGTAAAAAGTACATTATTTTCTTTAGGGAATGTAGTGAAGTAAAAGTAAAAGTAGTCAAAAATATAAATAGTAAAGTAAAGTACAGATACACAAACAAACGACTTAATTAGTACTTTTAAGTATTTTTACTTAAGTACTTTACACCACTGTTTATTTCAATTAACTGATTTCCTTATATGAACTGTAACTCAGTAAAATCTTTGAAATTGTTGCATGTTGCATTTATATTTTTGTTCAGTATAATTTAAAGCTGCTCAGGCGGCAGGTAGCTTAGTGGTTAAGAGCATTGTGCCAGTAACCGAGAGGTCGCTGGTCTAATCCCCGAGCCGACTAGGTGGAAAATCTGTCACTGTGCCCTTGAGCAAGGCACTTAACCCTAATTGCTCCTGTAAGTCGCTCTGGATAAGAGCGTCTGCTAAATAATTAAAATGTAATTGACCTCTTTGTTGGACATATGGAGGATGACAATGATGATGCCTAATTACACAATAGCAAGTGCTCAATCAAACAGACACACACCCATGATTTAATTATATTTCAAGTTTATAGTCTTGTTCAGATATGTCATTAACCAGGTTTCCGTCCAACCATTTTATGCGGATGAATTACCTGACCCATGTAAAATTCACGATGGGGTTGATGGAAATAGGAAATGCCGGTACAATTTTCAAAATGTCGACAGACAATTTGTTCGTTCGACATGTTGGGATCTTTTTGCGTAATATAATTTTTATATAATAACCATCATATCGAAGTAAACTTGGAGTCATAAGACGATATATGGTCTTCCCAATACGACTTGTGAAAGCATGCAGGTTATTAGGCCAAACATTAGGGATGGGTCGAAATTTGCACAATGGTTACCTGGAGGAAAATGGGGGAGGGTCATGTTTTTTCAATTTCAGTCAAGGGGAGGGTTTAGTGTTTTTTTTTCATCTTGTTCATGGGAGGATCATGTAATTTGTAATTGATGAAATGTCTATATTTTTCAGTGTTTTAGAATTAGTTGCTTATTAGGCTATATATCGATATGTGCCCGATGCCGCCCCTCATCTGCATTAAACTGCATTACACACTGCAATGGATATTTCAACCCTGACCCCTGGCCTGCTCTGCTCTTGCTGATCAAAAACGTATTTGTGTGCTGCCTAACGAATGGCAGTTCAGGAGTCGAGTCAAAGGCTTCTTACACATGTTTTAATTTTTTAGGCCTAGTCCAAAACATGCACTATCTTACACGCGGACTAGCCTATGTTCTGTTCAGTTTGAGAAGGAGTGCTTGAAGATGAGAAGGAGGACCGGAGGTCAACTTTGATAGGTTGCTACTACTATAATTGATTTGATTAAAAACAATATGTTTCTTGCCCATGATGTATTTATCAGAGTTATTTAACTCACAATAAGCCAGATTTGAGTAACTTACATTGTGTTGCTGAAACTTGAAGCAGCAGCCATTGCACCATCAATCGGAAATGGACAGTTTATGGTGCTGAAAGTATGCAAATTTGCTATAGGCTGCTATATCAATAGATTTGTCGATCAATTCCTCCACCCGCCATGCACTCTTTAAATAGCCCACCTCCGTGCCAATGAAGGGCTGTTAAGATAAAACAAAGACTTGAATTTAGTGGGTACAAGAGGGTATGCCATAGGCCTACATTTTCTTAAAGAAATTGGCAAGAACTACAGGCCTACCCATTGTTAGCTTAAGATTTTGAAGAAAATAAAACGGATCCGATTATATAAAATGATCTATAACAGCGCTTTGGTCCGCGATACTTTATGCTAGAAACAAGCTGTAAAATAGGCCTACCCGGGAAAGACGTGACTTTGATGCATATGGGAATATCATTATTCAATTTCTTTGACATTCAGAGGCTGAGCTACAACCTTCTATAGCCGAGGAGACAAAACATGGACTTTGCTTTGGAAGTAATCTAATTCTGTCACTATCAATTGATTAAGCTATTCACGTTCTGTACAATAGAAGATGGAAAATGTATGCACTCACTAACTGTAAGTCGCTCTGGATAAGAGCGTCTGCTAAATGACTAAAATGTCATGCAAAATGTAAGATGTTTAAACCCAGACAGCTTTTAGGGAAACACTTGTGACCTCCTCTCGTTGGGTTAAGCCACAGAAGAAGAGTAGCCAGCAGTTAAAGTTTACATTTTTCTGCGTCAGTACACTCTAAAAAGAAAAGGTTCCTGGAGTATCCTTTAGGGATTCTTCAAATTGAAACTGTGTGGGAACCCCTATAAGTTCTTCAAAGAACCCCTTTTAATGGATTCTTGAAGAACCTTTTGAAGAACCCTTTGGGGTTCATTTTTTATTATTATTAATGATTATTATTATTATTATTATTATACTCATAACAATAACAACAATAACACAATATTTTAGTTGTCATTGTTTATTATGATTTTAGTGGCAAAGCAGAATTAAAAAATCTAAATATGAAGTAAACTCCCAGCAGAGCCCCAAGTCCAATGGGTATATCCTCTGGCGTGTTGATGTTAGTGTTGATGTTCTCCATATCCATAGCCAGAATGATTTTGCAGTGCATGGTGATCAAACAGGTTTCCTGTTATATTCATCAGAGGTGTAGGGAGGGTGAAGTCTGTGAATCCCAAAAATAGTAATTATACAGATGATTAATAAAACATGCACACAACAGTATTCATACCTTGGTTTTTGTGGTAAATGTGAATGAAAAAAACTGTTTTGATAATGGTTTTCATACACATACCTTGTCCATAATGTAGAGACCTAAGGGATATTTATTGAAGAGGTAAGGGAGGAGGACGGTAAATGTGATCTGCATAACATACCAATACCAATTGACATACCTTTGCATGCCTCCTCGTCTGTATACCTGCAGACACCGACATAAAAGTGAGCAGTTCAGTCATCTGCACCCAATACAGCTAGCCTTCAACATATTCTTATAGCATACATATTCTTACCTCTTTGTTGATTGATATCCATTGAATCATGTCCATTTTCTGTTTTAGAAAGATTTGCACAAATATGAAAAGATAGATGTTATCATCATACAACAATATCAATTTAGATCATACAAGGGACAAAACGTACTTTAAATTGAGCTCTTTACATTTTTCAGTTAAGTTCCTGCACCTTCTGTCCTTTCAAATTCAAATCCAAATGTTTCAGTTGGGCAGTTAGGTTCCTGCAAGAACCCCTACCACCTAAGGAGGTTCCTCGATGAACCCCACCTCCAATTGGGTTCTTGGAAGAACCTTTTGGGGGCAATTTTCAGTGCCAAGAACCCTAAGGTTCTTCAAAGAACTGTGAGGATCTTAGAAGAACCCTTGTTGAACCCCTAATTTTTAGAGTGTAGGCCTACTCTGTCTGGGGTGGAAAGGTAGGCCTACATTTTGAAAGTACCATGCTCAGATTCCTTATGATGTCTCAGATGTAATTATTTGCAAACGGGGACACTGTGATTTGGCATTGGATAAATATAATAAGATGAACACATAGGCCTATCTCTCTGTCTATTCTTAGCCTGTAATTTCAGTAATTTGTGAGGCTATGTGTCCCTCTGCCCTCCAATTGGAAAGTCCTGAAGACTGAAAGACTGTTTTCTTTCTTTGCCATCCTGCACTTTTATAGTCAGTACAGAGCTCATCATTGAGTGGGGGAGGTGTTGACATTTCATTATTTCTCCTGTCTTTTTCTGTCTTTTTCAGTAGATGAGACCTTTTCTATTTCTGGATTTGAACTTTGAAATAATAGTTACACGACAGACACTGTTGTTCCAATACGGTTTCCATGGGATCAGAGAAACATAAATCATCTTGAAACAGGAAAATACACAACAAGTTTCAAGTAAACGGAGGACTTTTAATTTGAAGCTTTTTGCTCGATTTGGACCCGTCAATGTCGCTGATTTCCAGGAGCTCAACTGTGCATCATTTGCTTCACAAAATCCCACAAACGTGAACGCGCCAGAAATAAACATCGCGAGAATGTAATTATGGGTGAGAGTCAGAGGTTTGAAACTGGAATATAATATAATATAATATGCCATTTAAAAAACGCTTTCATCCAAAGCGATTTAAAGTAATGAGTGCATACATTTTACGTATGGGTGGCCCAGGGAAATGAGTCTTCTCAAAGCATTTTAAAAAAATCTCTTTCTTTGTAATACTGTATGTATTCCATAATTTTGAATTGATCTCTTCCCACTGGGCACATAAGTAAATTCAACTTCTATTCCACGTTGGAAACAATTTTGATGCCCAGTGGGTTTATTGTGTCACAGTGAATTTTATAATCTGCAGTTGTAACCGGCACTGTACTGCACGGCAGAGGCGTTGTGTGTGATTGATTGGGACTATAGACATGGACTTCGGAGATCAGGCTGTTTTAATGAATCAGAATTCTCTCTGCATCCAAAAGAAAAGACAAAACATTTGTAGAGCACAAATATGTTCTGCCCATTGTCGCCTCTTTCTACAACATAGACGCACAATACAAAGGACTGGGATCAGTCGAGGAGCTAGCCATCGTTCACACATACAATACTTTAGCTAGCTAGTAACCATGTTAATATCATCCTAAAAATTACAATTACATCTTAACAATACCATCCACTCATGAGTAAACTCTAAATATACAACATTATTCATGAACAAAACACTGTGTGTATGACTTTGTGCTTGAAGGAATCTAACTTTTCTAATGGACAGAAAAAGAGTGCCTACCTCTCATAGAGCATCAACATTATTTGAGCACGCAGGGCAAAACGTAAATACACACTCTCCTATTCCCAGGATGCAGGCATGCATAATAACAAATCAACATGCTATATTAATATATGAACATTGTGAAATTCACAAAGTACTTTAACAACTGTTACACAGTCAGTTTCATTATGTTTTCATGTGCCATGATTCTGACATTTGACATTTGATCCTCATAGGATTATGGTACATAGTTTCAGTGTTGCAGTAAATGTAATCTCAATTCAATACGATGTGCATATACATATAGACAAATAAGATTTCCCTGAAGTTTCCTCTTAGTGATGGGTCATGCGCACAAGCATCGGCTCTGAGAGCCGGCTCTTTGTAGTGAATCAGAAGAGCCGGCTCGCATCGAGTGAGAGCCGGCTCCCAGTTTTTTGCCCATTCGCTGCTTAGGTTTCACTTTCACAGAGGTCTGTTATGATTGGCCAGCATGGCGACCAGCATGCGGCATTCACGTGAGAATTAAGGATGTGTAAACAGAGAGGGGGCGGGGCAGACACACCACTTGACTCCACTGCAAGTGAAGAGAGAGACAGAGCGGACTGAGGAGCGTGTGTGCGTCTTGCATTGTCGTGTCGTTTAACTATGAGTGACACTAGAAAGCGAAGCAGCATCTGGCTGCAGTTTAAAGATATTGGGAACAAGAAAGCAGAGTGCCTTCACTGCAAAACGAAGGTCACTATAAGAGCAGGTTCCACCACAAACCTGCATAGACATACAAGAACTGTCCATCCTACAGTGCAGTTAGAGGAGAGAGGGCAAGCCAGCTCACCATCTACTGATCCTGGTGTGTCTCATACCAGAACAACAGCTGCTGTAACGTCTACTGCCATCCCCATGCGTGCAAGTATAACCTCTCCTACTGCAACTCAAAGCAAAATAAGTCAGTTTTTACCTAAACTGATGACCCCAGCCAAACAGCACAGTATTGATGATGAGTTGGCTAAAATGGTAGCTTCTGATTTTCAACCCTTTTCCATTGTGGAGGACAAAGGAATGAAAAACTTTGTCAAAGCCCTAAATCCCACATACACTCTACCCAGTAGAAAAACACTTTCCCAAACAATGATCCCAAAACTATATGACACAGAACGTGCATTATGGCAAGAAAGGGTGACAAAAGCTCCATCAGTTTGCCTGACAACTGACTGCTGGACCTCCAGAACAACCTGCTCTTTCATGTCTGTCACTTGCCACTTTATTGAAGATTACAAGATGACATCTTGCCTTCTGGACTGCTTCGAGTTCACCGACAGACACACTGCAGAAAACTTGGCAGTGGAGCTACTAAGAGTGGCAAAAGAGTGGCAAGTAGAGGACAAAGTGGTGTGCTGTGTGAGTGATAATGCTGCAAACATCACCAAAGCCATAAAAGTTTTGAAGTGGACCCATCACCCATGTCTGGCGCATACACTAAACCTGGTGGTTAGAGATGCTCTGAAGGTGATCAAAACAACCGTGGATAAGGTGAAGGCTGTTGTGGAGTTTTTCCACAAAAGCACAGTAGCAGCACAGAAGCTAAAGTCCACACAGCGCCAAATGGGGATTCCTGAACTGAGGCCCAAACAAGAGTGTGCCACCAGGTGGAACTCAACATTTGATATGTTGAAACGAATGCTTGAAATAAAAGATGCCATCATCTCCACCCTGGCCCTCATCAACGCATCTATTGAGCCATTAAGCCAAGAGGAATGGGAGCTGGTGAAAGAGGTCTGCGCCGTCCTGCAACCATTCCAGGAGGTGACTGTGGAGATAAGTGCAGACAGGTACCTAGAACCATTGAAGCATTGTTTTCTCTACTACTATTCAGTCACTATTATACATTGCAAACACAACACATACAGTATAATGCATCACGTATAATATGCCACATACTTTTAAAAAACTAAATTCTAAAAGTTGCTGTTTTCTCTCCTTCAGCTATGTCACAGCCTCGAAAATGCTCCTGCTTTGCAAAGGTCTGCAGCTGGTGACAGCCGAGAACCAATGGACAGTAACTGTGCAGAAAGTGAAGGAATTAGTTGCAGCTCTTTGTTCAGCCATGGACCGCAAATTTCTGCGGATGGAGTACAACACTGTCCTTTCAGAAACTACCTTATTGGATCCAAGGTTTAAAAAAACTTGCCTTCAGTGATCGTAGAGCTGTTGATGAAGCTCTTCAGAGGATTAGTGCAGCAGCAGCAGCAAAATGCACCCCCCAGCAGCCAGCCAGCTCCACCATTACAGGGCCAAGTGGAGGAGGAGCAGCAAACCTCTGCTGTTTGGAGGCTTTTTGATGACAGAGCTACAGGAGATGCTTCAAGGAGAAATCCGACAGCTGATGCTATAATGGAGGTGAGGAGCTACCTTGAGGAGCCCCTCATCCAGAGAGCAGAAGACCCACTGAGCTGGTGGCAGGCCAAGGCCTCAGTCTTTCCACTCCTGGTGAAGGTGATGGAGGGGAGACTATGTATTGTTGCCACATCAGTTCCTTCTGAGAGAATCTTCTCCAAAACAGGGCAGATACTCACGGAGAGGCGAAATCGTATCAGGCCTATCAGCCCATCCAAGCTGAGGCATCTGATCTTCCTGAATGCCAACCTGCCCTGAGGACTAATGCTGTTTGCTGGAGTTTGGTTCTGGTTTTGATTCTGTTCTGTGGATTTGTTTGAAGTTTATTGTTAATTTGTGCAATAAAAAAGTTTAATTGAAATAAACAAATGTAAGAGTGGTTTTGTCACAGAATAAATGCACAGAATTAGGCATTATAAGGTCTCTCATAAAAACACTGAAAGCAAAAGGGTTTTCAACACATAAACCATGATTTTTTTTCAAAGTTAAGGTAAAATATAGGCTACAAAAGATCCTAAATAAAGAGCCGTTCGGGAGTCGAAAGAGCCGGCTCTTCTTTGGGAGCCGAGTCAAAAGAGCCGGCTCTCAGAAAAGAGCCGAACTTCCCATCACACTGGGGAAAAACAAAGTCATTCTATTAAACCCATGTTCACTGACTGTAATCTGTGACGCAAGTGGCCTAATATGTTTGTGACGTTCCACGGAACCCACGTTATTGTTTAAAACTCGATTCTGATTGGCTTGCAGGACATTCAACGGTGTGAATTATAAATTAAAATGTGCTTTTACGTCAGTGTGACAGATTCACAATACCGAGCGTGTCTCAAACGGTCCTGCGGTTTTATCTGCCTAACGGTATCTTCACGCACGACTGGATAGGCCTTTTGGATACGCTTGTCCAAGGTAAGCATATGCGTCAAGCTATAGCCTACTTTTAATGTTTTAGTTCCGAGCTCAAAATACTCAAGTCAAGTGATTAATCATAAAAGTTAGTTGTTTTGAATGAGCATTCCAATGGCCAATGCTGTTTTTGGACTATGAGACCCTCGGCTATATACTATGATGAGACAATAACAAGCATAGATTATGCATTACACGAGTCAGTGTCCAGGAAGGAATATAAATTTGCTATTTTTGCGAATAATCAGTTGACACTGACTCGTTCAATGGGTAATGCAAAATCTATGCATGTAATTTGCTCATCATAGTATATAGCCCAGGGTCTCATAGTCCAAAAACAGCATGGCCACTGGAACGCTCATTGATGGAATATTCCATATTACCATGGCAGTTATGCATTACAAATTCACAATATTACTTGTATTTCAATGATTCATAAAGGCCCAAGACATAAAGTAGCCTGCAATCATTCCATTGCTGACCCATCGGATGGTTATCACATAGAGGATTGGCTTAATTTAGAATCATGGATACCTTTCATGTGAGTACTCACACACCAGATTTTTTACATACCTCAGAAGGACCAACTGGGATTGCAATATCTGGAAGCACTGTCTCATGTACAATTGTTAATGTTATCTCTGAAATGTCTAACAAAATGTTGACATGACTGTTTCATCAAGATCTGCGCATCACAAGTTGGAACTAGTGGTCAAAATTGGGACAATGTTGCCCAAAATAAATGTTTTCATGGAGGTAAGCACTACACTTCTGATGGGTTTAAAGATTGTATCGTATCACTTTATCTAAAAGTTTGAAAGTAAACCCCAGCTGTTGTTATTCTTTTCCCAGGGAAGAACAATCCCCCATATGCCTTGAATGTTTCATTGCTGAACAACCATATATATTTTTCCTCTAATTTGGCTCACGTTCCTCCAACAGTGAACAAGACCTGCCAACAGAGCTCACTGGAGCAGGGAGACATCCCGTCATCCCTTCGGCACCTGACAAAGTACACTTTTTTCTTCTAAATAACACTATAGTAACATCTTCTGCACAAAGGTATATTCCTAATAAGATTGGTGTTAAGTGAGAAAGAATCCTAAAGATGGTCCAATGGGCATTGTCTGAAGCCTCTCATCACCTCAGTATGTTGAACCACCTGATTTCCTATAGGATTCAGATCCTGCTGAACGATGTTAAGCAGTCCATTAACCACATGCAGGGGAAGCTGAACACCATGCAGGGGCAGTGTATTGAGTTGCAGACTGCCATATCTGTTAGGCCTACTGCTGCTAGGTAGCTCTCTCTCTGCTCTCCCCCTCCCCTCTGTCTGTTCTTAATTGCAGGAGTGAAGTCTGGTGTGCGGGAGTCAGGGTTCCAGCTGCAGCTCATTCACCATAATCACCTCAGCCTTAAAGACCCGGTCAAACTTGCCACTCATCGTCAGATCATAGTCAAGACGACCATGTTAGTCTCGCTGCTGACTCAACCTGCTTGTTTTCGCTCTTTGTGTTTTTGGCCTGTTCTATTTATATTTCTCCCGTGCCACAGATTATTGGAACCTGACTCCTGCCTCCGCTTCACTCCTGCCACCACCATCCTGCTTTCCACTACTGGACCTCACATTTGGACTCACCACGGACACTAGGACGTTACGGTACCACTCCTGCTCAGAACCCTGGATCTGTTACCCTCCCTGTAGACCTGGACTTGCTCTTCCCCTATTTTTGGAAACCTGGACAATTTAACTTTGAAATAAACCTGTTAAACCTTCTCTGGCTCGGTGTAGTTGTTTGCATTTGGGTTCATATTCAGTTTAAATCGTGACAATATCTAAGGTAGTGCCAGATGAGTCTGAGATACAGAAGAATAAGTCTATGATGGTATGGTGATAATGATTGAGATGGTGATTATAATAATGATGACTAGCGGTACCCCACCCTACGGGCGGTAAATCATTGGATCTGATTAATTCAGTTCAATGCAATTCAATCTTTGAGGACTGCAACCATAGAAATACAATTTATTTATGCTACTAATAGGCTATTGTCAACTTCCCATCTATGGTTATTTTGCTCACTGCTCACTGTGAATTGCTCACTGTTACCATTTGTGTGCAACTATTATTGATTTCTCTCAGAAAAATAATTTGGTTGCAAATGTAACTGGGGCCATGTAAATAATTGTTAGGCTACTCATTTTGAATCCATTGGTGGCAACGTGTGGGACCATAAAAGTCTGTGTGCGACTGGGCACAGTAAAATAATTTGGTTGCTGACCTGCCCTACATCATAGAAGGCCCCTCACCATATGCCGCGTTCAAGTGCAAGTCGGAACTAGGAAACTCTGACATTTCTGATCCCAATTTTCCCACGTGTGAAGTATCAGAATCAACCAATAGGAAGCTCTACGCAAATAACTTATATTCATTTTAACTCTGAGGTTCCAAGTTTCCGATAGTACGTGAATGCGTCAATAATTGCCATGGTAATTTTAAATGTTCAGTCAGTGAGCATTATGGGTAATTGTCCTACATACTTACATCAAATGCTTTATGACAGCATCATCTCCTGTAGTTAAGAGTGCCATTCCAAACACATATTTTTTTAAATAAACAAAAATACAAAACACAGCGGAATATGCCTAAAATGAAGAACATCCACTCAAAATTGTAGAAGGAGATCCCCCGCAGCAAAGAGGCTTACGGTATTATAATATATTGTAGATAACATTAATGTAATTTGTGTATTTACAGTATCAGTACACGTACAAATGAATGTACATGTTTGGGATTGATCTACAATGAGTGTACAAAACATTAAGAACAGCTTCCTAATATTGAGTTGGGTGGTGGACCAATCTTGATACACACAGAAAACTGTTCAGCGTGAAAAACCCAGCAGCGTTGCAGTTCTTGACACAAACCGGTGCGCCTAGCACCTACTACCATACCCCATTCAAAGGTTCTTAAAAATGTTGTCTTGCCCATTCACCGTCTGAATGGCACACATACACAATCCATGTCTCAATTGTCTCAAGGCTTAAAAATTATTCTTTAACCTCACTCCTCCCCTTCATCTACACTGAGAAGTGGATTTAACAAGTGACATCAATAATAGATTATAGCTTTCACCTGGTCAGTCTATGTCATGGAAAGAGCAGGTGTTCTTAATGTTTTCCACACTCAGTGTATGTGACAATGATGTTATAGATTGCAAGTGGTTGATATTTTAGGGAATTACTATGTGTTCTATATTATACCTGCAGATCATCCCAGCAGCCGACGTTGCTGTACAGAGTGGGGGGAAACATCCAACATCGCTGGGCAGGGGGGGAGGATCCTCCCAAAAGCCAACTTTGCTGCGCAGAGGGAGGAGATCCTCCGAGCATCAGGCCTCATCCCTGCACAGAGGGATGGGATCCTCCAATCAACCAGTGTCCCTGCACAGAGGGAAGGGATTCTCCCAGCAGTCATCATCACTGCACAGAGGAGTTGATCCTCCTGATGGCCAGTGTCACTGCGCAAAGGAAGGGAATCTTCCCAACAGCCAGCGTCCCTGCTCACAGGGAGTGGATCTTCCCAAAGGCCAGTGTTCCTGCACAGAGGGAGGGGATCCTCCCCACAGCCAGCGTCCCTGTGGAGAATGAAAACAATCATCCACAACCACCTCCCATCATCCCCATGTTGGCACCACTGTGGAAATGGGATGGTGGAGTGTGTACTCCACCTGTGGATTTCTATTCCAAGAGAAGAGGTCATTTAAGCCTTATCTAATAAGTAAAGACATTGCCATTGTGATAGCGTGGGAATAAATTGTGACAGACCAAATGTGTATGTATGGCTCATGTGAGTGTATGGCTGTAATACTTTCATGCATTTTCTACATAAAACAGGTTTAGCTCTATTTTCTATTTACATTTTTCGTCATTTAGCAGACACTCTTATCCAGAGCGATTTACAGTAGTGAGTGCATACATTTTCGTAATCCAGTCAATCTCTCCAGGATATCGCAGGGATTTTTGTGATATTTGCAGGCAAATATGCTAGATTTTGCTGCGGCAATTCTTACATTTTGCATGGCAGTATGCAATTGTTTTGTCCAATTTCTTGCGAAAATGAGCTGACAAGGGAAACATTTGTTGACGTGTGGCTTGATTGAACCTTATTATGCAGTAAATGTGCGGTGATTGGTTGAAATTGCGAGCCCTCTTTTTGTAATGTGTTAATGGGTCAGTTCTATGTGTATATTGCGATGATTTGACTGTTTTATGCCGAAATACATTTACATTGAAATAATGCGGCGATTGGCAAATTTGCAAGCCCTCACATAATATGCCGGGATTTGTTGATTTTGATCGCAGCATCCTTGAGGAACCTTCCAGTAATCCCTGTGACTGCTTGGAGGTTAAGATTGGGTTGTAACAGAGTTTCAGAGCAAGACGTTCCTACCTGTCAGCTAGTGATTGTTCTGTATGGTGACATGAGCTGAGTCGCCTGACTTCTCCCACTTATTACAGATGTCCGGCTTAGATATGTTGAGCATCCTGCTATGATGTCCATCACCAAGCCAGAACACTCCGAGGCCAACCCTCAGTGCCAGACTGGCAGCCGGCCGGTGGCTGAGCCCGAGACCCCTGCTGTTCACAAGAACAGTGGAAGCTGGCTCAGCTGGGTCTTTGGGAGTGGAAAAGTTAATAAGAAGGAGGTTCATCTACCTGAGGACAAAGACATATCTATAAGGAACCTGTTATTTACAGTATATTCTATGTAGAGACAATTGAGTGGATTATTCATTTTTCATTTTTGGCTTGCTTCACATTGCTAATATCTTCTTCCTCAGATTGTCTGGGATCCAACTCTGCACAGATGGGTTGACAAAACTGAGCCCAAGGCTGAGGTATACACTTAAATTACATTCAATAAAAAGTAGTGAAAGACCATTGTATTTCAACTGTGCTAATGTTACTAACAATTTAGAAAATGTGTTGATGTGTTTTACAGAACAAGCTTGTACCACCAACTCCACCGATGGGGATGTATGGATTTCAGGGGAACCCTGGCAGTGTCCCCAAAGGAGTGAATCCTTACTCCATGAAAGCAGGTGAATATTGTTTTAGACTACATGTGGTTTAACTCCAAGAATCTGTCAGCCAATCCTAGCTTTCCCTGGTGATCTCCTGCTAACACCTTTCCCACTACCAGCAGGTCTATGGGGCAGCAGATACCCTACAATGCATTACACTGATGGGACCAACTCAAAGCCTCCAAGCCAGGGGCCTGGACCACTTCCTCGACAGCTCTGTGGCCTGCTCCCTCCCTCACACTTTGACCTTATGGCACCAATGATTGTGCCACCTGACACTCTACCCTACTGATGTATGAATCTGGAAAATCCTTCCAAAATGTATCCATTCATCATTAACTGAGCTTTTACTTTAACATAACAAAAGGCTGAAGTAGCACGGATGTTAACTATTTTTATTTTTGTCCAACAGGCCAACAGGCAAATTCACCAAGAGTGAATTTGCCCATATCCATAAATTGATTTTTTTCAGCATAAAAAAACGTCAGCATTGAACATTTATTAAAAGATCATCTTTTAATTATCTCTCTCCTTCGGGTCGTCATGTTCAATTTAATTTGATGTGTTCTATCATAATTTACCATGCTCATTGCTTGTGCATTGCTTTACGTTACATACTGTACAGACAAGTATATTTGACACACAACAAACCCATCTAATGACACTGGTTTTATTGTCTCATTGGTTGATTCAGGAAATGTAACTCATCTGCTTGACTGGAAACAATATTATTCTTTCATTCAGAGGGCACATGGTTGGTGATTGTAGACACAGGTTAACTCAGTTGATTTTAATTGCTGAAAGGCCAAGGCGAGTGAGCACAATTGAGAGCTGGTCCGTGCAATCCAGGTTCCTTGGGACGTCCTTACCCCATTGAAGTTGAAATGTAAAATGGTTAGGGTTAGGTAAGGGTTATGGTTAAGGTTAGTGTAAGGGTAAGGGTTAAGGTTAGGGTTTAGAGTAAGGACGTCCCAAGGATTCCGAATAGCACTGAGCATTTAAAGATGACTGTGAGAATTTGGCTCTCCAGTCTGTCACAGCACAAGCATTGGTGTATATGGCCATTTGTTTTTATTCATTTTTCAATTTTATAACACACAGCAGGTCAATACAAACACTGCAGTAAATTAATGTGAGATGAATAAATTACAGTGAGTCTGATTCCCAGAAAATGCATCCAAAGAGATTTTAGAGAACATTAAAGGCCCAATGCAGCCATTCTTATCTCAATATCAAATCATTTCTGGGTAACAATTAAGTATCTTACTGTAATAGTTTACAATTTAAATGGTCAAAAATAAACAAATAGTTTTTTAGTAAAATAAACTTTCTCAGGAAAGAATTTTGCTAGGACTATCTGGGAGTGGTCTGAGTTGGGAGGGGGGGGATATTTAACCTCAATTGGAGGTGTACCTGTGGATGTATTTCAAGGCCTGCCTTCAAACTCAGTGCCTCTTTGCTTGACATCATGGGAAAATCAAAAGAAATCAGCGAAGACCTCAGAAAAAAAATTGTAGACCTCCACAAGTCTGGTTCATCCTTGGGAGCAATTTCCAAATGCCTGACGGTACCACGTTCATCTGTACAAACAATATTACGCAAGTATAAACACCATGGGACCACGCAGCCGTCATACCGCTCAGGAAGGAGACGCGTTCTGTCTCCTAGGGATGAACGTACTTTGGTGTGAAAAGTGCAAATCAATCCCAGAACAACAGCAAAGGACCTTGTAAAGATGCTGGAGGAAACAGGTAAGGTACAAAAGCATCTATATCCACAGTAAAACGAGTCCTATATCGCCATAACCTGAAAGGCCGCTCACCAAGGAAGAAGCCACTGCTCCAAAACCACCATAAAAAAGCCAGACTACGGTTTGCAACTGCACATGGGGACAAAGATCGTACTTTTTGGAGAAATGTCCTCTGGTCTGATGAAACAAAAATAGAAATGTTTGGCCATAATGACCATCGTTATGTTTGGAGGAAAAAGGGGGTACCTTGCAAGCCGAAGAACACCATTACAACCGTGAAGCACAGGGGTGGCAGCATCATGCTGTGGGGTTGCTTTGCTGCAGGAAGGACTGGTGCACTTCACAAAATAGATGTCATCATGAGGAAGGAAAATTATGTGGATATATTGAAGCAATATCTCAAGACATCAGTCAGGAAGTTAAAGCCTGGTCGCAAATGGGTCTTCCAAATGGACAATGATCCCAAGCACACTTCCAAAGTTGTGGCAAATTGGCTTAAGGACAACAAAGTCAAGGTATTGGACTGGCCATCACAAAGCCCTGACCTCAATCCTATAGAAAATCTGTGGGCAGAACTGAAAAAGCGTGCGCGAGCAAGGAGGCCTACAAACCTGACTCAGTTACACCAGCTCTGTCAGGAGGAATGGGCCAAAATTCACCCAACTTATTGTGGGAAGCTTGTGGAAGGCTACCCGAAACGTTTGACACAAGTTAAACAATTTAAAGACAATGCTACCAAATACTAATTGAGTGTATGTAAACTTCGGACCCACTGGGAATGTGATAAAAGAAATAAAAGCTGAAATAAATCCTACTCTCTGCTACTATTCTGACATTTCACATTCTTAAAATAAAGTGGTGATCCTAACTGACCTAAGACAGGGAATTTTTACTAGGATTAAATGTCAGGAATTGTGAAAAACTGAGTTTAAATGTATTTGGCTAAGGGGTATGTAAACTTCCGACTTCAACTGTAACATGCTGTTTCAACATACACATCCAGGCATTGCAAACTGACTCTCATATTTGTGTAATTGCTGAACCATGCTCATGCTTTTGTTTGTCTTTTCTATGTGTCCCTCTGCCCTCCAATTGGACAGTCCTGAAGACTGAAAGACTGTTTTCTTTCTTTGCCATCCTGCACTTTTATAGTCAGTACAGAGCTCATCATTGAGTGGGGGAGGTGTTGACATTTCATTATTTCTCCTGTCTTTTTCTGTCTTTTTCAGTAGAAGAGACCTTTTCTATTTCTGGATTTGAACTTTGAAATAATAGTTACACGACAGACACTGTTGTTCCAATACGGTTTCCATAGGATCAGAGAAACAGAACTCATCTTGAAACAGGAAAATATACAACAAGTTTCAAGTAAACGGAGGACTTTTAATTTGAAGCTTATTGCTCGATTTGGACCCGTCAATGTCGCTGATTTCCAGGAGCTCAACTGTGCATAATTTGCTTCACAAAATCCCACAAACGTGAACGAGCCAGAAATAAACATCGCGAGAATGTAATTATGTGTGAGAGTCAGAGGTTTGAAACTGTATTATAATATAATATAATATGCCATTTAAAAGTCGCTTTCATCCAAAGCGATTTACAGTAATGAGTGCATACATTTTACGTATGGGTGGCCCAGGGAAATGAGACTTTTCAAAGCAATTTTTTGTATCTCTTTCTTTGTAATAGTGTATGTATTCCGTAATTTGGAATTGATCTCTTCCCACTGGGCACATAAGTCAATTCAACTTCTATTACATGTTGGAAACAACTTTGATGCCCAGTGGGTTTATTGTGTCACAGTGAATTTTATAATCTGCAGTTGTAACCGGCACTGTACTGCACGGCAGAGGCGTTGTGTGTGATTGATTGGGACTATAGACGTGGACTTCGGAGATCAGGCTGTTTTAATGAATCAGAATTCTCTCTGCATCCAAAAGAAAAGACAAAATATTTGTAGAGCACAAATATGTTCTGCCCATTGTCGCCTCTTTCTACAACATAGACGCACAATACAAAGGACTGGGATCAGTCGAGGAGCTAGCCATCGTTCACACATACAATACATTAGCTAGCTAGTAACCACATTTTGAATTCAGAATGTTAATATCATCCTAAAAAGTACAATTACATTAAAATTTTTTAGTCATTTAGCAGACGCTCTTATCCAGAGCGACTTACAGGAGCAATTAGGGTTAAGTGCCTTGCTTAAGGGCACATCGACAGATTTTTCACCTAGTCGGCTCGGGGATTAGAACCAGCAACCTTTCGGTTACTGGCACAACGCTCTTACCCACTAAGCTACAATTGCATCTTAACAATACCATCCACTCATGAGTAAACTCTAAATATACAACATTATTCATGAACAAAACACTGTGTGTATGACTTTGTGCTTGAAGGAATCTAACTTTTCTAAAGCGTGCCTACCTCTCATATGCATCAAAATTATTTGAGCACGAGCACGCAGGGCAAAACGTAAGTACACACTCTCCTATTCCCAGGATGCAGGCATGCATAATAACAAATCAACATGCTATATTAATATATGAACATTGTTAAATTCAGAAAGTCCTTTAACAACTGTTACATTCATCCCTCCTGAATTTCACCAACCTTGTAAAACGAAACAAAATAATCTACCAAGCTCAAGGCATAATTCTGAATTCAGCTCAAAGCTACCCATAGGGTTCAGGGCAAGTGAAAGTTGGTCAGACCTTCAACTGCACGTAGATGCATAGTGCCTCTTACACTATATCTACCTTCTTAGCCGTAAAATAAACTGTAATTCTGTACTATATCTCTGTACTATGTTCAACTTGCACCTTCTGGGGGATTGACTCAATTAGTCTCTTGACAGGTTTAACTACCCTCCCTGCCCTTGTGTGACCCACCACTGGGCTAGGGGCCATGGTGACTAACAGTGGTTCTGGCCTTAGATCATTGATCAGAGGAGGGTTTGAAGGAATCAGCTCCAGGATCTCAGAAGTGCTTCCCAGGTCATTTTCCTCAGGCAGGCGAGGTTCTTCTGGTTCTGTCTTTGCATCCGATGTCCTCAGCTCGGAGTAATCGCTTGAATCCTCCGCCATCCAAGATGCGCTTTTCTCCCCAGAGTCCTCCATGTCTTCCCTGTCCAATCCATCACCAGAATGCGTTGCCACTTCTGCATCTACATTGATCGAAGGTCCTGCAGCATCACTGTCATTGAAGTACTCTGAATCATAAATTTCAAATGGCAGGAAGTTCACCTGCAGCAGTAGATTTCTGTGAACCACCTTCTCTCTGCCATCGCGGCCTTGGATTCTGTATGTGTGAGTAAGTGGATTGACTGAAGTCTCTGTGAAAATCTCGGGATTCCACTTGTCAGCCAACTTGCGACGGCCCCTTCTATCCTTGTTGGTGATGAGGACACGATCCCCCATGGACAAACTGATGCCTTTAACCCGCTTGTCGTACTCCCGACCTTGTCGTACTCCCGACCTTGTCGTCTCTGTTGCTTGTCAGTGTGCCTTTGGGCAACACTCATAGCTTCCTTCAGCCCAGTGATCAGCGTCTCGACATACTTGTTGCAATCCACAACACTGGAGTCGTCCAAGACATTGTGGAACATCACATTCACTGGTAGCCGAGGAACCCTACCAAACATGAGATAGAATGGAGCATAGGCCGTGGTCTCGTGAACAGTGGCATTATAGGTGAATGTCAATGACTGGATTTGTTCAGGCCAATGTTCCTTGGTTTTCAGGGGTAGACTCCTGAGCATGCTGCCTAAAGTCCTGTTGAAGCGTTCAGTCTCTCCATTCCCCATAGGGTGATATGCCGTGGTTCTTGACTTTTGGACACCAGAGCGCTTAAGCAATTCTGCTATTAACTCGCTCTCGAAATTCGCGCCCTGATCAGAATGGATCCTTGCAGCAAATCCATAGACACAGAAGACATGATCCCACAGTTTACGAGCTACTTGCTTGGCTGTCTGGTTTCAGCATGGCCATGCACGGGCAAGTTTAGTGAAGTGGTCAGTCACCACCAGAACGTCAACTGAGTTCTTCTTACTGTCTTCCGCTGTTCAAAAATCCAAACAAACAAACTCCACGGGAGAGCAGGTTTTGATGCTCTCTAACGGGGCTCTAGCCGCTGGCTCTGGAGTCTTTGCTAGAACGCATCTCTGGCAGCAGCGTACATACTTCTTGATGTCTCTCTCCATTGCAGGCCAGAGAAACCTCTGTCTTGCCAGGGCTAGAGTTCTAGCCTGGCCTTGATGTCCTGCAAGGTCGTGAATGCCGGTCATTGCTTTGAGTCGCAACACCTCTGGTAAGACATAGTTGGAATTTTCTCCGGTTTGTGTGACTCTCTTTAATGACACGATACAGAGCTCCCTCTCTTAGGATCAAGCAGTCCCACTGCTTCATCAGCAACAACACTTTAGAAGAAACATCATATCGGTCTCGTCTGGTGGGCCGTTTCTTATTGAAGACGAAAGGGATGACCTTGGAAACCACAGAGTCTTGCAGCTGGAGACCTCGAAGTTCCTCATGCGAGAGTTCAGGCAAAGTGTCAATACCAGGAGAAAGCAGCTGTTGGATGTTGGAACCAAGCTGGATTGCTTGCATCTCCGTTGAACATTCCCAGTCGATATGGAGCTGACATATAGCTTTCACTTCAGCAGTGGTCAAGGAGGTTATCTCTTGGAGATAAGAAGCCCACCGGAAGGCATCTTGGACATCATCATTTGGCGTCCCAACAGCCTCAGACAGAAGTGCTAAGTAGGACTCCCTCATAAGTCTCCGCGCGGCAGTCACTGCGAAGGGGTCGCGGCTCAGTGCATCTGCAACTGTATTCTTGCTGCCTGGGATACGCTTCAATCGAAGTTGTACGGCGCAAGCTTGGCAACCCATCTTTGCTCGCAAGCGTCCAGCTTGGGTTTTGTCATGATGTACGTTAAAGGGTTACTATCTGTCCAGACAGTGAACTCGTGCCCCTTAAGCCAGTGACTGAATTCCTCACACACGCTCCATTTTAGTGCTAGAAATTCAAGTCTGTGTGCCGGATACCTTCTCTGCGACTTACTCAGGGTCTTGCTTGCGAATGCTATGGGCCTTGCTTTATCTTCACCTTCAGGCACTTGACAAAGCACAGCCCCGAGACCATCCAAAGAAGTGTCAGTGAAGAGAATGTACGGCCTCTCAAAATCAGGGTGAGCCAGCACGACACAATTCAGAAGAGCATCCTTCAGCTTCTGGAATGCAATGACACACTCCTCAGTCCAATCCCACTGTTGCCCTTCTTCCTCCCATCTCTTCCTCTTCTCTTTTGACCCCCAGTGAGTGCAAACAAAGGCTTGGCTATGGAGGAACAATCAGGAATGAAGTGCTGGTAATATAATACCATCCCCAAGAAGGATTTCAGCCTCCAAGCAGAGGGAGTACACATTTACATTTTAGTCATTTAGCAGACGCTCTTATCCAGAGCGACTTACAGTTAGTGAGTGCATACATTATTATTATATATATTTTTTTTCATACTGGCCCCCGTGGGAATCAAACCCACAACCCCAGAGTTGCAAACGCCATGCTCTACCAACTGAGCTACATCCCTGCCGGCCATTCCCTCCCCTACCCTGGACCAATTGTGCGCCGCCCCATGGGTCTCCCGGTCGCGGCCGGCTACGACAGAGCCTGGATTCAAACCAGGATCTCTAGTGGCACAGCTAGCACTGCGATGCAGTGCCTTAGACCACTGCGCCAATCGGGAGATAGCTGAGCTTGGCTCATCTTGGCAATGGCCTCCACCTTCTCAGCGTCCACTGACACACCGTCCTCTTTAATGATATGTCCGAGGAATTTCACTGTTCTTCGTAGGAAGTGGCATTTCTTTGGTGCTAGTTTGAGATTGTTGGCACTTAGACGGCTAAACACAACTTCAAGTCGCTGCAGAGCCAGTTCCTCGGTGGGTGCAAAGACCAACAAGTCATCTAGGTAACAAAGGAGATTTGAGAAATGTAGGTCCCCAAATATACTTAACATCATTCTCATGAAAGAGGCCGGGCTGTTACACAGACCTTGTGGCATGCGATTGTACTCAAAGTCCCATCGGTGTGGTAAAGGCTGTGTACTTCTTGTCCTCTTCATGAACTGGAATGTTATAAAATCCTGAGGTCAAGTCCATGGTGCTGAAAAATGCACTGCCACCAAGGGCTGCGAGGCAATCTGCTTGATGAGGAAGGGGATGAGCGTCCTTCACCGTTCGTGCATTCATCCACCTGAAGTCAGTGCATAACCTCAGACTCCCGTCTTTCTTCCATACCATGACTAAAGGGGAGGCATACTCACTAACCGACTTGCGTATAAGGCCTACTTCCTCCATATCTGTTAATACCTTCCTCAGCTTCAGGTAATGAGCAGGCGGAACCCTTCTGTATGGTAGGCGGAAGGGTCTGTCATCAACCAGATGGATACGGTGAACATAACCCCTGGCTTCTCCGCAGTCCAGATTATGTCTTGAGAAGATGTCTTCATATTTTGTGATGGTATTCACAAGCTTCTCCTTCCACTGGTCAATCACTTGGCATCCATCAATGTCGATGTCTCCTAATCCTAGATCAGACAGTCTTTGTTTCAGGTTGTGGCAGCCATTGTCATCCTGCTTCTGTTCCACTGGGGTGTTCCTCACCTCATGAAGGCCCTGAAAAATTGTTGCATCCTCAACAGCCAAGCATGTAGACACATCGGCCAGCTTCATGTTACGTCTTAGAGTGAGATGTTTATCTGAACAGTTTACTACCTTTAAAGTGACCAAGCCATCTCCCCACATGGGCGTAATAACTCTACCCACAAGTATGTTTTTGGGCATGACCTTTGACCTGGTAGGCTCGACTATTACAGTGCTGCCTGGAGACAATGCCACCTTTTTAGGAAGTTTACCCCAAACTAAGTGTTCAGTCTTGGGAAAAAGAGTCACAGCTTGAGTGAGCTTCACGGTCCTAATCTTGCCATCAACTTGCTGTCCCTTCCATCTTGTGACACTTGTCATCATCTGCAGAAACTGCTCACCCTCTGGTGAGTGAGTCTGGCCATCCATGTTGTTGACTAGCTTCCAGTATTCGTCAGTGCCCTTCATCTCATGCAATAGATCCTTAATGACGTTCGATCCCAGGATAAGATCATCACGCTGTCCAGGAACAACTAGGGTGGGCACTTTAACATCAATCCCATAGAAACACTTTGGTGAGGCCTTCTTCCCCCCACAACCCACTAACACTAACTCTTTAGGAGGCTGATATTGCTGAGGAAGGGCACCTGCTTCCAAAAGTCTCTGCTCAGTAGGTTCACTCAATGTACAGGCCATAGACCCAGTGTCAAGCATGCCCTTAAGCTGCACTTTCCCATGTACAGACACAGAGGTGTAAAATAAATCTGAAAAAGCCTCAACCGCTTGTGAACCTAACATAACAATTTTCTCTCCTTCTTTCGCATCAGAGCACAACATCTCATATGTTTTCTCAAGATCATCAGATTCTTTCCTGGGGGTAGACAGTTGAACACCCACATTTCCCCCCTTCACCTGTGGGCGTGTCAGTTTAACGGTTGCTGCTGTAGTGGGTTTCTCTGCTGCTGTGTTGGGCGTCTCTCACCGCCGGGATTGGCATAGCGTTCCCCCTGTTTTGGACAATTTGATTTCCAATGATCTGGGGAAAAGCACCAGAAGCACAGGTTCTCATGTCTACAGTGTATCACAGTGGAGTGATCTGTTGAGCCACAAACCCTGCATTCCCTACGCCTGAAGGGCTGGGCGGGGAAAGATGGCGCCCTGGCCTGTGTCTGTGAAACCATAACAGGTGGTATGCTCTTCTCTAAGGTACGTTCAAGGAGGTGAATGAGCCTCTCGATACTTGCACTCTGCCCATCTTGTTTGGCGCTTGATGTGAGAGAAGTGTCACTGCACGCACCAGCATTGGCCCCGCCTTCAAATTGAGTTTTCTGGGGATGTACTGTTACTTGCTTTGAGGATACAGCGGTAGAATGACACATGGTGGCCTTTCTGCGGCGTTCATGTTCATACATTCTCTCCTGTACTTCACTCGCAGTCCATTTCTCAGCAGACTTGTATTGGAATACTGCTGCCAGTTTGGGGTCGGGGCAGTATGTTACAAACATCATGACGACATCTGAGTTGTAACTGTCAATCTTCTTACCTTGTCTCTTAAGACCCTCGTCAGCAACATCTACGGCCTTGTTCAATCGAACCCAATACTCCATAACAGCCTCTCCGGGTACAGGTTTAGTATTGTAAAAATCAGCTAAAGGCATGCATGAGTAGGCCAATTAGCTGAAATTCTGTTTCAGAATGTCAAATACAATCTCTGGCTTCTCTTTAGGATTAACAGTTGTCTCATTGCGTAAATGTATCTTTACCATGTCTCTTGCTTTGCCAGATAATCGACTAATCATCTCATCCGATTGTTCCCCAACAGGACATCTCTTCCTCCTCAAGTATATTCTCATCAACTCCTCCCATTCATGAATGGAGCATTTGTCTGTACCATCTCCTCTATATGTAGGAGGTTCCTTTACATCTGATTGCATGATGAACTTCATTTTACTGAGGTCTACATATCCTGCTGACTCTGAGTGATGATCACTTATCTTTTCTGTACTTACTGGTGGCTCATGAGTGCTGGACCTGCCACTCTGTATTTCCTCCCTAATGGAGCTCCCTATTTCCTGGGCTAGCTGAGTGACCAGCTCAGCTAAACCATCTACAGGGGCATTTTGATTAACACTAGATGAAGGGCTTTCATCAGTATTTTTAGTGGAGCAAAACATGGGGGAACCTACTGCACCTACACGCTTTACAGGTGTTTGATCAGGGTATGAGAAAAACCTCCCCTTCCCAGCAGTGAATTTGGGTTCATCATCACCATTAAAAGATGCCATGTCACTAAACCACTAATGTTATGTTAAAATGTCTGTTGATGAACACACTTCTATATTAGTTAACCATAAACAGCACTCTCAATACATCGTTTTCAGAAAAGAAATAAACAAGAGAGAATATAGACTGCAGATCCGCTTTTTGCCACAAGGCGGCAGGAGTACCTTAATGATGTAAACAGAGTCTCTAGAGCAGCAGGGCCGCGGTGATTGAGCTGACGTCGATGAACGATGAATCCGGGTCTAGAAGGACCCATAACCGGCACTGTACTGCACGGCTGTATCTCTGCATTGTGTGTGATTGATTGGGACTATAGACGTGGACTTCGGAGATCAGGCTGTTTTAATGAATCAGAATTCTCTCTGCATCCAAAAGAAAAGACAAAATATTTGTAGAGCACAAATATGTTCTGGCCATTGTCGCCTCTTTCTACAACATAGACGCACAATACAAAGGACTGGTATCAGTCGAGGAGCTAGCCATGTTCACACATACAATACCTTAGCTAGCTAGTAACCACATGTTGAATTCAGAATGTTAATATCATCCTAAAAATTACAATTGCATCTTAACAATACCATCCACTCATGAGTAAACTCTAAATATACAACATTATTCATGAACAAAACACTGTGTGTATGACTTTGTGCTTGAAGGAATCTAACTTTTCTAAAGACGACAGAAAAAGCGTGCCTACCTCTCATAGTGCATCAAAATTATTTGAGCACGCAGGGCAAAACGTAAATACACACTCTCCTATTCATTTACATTTACATTTACATTTTAGTCATTTAGCAGACGCTCTTATCCAGAGCGACTTACAGGAGCAATTAGGGTTAGGTGCCTTGCTCAAGGGCACATTTACGTCATTTAGCAGACGCTCTTATCCAGAGCGACTCACCAATTGGTGCGTTCACCCTATAGCCAGTGGGATAACCACTTTACAATTTTTTGGGGGGGGTAGAAGGATTACTTTATCCTATCCCAGGTATTCCTTAAAGAGGTGGGGTTTCAAATGCCTCCGGATGCAGGCATGCATAATAACAAATCAACATGCTATATTAATATATGAACATTGTGAAATTCACAAAGTACTTTAACAACTGTTACAAAGTCAGTTTCATTATGTTTTCATGTGCCATGATTCTGACATTTGACATATGATCCTCATAGGATTAGGTTACATAGTTTCAGTGGTGCAGTAAATGTAATCTCAATTCAATACGATGTGCATATACATATAGCCAAATAAGATTTCCCTGAAGTTTCCTCTGGGGAAAAACAAAGTTATTCTATTAAACCCATGTTCACTGACTGTAATCTGTGACGCAAGTGGCCTAATATGTTTGTGACGTTCCACGGAACCCACGTTATTGTTTAAAACTCGATTCTGATTGGCTTGCAGGACATTCAACGGTGTGAATTATAAATTAAAATGTGCTTTTACGTCAGTGTGACAGATTCACATTACCGAGCGTGTCTCAAACGGTCCTGCGCTTTTATCTGCATAACGGTATCTTCACGCACGACTGGATAGGCCTTTTGGATACGCTTGTCCAAGGTAAGCATATGCGTCAAGCTATAGCCTACTTTTAATGTTTTAGTTCCGAACTCAAAATACTCAAGTCAAGTGATTTATCGTAAAAGTGAGTTGTTTTGACTGATCATTCCAATGGCCAATGCTGTTATAGGACTATGAGACCCTCGGCTATATACTTTGATGAGACAATAACAAGCATAGATTATGCATTACGCATTGCACGAGTCAGTGTCCAGGAAGGAAAATAAAGTTGCTATTTTTGCGAATAATCAGTTGACACTGACTCGTTCAATGGGTAATGCAAAATCTATGCATGTTATTTGCTCATCATAGTATATAGCCCAGGGTCTCATAGTCCAAAAACAGCATGGCCACTGCAACCCTCATTGATGGAATATTCCATATTACCATGGCAGTTATGCATTACAAATTCACAATATTACTTGTATTTCAATGATTCATAAAGGCCCAAGACATAAAGTAGCCTGCAATCATTCCATTGCTGACCCATCTGATGGTTATCACTTAATCTAGAATCATGGATACCTTTCATGTGAGTACTCACACACCAGATTTTTTACATACCTCAGAAGGACCAACTGGGATTGCAATATCTGGAAGCACTGTCTCGTGTACAATTGTTAATGTTATCTCTGAAATGTCTAACAAAATGTTGACTTGACCGTTTCATCAAGATCTGCGCATCACAAGTTGGATCTAGTGGTCAAAATTGGGACAATGTTGCCCAAAATAAATGTTTTCATGGAGGTAAGCACTACACTTCTGATGGGTTTAAAGATTGTACCGTATCACTTTATCTAAAAGTTTGAAAGTAAACCCCAGCTGTTGTTATTCTTTTCCCAGGGAAGAACAATCCCCCATATGCCTTGAATGTTTCATTGCTGAACAACCATAGATATTTTTCCTCTAATTTGGCTCACGTTCCTCCAACAGCGAACAAGACCTGCCAACAGAGCTCACTGGAGCAGGGAGACATCCCGTCATCCCTTCGGCACCTGACAAAGTACACTTTTTTCTTCTAAATAACACTATAGTAACATCTTCTGCACAAAGGTCCATTCCTAATAAGATTGGTGTTAAGTGAGAAAGAATCCTAAAGATGGTCCAATGGGCATTGTCTGAAGCCTCTCATCACCTCAGTATGTTGAACCACCTGATTTCCTGTAGGATTCAGATCCTGCTGAACGATGTTAAGCAGTCGATTAACCACATGCAGGGGAAGCTGAACACCATGCAGGGGCAGTGTATTGAGTTGCAGACTGCCATATCTAAGGTAGTGCCAGATGAGTCTGAGATACAGAAGAATAAGTATATGATGGTATGGTGATAATGATTGAGATGGTGATTATAATAATGATGACTAGCGGTACCCCACCCTACGGGCGGTAAATCATTGGATCTGATTAATTCAGTTCAATGCAATTCAATCTTTGAGGACTGCAACCATAGAAATACAATTTATTTATGCTACTAATAAGCTATTGTCAACTTCCCATCTATGGTTATTTTGCTCATTGCTCACTGTGAATTGCTCACTGTTACCATTTGTGTGCAACTATTATTGATTTCTCTCAGAAAAATTATTTGGTTGCAAATGTAACTGGGGCCATGTAAATAATTGTTAGGCTACTCATTTTGAATCCATTGGTGGCAACGTGTGGGACCATAAAAGTCTGTGTGCGACTGGGCACAGTAAAATAATTTGGTTGCTGACCTGCCCTACATCATAGAAGGCCCCTCACCATATGCCGCGTTCAAGTGCAAGTCGGAACTAGGAAACTCTGACATTTCTGATCCCAATTTTCTTACGTGTGAAGTATCAGAATCAACCAATAGGAAACTCTATGCAAATAACTTATATTCATTTTAACTCTGAGGTTCCAAGTTTCCGATAGTACGTGAATGCGTCAATAATTGCCATGGTAATTTTAAATGTTCAGTCAGTGAGCATTATGGGTAATTGTCCTACATACTTACATCAAATGCTTTATGACAGCATCATCTCCTGTAGTTAAGAGTGCCATTCCAAACACATATTTTTTTAAATAAACAAAAATACAAAACACAGCGGAATATGCCTAAAATGAAGAACATCCACTCAAAATTGTAGAAGGAGATCCCCCCGCAGCAAAGAGGCTTACGGTATTATAATATATTGTAGATAACATTAATGTAATTTGTGTATTTACAGTATCAGTACACGTACAAATGAATGTACATGTTTGGGATTGATCTACAATGAGTGTACAAAACATTAAGAACAGCTTTCTAATATTGAGTTGGGTGGTGGACCAATCTTGATACACACGGAAAACTGTTCAGCGTGAAAAACCCAGCAGCGTTGCAGTTCTTGACACAAACCGGTGCGCCTGGCACCTACTACCATACCCCATTCAAAGGTTCTTAAAAATGTTGTCTTGCCCATTCACCGTCTGAATGGCACACATACACAATCCATGTCTCAATTGTCTCAAGGCTTAAAAATTCTTCTTTAACCTCACTCCTCCCCTTCATCTACACTGAGAAGTGGATTTAACAAGTGACATCAATAAGAGATTATAGCTTTCACCTGGTCAGTCTATGTCATGGAAAGAGCAGGTGTTCTTAATGTTTTTCACACTCAGTGTATGTGACAATGATGTTATAGATTGTGGTTGATATTTTAGGGAATTACTATGTGTTCTATATTATACCTGCAGATCATCCCAGCAGCCGACGTTGCTGTACAGAGTGGGGGGGGGGAAACATCCAACATCGCTGGGCAGGGGGAGGGGATCCTCCCAAAAGCCAACTTTGCTGCGCAGAGGGAGGAGGTCCTCCGAGCATCAGGCCTCATCCCTGCACAGAGGGATGGGATCCTCCAAACAACCAGTGTCCCTGCACAGAGGGAAGGGATTCTCCCAGCAGCCATCATCACGGCACAGAGGGAGGAGATCCTCCGAGCATCAGGCCTCATCCCTGCACAGAGGGATGGGATCCTCCAAAAAACCAGTGTCCCTGCACAGAGGGAAGGGATTCTCCCAGCAGCCATCATCACGGCACAGAGGGAGGAGATCCTCCGAGCATCAGGCCTCATCCCTGCACAGAGGGATGGGATCCTCCAATCAACCAGTGTCCCTGCACAGAGGGAAGGGATTCTCCCAGCTGTCATCATCACTACACAGAGGGAGTTGATCCTCCTGATGGCCAGTGTCACTGCGCAAAGGAAGGGAATCTTCCCAACAGCCAGCGTCCCTGCTCACAGGGAGTGGATCTTCCCAAAGGCCAGTGTTCCTGCACAGAGGGAGGGGATCCTCCCCACAGCCAGCGTCCCCTGTGGAGAATGGAAACAATCATCCACAACCACCTCCCATCATCCCCATGTTGGCACCACTGTTGAAATGGGATGGTGGAGTGTGTACTCCACCTGTGGATTTCTATTCCAAGAGAAGAGGTCATTTAAGCCTTATCTTATAAGTAAAGACATTGCCATTGTGATAGCGTGGGAATAAGTTGTGACAGACCAAATGTGTATGTATGGCTCATGTGAGTGTATGGCTGTAATACTTTCATGCATTTTCTACATAAAACAGGTTTAGCTCTATTTTCTATTTACATTTTCGTCATTTAGCAGACACTCTTATCCAGAGCGATTTACAGTAGTGAGTTTATACATTTTCGTAATCCAGTCAATCTCTCCAGGATATCGCAGGGATTTTTGTGATATTTGCAGGCAAATATGCTAGATTTTGCTGCGGCAATTCTTGCGAAAATGAGCTGACAAGGGAAACATTTGTTGACGTGTGGCTTGATTGAACCTTATTATGCAGTAAATGTGCTTTTTGTAATATGTTAATGGGTCAGTTCTATGCGATAATATTGCGATGATTTGACTGTTTTATGCCGAAATACATTTACATTGAAATAATGCGGCGATTGGCAAATTTGCAAGCCCTCACATAATATGCCGGGATTTGTTGATTTTGAAACAACAACAAAAATGTGATCGCAGCATCCTTGAGGAACCTTCCAGTAATCCCTGTGACTGCTTGGAGGTTAAGATTGGGTTGTAACAGAGCAAGACGTTCCTACCTGTCAGCTAGTGATTGTTCTGTATGGTGACATGAGCAGTCGCCTGACTTCTCCCACTTATTACAGATGTCCGGCTTAGATATGTTGAGCATCCTGCTATGATGTCCATCACCAAGCCAGAACACTCCGAGGCCAACCCTCAGTGCCAGACTGGCAGCCGGCCGGTGGCTGAGCCCGAGACCCCTGCTGTTCACAAGAACAGTGGAAGCTGGCTCAGCTGGGTCTTTGGGAGTGGAAAAGTTAATAAGAAGGAGGTTCATCTACCTGAGGACAAAGACAGATCTGTAAGGAACCTGTTATTTACAGTATATTCTATGTAGAGACAATTGGGTGGATTATTCATTTTTCATTTTTGGCTTGCTTCACATTGCTAATATCTTCTTCCTCAGATTGTCTGGGATCCAACTCTGCACAGATGGGTTGACAAAACTGAGCCCAAGGCTGAGGTATACACTTAAATTACATTCAATAAAAAGCAGTGAAAGACCATTGTATTTCAACTGTGCTAATGTTACTAACAATTTAGAAAATGTGTTGATGTGTTTTACAGAACAAGCTTGTACCACCAACTCCACCGATGGGGATGTATGGATTTCAGGGGAACCCTGGCAGTGTCCCCAAAGGAGTGAATCCTTACTCCATGAAAGCAGGTGAATATTGTTTTAGACTACATGTGGTTTAACTCCAAGAATCTGTCAGCCAATCATAGCTTTCCCTGGTGATCTCCTGCTAACACCTTTCCCACTACCAGCAGGTCTATGGGGCAGCAGATACCCTACAATGCATTACACTGATGGGACCAACTCAAAGCCTCCAAGCCAGGGGCCTGGACCACTTCCTCGACAGCTCTCTGGCCTGCTCCCTCCCTCACACTTTGACCTCATGGCACCAATGATTGTGCCACCTGACACTCTACCCTACTGATGTATGAATCTGGAAAATCCTTCCAAAATGTATCCATTCATCATTAACTGAGCTTTTACTTTAACATAGCAAAAGGCTGAAGTAGCACGGATGTTAACTATTTTTCTTTTTGTCCAACAGGCCAACAGGCAAATTCACCATACATTTTTCAGCATAAAAAAACGTCAGCATTGAACATTTATTAAAAGATCATCTTTTAATTATATCTCTCCTTCGGGTCGTCATGTTCAATTTAATTTGATGTGTTCTATCATAATTTACCATGCTCATTGCTTGCGCATTGCTTTACGTTACATACTGTACAGACAAGTATATTTGACACACAACAAACCCATCTAATGACACTGGTTTTATTGTCTCATTGGTTGATTCAGGAAATGTAACTCATCTGCTTGACTGGAAACAATATTATTATTTAATTCAGAGGGCACATGGTTGGTGATTGTAGACACAGGTTAACTCAGTTGATTTTAATTGCTGAAAGGCCAAGGCGAGTGAGCACAATTGAGAGATGGTCCGTGCAATCCAGGTTCCTTGGGACGTCCTTACCCCATTGAAGTTGAAATGTAAAATGGTTAGGGTTAGGTAAGGGTTATGTTTAAGGTTAGTGTAAGGGTTAAGGTTTAGAGTAAGGACGTCCCAAGGATTCCGAATAGCACTGAGCATTGAAAGATGACTGTGAGAATTTGAATCTCCAGTCTGTCACAGCACAAGCATTGGTGTATATGGCCATTTGTTTTTATTCATTTTTCAAATTTATAACACACAGCAGGTCAATACAAACACTGCAGTAAATTTATGTGAGATTAATAAATTACAGTGAGTCTGATTCCCAGAAAATGCATCCAAATACATTTTAGAGATCATTAAAGGCCCAATGCAGCCATTCTTATCTCAATATCAAATCATTTCTGGGTAACAATTAAGTATCTTACTGTAATAGTTTACAATTAAAATGGTCAAAAAGAAACAAATAGTTTTTTTAGTAAAATAAACTTTCTCAGGCAAGAATTTTGCTAGGACTATCTGGGAGTGGTCTGAGTTGGGAGGGGGGTAATATTTAATCTGAAAACTAGCTGTTATTGGTAGAGGTTTGGAACGCTCTTTGTTATTGGTCTATATAAACCTATATCACCTGGTGATGTCACCAGGCAAGCCAAAACTCCAACCATGCAAAACCTGCTGATTAGAAGGTCCTGTGTAGATTGTATTTTCAACCAGCAACTATCAGGAAATAACTTTTACAGTGTTAGTTTCATTAGCTGTTGTACAATATGATACAAAACACAGGAAAAACTTTAATTTATTGTTGTGAAATTGCTAGATATTATTTGTTAGATATTACTGCACTGTTGGGAGCTAGAAACACAAGCATTTCGCTACACCCGCAATAATATCTGTTAAACGTGTATGTGACCAATAACATTTGATTTGATTTTGACTGCACTGGGCTTTTAACATTGTGAGCTCACTGTTGCATGTATTCTCATAAGAATATTTTCTGTTGAAAAGCTGAAGGTCATCTTTCAATTATTTTTTTTTTTTATTATATGTCATTACAAAAACCTTTACATGTAACAGCTATCAGATCCCTTCTCAACATAGTATCAATATAAGACTCTGACCATAATCATCCATACATCAAAATAATGACTGACACTGACCACGTTTAAATGTGCACAGTTTTCCAAATAGTTGCTCATATCCAGCTTAAGGTCTTATTCGGGATAAACTGTTTGCATGCACCTTTGATATCCCACTGTCACGATCGTCGGGAATAGAGGACCAAGGCGCAGCGTGAAAGGTGAACATATTTATTAAATAATGATAACACGAACAAAAACAACAAACGTTAGCGTGACGTCCTCGGTCTAACACAAACCACACTGGAACAAGATCCCACAAACACTGTGGGAAAACTGGCTGCTTAAGTATGGTTCCCAATCAGAGACAACAAGCAACAGCTGATACCTGTTGCCTCTGATTGAGAACCACACTGGCCAACATAGAAATACAAAACTAGATCAAAAACAAATGAAAACTCACACCCTGGCTCAACATACTAGAGTCCCCAGAGCCAGGGCATGACAGTACCCCCCCAAAGGCGCGGACTCCGACCGTGCCAACCAAACACCACAGGGGAGGGACCGGGTGGGCACTCCGCCTTGGCGGCAGATCCGGCTCCGGACATGATTCCCACTCCAACCCCCCAAAGTACCCCTGGTCCGGTCTGACCCTGCTGGCTGGAGCTGGACTGAACACCGGATTGCTCTAGCTCCGGCGTGGAGCAGCTGACCGGTGCCGGACAAGGCACCGGTGGAACAGGCACGGGCTGTGCCGGACTGACGACGCACACCACTGGCTTGGTGTGGGGAGCAGGAACAGGCCGAACCGGGCTGACGATGCGCACCATAGGCTTGGTGCGTGGAGCAGGAACAGGCCGGGCCGGGCTGACGATGCGCACTATAGGCTTGGTGCGTGGAGCAGGAACAGGCCGGGCCGGGCTGACGACGCGCACCACAGGCTCGATGCGAGGAACAGGAACAGGCCGGACCGTACTGGGGACACACACACCACTGGCCCTACGCAGGGATCAGGAACGGGCCGGACCGGACTGGTAACACACCCCAGTACCTCTCGCCGTGCCTCTACACTTTCCCTCTCCTCTGTGACCAGTGGCCCCCTTAACCTGGCGGCCTCCTCTGCAAACCCGCTGGACCGCTCTATCGCTGCCTCCTGCTGCCCCGTCGTCCACGGCGTGAGCCCCCAACTAAACATTTTCTGGGGGTCTCTCCTCCCCGTGGGCCAGGCCCAGCCGAGGTTGATGTCCTTTAGCGATACCACTGGCGCTGGCTCCTGGACACGCTGCTTGGTCCAGTGTTGGTGGGATCTTCTGTCACGATCGTCGGGAACAGAGGACCAAGGCGCAGCGTGAAAGGTGAACATATTTATTAAATAATGATAACACGAACAAAAACAACAAACGATAACGTGACGTCCTCGGTTTAACACAAACCACACTGGAACAAGATCCCACAAACACTGTGGGAAAACTGGCTGCTTAAGTATGGTTCCCAATCAGAGACAACAAGCAACAGCTGATACACGTTGCCTCTGATTGAGAACCACACTGGCCAACATAGAAATACAAAACTAGAACAAAAACAAATGAAAACTCACACCCTGGCTCAACATACTAGAGTCCCCAGAGCCAGGGCGTGACACCCACTCATGAGTTTGCCTGCTCCATCAATAAACAGAATATTCCTCATTTAAACTCATATGGGTTAAATGGAATAGTAACTGAAATACGGACACTGACTGTAGGCCTATAACCTCTCCAGTGGTGTAAAGTACTTAAATAGTACTTTTAAGTATTTTTACAGTTTTTGGGGGTATCTGTACTTTTCTTTAATATTGCTATTTTTTTTTACAACTTTTACTTCACTACATTCCTTAAGAAAATAATGTACTTTTTTACTACATACATTTTCCCTGACATGCAAAAGTACTCATTACATTTTGAATGCTTAGCAGGACAGGAAAAGTGTCCAATTCATTTACATTTCAGTCATTTTTATCTAGAGCGACTTACAGTAGTGAGTGCATTTATTTTCATACTTTGCTCGAGCTAGTCCCACGTGGGAATCGAATCCACAATCCTGACGTTGCACGTTCCATGCTCTACCAACTGAGCTACACTGGAACATGCCTCTATCAAGAGAACAGGTGTTCATCCCTACTGCCTCTGATCTGGTGGACTCATTAAACACACATGCTTTGTTTGTAATGATGTCTGAGTGTTGGAGTGTGCCACTGGCTATCTGTAAATTAAAAAAAAACAAGAAAATTGTTCTGTATTTACTTTTGATACTTAAGTATATTTAAAACCAAATACTTTTAGACTTTTACTCAAGTAGTATTTTACTGGGTGACTTTCACTGTTACTTGAGTCATTATGACAATTGTGTACTTTTTCCACCATTGAACCTTTCACGTAGCATAATATGAACTCCTGCAGAATTATGAATTTCTTGCATTGAAATTATACAACAAATGTTAATTTTGTCTCGGGAACAGGAGTGGAGAAATATGATTTCTTTCTTTCAGCATCTCTTGAATAAATGCAAATGTGCGTGTAATGTGTTATCTTTGAAAGTTTTATGCAAGCAGACAGTATTTCAACAACATAAAATATGCACCCAAGATGAACTGAAGTCTTGTTTCGTCGTTTTCTCAGCTTTTCATTCCTTAAAACCGGTAAAACTGATGACATTTGGACATTTTGCACAGCACCAAGCTTTCCACTGTTTTGGAGTTATTGTGTTTTCTCCCCGGTCCCTAAACAAAACAGACAACTTTACCGGTGTTAACTAGATTACTAATGTATTAATTATATTCGAGCACTACTTTATTTAGTCTTCTGGGGCAACAAGTTATGACAGAAGAGCAGCTGCATGTAGTATCAAACTATAGTTGACAAACAAACGGCCTATCCATTTTCGTAAATTATAATATTATAAGCAGAAACTAAATTAGGGGTGAAAGTAGCTAATAGTAAATTATAGTAAATTAATTATAGTAGGCTACATTATTATGGAATTATTATGGTGGATCGACCTGCGCAGGGAGCCTACTTTTTGAAGTGATTTGTTTGACAATCAGATGAAAATATCATGACACAACACCCATGATTTTTCTAAATTGACCCTGCGCCGACCGCAAAACCAAAAGTAAAGGGGATAAGATGTTTACTTGTCACAGTATCCTGAGGATGGCTCACCCCTCACAGTTCTGGGGATTTCAACCTCCCTACGTCTACATTTGACTCATTTCTCTCTGCCTCCTTCTTTCCACTCCTCTCCTCTTTTGACCTCACCCGCTCACCGTCCCCCCCTACTCACAAGGCAGGCAATACGCTTGACCTCATCTTTACTAGATGCTGTTGTTCTACTAATCTCACTGCAACTCCCCTCCAAGTCTCCGACCACTACTTTGTATCCTTTTCTCTCTCCCTCTCCTCCAACACTACTCACTCTGCCCCTACACAGATGGTAATGCGCCGTCGCAACCTTCGCTCTCTCTCTCCCGCTACTCTCTCCTCTTCCATCCTATCATCTCTTCCCTCTGCTCAAGCCTTCTCCCTCCAATCTCCTGATTCTGCCTCCTCAATCCTCCTCTCCTCCCTTTCTGCATCCTTTGACTCTCTATGTCCCCTATCCTCCCGGCCGGCTCGGTCCACCCCTCCAGCTCCGTGGCTTGATGACTCATTGCGAGCTCCCAGAACAGAGCTCCGGGCAGCTGAGAGGAAATGGAAGAAAACTAGACTCCCTGCGGACCTGGCATCTTTTCACTCCCTCCTCTCTACATTTTCTTCATCTGTTTCTGCTGCTAAGGCCACTTTCTACCACTCTAAATTCCAAGCATCTGCCTCTAACCCTAGGAAGCTCTTTGCCACATTCTCCTCCCTGCTGAATCCCCCCTGCCCCCCATCCTCCCTCTCTGTGGATGACTTCATCAACCATTTTGAAAAGAAGGTTGACGACATCCGATCCTCGTTTGTTAAGTCAAATGACACTGCTGGTCCTGCTCACACTGCCCTACCCTATGCTTTGACTTCTTTCTCCCCTCTCTCTCCAGATAAAATCTTGCGACTTGTGACGGCAGGCCGCCCAACAACCTGCCCGCTTGACCCTATCCCCTCCTCTCTTCTCCAGACCATCTCCGGTGACCTTCTCCCTTACCTCACCTCGCTGATCAACTCATCCTTGACCGCTGGCTATGTCCCTTCCGTCTTCAAGAGAGCGAGAGTTGCACCCCTTCTCAAAAAACCAACACTCGATCCCTCTGATGTCAACAACTACAGACCAGTATCCCTTCTCTCTTTTCTCTCCAAAACTATTGAGTGTGCCGTCTTTAGCCAACTCTCTTGCTATCTCTCTCAGAATGACCTTCTTGATCCAAACCAGTCAGGTTTCAAGACTGGTCATTCAACTGAGACTGCTCTTCTCTGTGTCACGGAGGCTCTCCGCACTGCTAAAGCTAACTCTCTCTCCTCTGCTCTTGTCCTTCTAGACCTGTCTGCTGCCTTTGAAACTGTGAGCCATCAGATCCTCCTCTCCACCCTCTCCGAGCTGGGCATCTCCGGCGCGGCTCACTCTTGGATTGCGTCCTACCTGACCGGTCGCTCCTACCAAGTGGCGTGGCGAGAAGCTGTCTCCGCACCACGTGCTCTCACCACTGGTGTCCCCAAGGGCTCAGTTCTAGGCCCTCTCCTATTCTCGCTATACACCAAGTCACTTGGCTCTGTCATATCCTCACATGGCCTCTCCTATCATTGCTACGCTGACGACACACAACTAATCTTCTCCTTTCCCCCTTCTGATAACCAGGTGGCGAATCGCATCTCTGCATGTCTGGCAGACATATCAGTATGGATGACGGATCACCACCTCAAGCTGAACCTTGGCAAGACGGAGCTGCTCTTCCTCCCGGGGAAGGACTGCCTGTTCCATGATCTCACCATCACGGTTGACAACTCCGTTGTGTCCTCCTCCCAGAGTGCGAAGAGCCTTGGCGTGACCCTGGACAACACCCTGTCGTTCTCCGCTAACATCAAGGCGGTGACCCGATCCTGTAGGTTCATGCTCTACAACATTCGGAGAGTACGACCCTGCCTTACACAGGAAGCGGCACAGGTCCTAATCCAGGCACTTGTCATCTCCCGTCTGGATTACTGCAACTCGCTGTTGGCTGGGCTCCCTGCCTGTGCCATTAAACCCCTACAACTCATCCAGAATGCCGCAGCCCGTCTGGTGTTCAACCTTCCCAAGTTCTCTCACGTCACCCCGCTCCTCCGCACACTCCACTGGCTTCCAGTTGAAGCTCACATCTGCTACAAGACCATGGTGCTTGCCTACGGAGCTGTGAGGGGAACGGCACCTCTGTACCTTCAGGCTCTGATCAGTCCCTACACCCAAACGAGGGCAATGCGTTCATCCACCTCTGGCCTGCTGGCTCCCTACCTCTGCGGAAGCATAGTTCCCGCTCAGCCCAGTCAAAACTGTTCGCTGCTCTGGCACCCCAATGGTGGAACAAGCTCCCTCACGACGCCAGGACAGCGGAGTCACTCACCACCTTCCGGAGACATTTGAAACCCCACCTCTTTAAGGAATACCTGGGATAGCATAAAGTAATCCTTTTACCCCCCCCTTACCCCAAACCACCCCACCCCCCATTTTTTTTAAAAAAAATGCTGTATGAAAAATGTATGCACTCACTAACTGTAAGTCGCTCTGGATAAGAGTGTCTGCTAAATGACTAAAATGTAATGCTACCAAATACTAATTGAGTGTATGTAAACTTCTGACCCACTGGGAATGTGATGAAAGAAATAAAAGCTGAAATAAATCACTCTACTATTATTCACATTTATTTCACATTCATAAAATAAAGTGGTGATCCTAACTGACCTGAGACAGGGAATATTTACTAGGATTAAATGTCAGGAATTGTGAAAACTGAGTTTAAAAGTAGTTGGCTAAGGTGTATGTAAACTTCCGACTTCAACTGTATGTTCGAAAAATCCAATGTATGCACCACACAGAATGCACTACAACTGCCTCTGACGCCTCGATCACACCAACAGTGCCTTGCATTTTGGTACACCAGAAGTACATTATTTTCTAATGGAACGCTGTGTTTGCCTTGCAGCATTGTGTTGCAGAGGCAGTTGCAGTGCATTCTGTGTTAGATTTATCAAACTGTATGCATCAAACCGTATGTGTAGACGGCTAGACAGAAATGGTAGCAGAAGGTGAATGTTGAACTTTTGTTGCACACATATCCAGATGATGCTGCGTCATGTGTGCGCCAAAAACACTATCAGTGTGATCGAGGCATGAAACGCAATGCTGCAAGGCAAAAGCAGCGTTCCATTGGAAATGAATGTACTTCTGGTGTAACCAAAATTGAACGACACGGTCGGTGTGATAGAGGCGTTCCCTAAAACGGAGGCGTGACAACAACGTGATTTTGGAGGTATGGCAACGCGAGACTACCAAAGCACAGACATCACGTTAGTTGCAGCAAACTGAAGCGCATCTAAAGTAAAAGTGTTGTTCAGGTCAATTGTCTGTTTGGTGGAAAATGTGGGGAAAAACTTGTGAAATAACTTGCACACTACACTAGCTAAGTCACTGATGACACTTGCTATATGTCTTACATTGACGTTATGATTATGAGACGGGTGAATCAAAACCTTGCATGAGGTTGCATTATACTAACATTAGCCGCCTAACTAATGTTGGCTACCTAACTAAAATAGTTAGGTACAGTAGCTAACGTTAGGTACAAGCCGATTTAGCTAAATGTACTGCTCAGTTGTGCTTGTGAGCTAATCCGCCCATTCTACCAACTGGCAGCGTAGTTAGAATAAAATGCGGTGATGTCTTCTCCGTTGCGACTCTTCTTCGGCCCTGTCATAATAATCAGATTTTCTTCCAATCCCTTTTGTTGTTGAAGACAAATGTCTAAAACCCACAAATATTTTAGTGTGTAGGCCTGTGTCTTTTAAAAACACTAAAGTCTTCTGAACTAGTCTAGCTAGCTAGATAATTGTCTTTTTGCTAGAGTTCAACGCGGGCGCCATTACCATGTATAGCTAGCTACTGTGCAGAATTGTGAAACTAGCTACATTAAGGTCACGTGATCATACAGATGTTTTTCAAAATAAATTTTACTTGGCTGTTAACAGGACGTTTTTCTGTTTTAAAACCACCAAAAAATGGTGTTTTAAATTACTTTAACATATAATAGAAACAATATATTATAGGAATCAATTAACAAATATCGATTTACTGTATGATTTTGCATACTATAATGATAATGTGTCACGATCGTCGTAGGGAATAGACCAAGGCGCAGCGTGATGAACGAACATGTTTAAACTTTATTATCATTAGTGATAATAGACAACAATCAACAAAACAACAAACGACTCGTGAAGTCCACGGTAACAATGACCAACACGGAACAAGAACCCACAAACACAAAGGGAAAACAGACAGTTTAAATATGGCTCCCAATCAGAGACAACCAACGACAGCTGACACTCGTTGCCTCTGATTGGGAGTCACTCTGGCCAACATAGAAATAAACACAACAGAAAGAACACACCCTGGCTCAACATATAGAGTCCCAGAGCCAGGGCGTGACAGTACCCCCCCCTAAACGCGCGGACTGCGACCGCTCCTCAACTTGAACAAAACAGGGGAGGGCTGGGTGGGCATTCCTCCTCGGCGGCGGTTCTGGCTCCGGCCTTGCCCACCACCCTAAAATAAACCCCCCATAGCGCCCCTGGTCCAGTCTGGCCCCGCTGGCTGGAGCTGAACTGGACGCAGCAGGAGCGGTTAGCTTCAGCTCCGTAGTGGAGCAGTTGACCGGTACCTTACCAGGCACCGGTGACCCAGGCACGGGTTGTGCTGGACTGACGACGCGCACCCCTGGCTTGGTGCGTGGAGGAGGAACGGGCCTTACCAGGCTGACGACGCGCCACCCCTGGATTGGTGCGTGGAGGAGGAACGGGCCTTACCAGGCTGACGACTCGCACCCCTGGCTTAGTGCGAGTAGCAGGAACAGGCCGGGCCGGGCTGGCGACGCGCACCCCTGGCTTGTGCGTGGAGCCGGAACGGGCCGACGATGCGCACCCCTGGCTTGGTGCGTGGAGTAGGAACAGGCCGGACTGGGCTGGCGACTCGCACCCCTGGCTTGGTGCGTGGAGTAGGGACAGGCCGGACCGGGCTGGCGACGCACACCGTAGGCTTGGTGCGTGGAGCAGGGACAGGCCGGACTGGGCTGGCGACGCACACCGTAGGCTTGGTGCGAGGAGCAGGGACAGGCCGGACCGGGCTGGCGACGCACACCGTAGGCTTGGTGCATGGAGCAGGGACAGGCCGGACCGGGCTGGCGACGCACACCGTAGGCTTGGTGCGAGGAGCAGGGACAGGCCGGACTGGGCTGGCGACGCACACCGTAGGCTTGGTGCGTGGAGCAGGGACAGGCCGGACCGGGCTGGCGACGCACACCGTAGGCTTGGTGCGTGGAGCAGGGACAGGCCGGACTGGGCTGGCGACGCACACCGTAGGCTTGGTGCGAGGAGCAGGGACAGGCCGGACTGGGCTGGCGACGCACACCGTAGGCTTGGTGCGTGGAGCAGGGACAGGCCGGACCGGGCTGGCGACGCACACCGTAGGCTTGGTGCGTGGAGCAGGGACAGGCCGAACCGGGCTGTGGAGACGGATAGGAGACCTGGAGTGAAGAGCGGCCACAACCCGTCCTGGCTGAATGCCTACCCTCACACACTCTGTGTGAGGCATCCGCACAGGACGTACAGGGCTGTGTACCCGTACTGGCATAACAGCACGTGACACTGGAGCAGGATATCCGGGACCGCGGAGAGGCATTGGAGACCACGAGCGTTGAGCCGGCACACTCCGTCCTGGCTGCATACCCCCCTTCGCACGACACGTGCGGGGTGCTCGCACAGGACGTACAGGACTATGCCGGACCACTCGTGGCACAGTACGCCGCTCCGCATACCGCGGAACCTGCCCCGTCCCATGCTGCCATGCCTGAGTACGGGAAGTTGGTTCCGCTCTCCATCCAGGCTCCGCCAACCTGCCTTCTGGCCCCCCTAACCCGGTGGCCTCCTCTCCAAATCGCCCTGTGGCAGCCTCCTGCTGCCCAGCCGCCCATGCCGTGTGCCCCCCCCTAAATTTTTTTTTGGGTTGCCTCTCGTCCGTCCGACGATGACAATGCTGACGCCGCTGCTCCTCTCTCGCCAGGGCCTTAATCCTAGCCCAAGGTCCCTTGCCCCCGAGCATGTCCTCCCAGGACCACGATTTGCCCACCTGGGCCATCGCCAACCTCTCCATCTCCTTTCCCGGCGCTTCCTCCCATGTCCAGTCTGCCTGCTCCTGGACACGCTGCTTGGTCCTTTTATGGTGGGTTCTTCTGTCACGATCGTCGTAGGGAATAGACCAAGGCGCAGCGTGATGAACGAACATGTTTAAACTTTATTATCATTAGTGATAATAGACAACAATCAACAAAACAACAAAAGACTCGTGAAGTCCACGGTAACAATGACCAACACGGAACAAGAACCCACAAACACAAAGGGAAAACAGACAGTTTAAATATGTCTCCCAATCAGAGACAACCAACGACAGCTGACACTCGATGCCTCTGATTGGGAGTCACTCTGGCCAACATAGAAATAAACACAACAGAAAGAACACACCCTGGCTCAACATATAGAGTCCCAGAGCCAGGGCGTGACATAATGAGTTTTTTTGTTATAGTCCCCTGTAAAAAACAGCAACAAAAACACAATACTAACACTGTTGCTGGAAGTATTAGTGTTTTTTAACTGCTAACAGAACATCATTTAATCATATTTTTAATACAGCTCCTCATTGCAGCTGCTTACAGCTGTTTTCTACTGTACTCTTAAAACTATAGAAGTTGCAGCATAAAAGGGGGGTGTTTTAGAATCTTCAGATCCTTTCCTAAAAACATCCAGTGTCATACCATAGAGATTGACCACATAAGTTCGTTTTTTCCTTCAGAAATGTACTGTCACCTCTGACATTCTCGACAAACTATGCAGGTATTCATAGGAATCACCCAGAGAGCTGCCATTACTTCATCTGGAATAACTTCTTCAAGCACGTTGACATCAAATCGGAGAACACCCATATTCTGAATAATAACACTGCCTTCCTCATAGAGTGTGATTCCTCCTAGAAGATCAAAGCTGCTGGAGGAATCTACCTCTTTGTTGGAGGTAGGTAGGGAGGATAATGATGATGGAATACAATAGTGTATAGATTGTATTTACTATATTATAAAGCTGCTGGAGGAATATATGTTTTTGTTGGAGGTAGGTAGAATAATGACGATAGGATAGAATAGAGTATATTGTTATTCAATTATATTCTCCACTGAACAATAATATAAACGCAACATGTAAAGTGTTGGTCCCATGTTTCATGAGCTGAAATAAAATATCTCAGAAATGTTCCATACAAACAAAAAGCTTATTTCTCTCAAATGATGTGCACAAATTTGTTTACATTCCTGTTAGTGAGCATTTCTCCTTTCCCAAGATAATCCATTCACCTGACAGGTGTGGCATATCAAGAAGCTGATTAAACAGCATGATCATTACACAGGTGCAACTTGTGCTGGGGACAATAAAAGGCCACTCTAAAATGTGCCGTTTTGTCACACAAAACAATGCCACAGATGTCTCAAGTTTTTAGTGAGCGTGCAATTGGCATGCTGACTGCAGGAATGTTAACCAGAGCTGTTGCCAGATAATTAAATGTTCATTTCTCTACCATAAGCCGACTCAATGACGTTTTAGAGAATTTGCAATACGTCCAACCGGCCTCACAACCGCAGACCATATGTTTTTTTTATTTTTTATTTCACCTTTATTTAACCAGGTAAGCCAGCCTCACAACCGCAGACCATATGTATGGCATCGTGTGGGCGAGCGGTTTGCTGATGTCAACAGAGTGCCCCATGGTAGCGGTGGGGTTATGGTATGGGCAGGTATAAGCTACAGACAACGAACACAATTGCATTTTATCGATGGCAATTTGAATGCACAGTGATTCCGTGACAAGATCCTGAAGTCCATTGTCTTGCCATTCATCCGACACCATCACCTCATATTTCAGCATGATAATGCACAGCCCATGATGCAATTCTGAAAATGTCCCAGTTCTTCCATGGCCTGCATTCTCACCAGAAATGTCACCCATTGAGCATGTTTGGGATGCTCTGGATCGACATCTACGACAGCATGTTCCAGGTCCCGCCAATATCCAGCAGCTTCGCACAGCCATTGAAGAAGAGTGGGACAACATTCCACAGGCCACAATCAACAACCTGATCAACTCTATGCAAAGGAGATGTGTCGTGCTGCATTAGGCAAATGGTGGTCACACCAGAAACTGACTGGTTTTCTGATCCACTTTTTTTTTTAAGGTATCTGTGACAAACAAATGCATATCTGTATTCCCAGTCATGTGAAATCCATAGATTAGGGCCTAGTGAATTTATTTCCAGTGGTGGAAAAAAAAAGTAGCCAATGCTCATACTTGAGTAAAAGTAAAGATACCTTAATAGAAAATGACTCAAGTAAAAGTGAAAGTCACCCAGTAAAATACTACTTGAGTAAAAGTCAAAAAGTATTTGGTTTTAAATATACTTAAGTATTGTAACTAAAGTATCAAAAGTAAATGTACAAATCATTTCAAATCCCTTATATTAAGCAAACCAGACGGCACAATTTTCTTTTTTTTTAAAATTGAAAGCCAGGGGCACACTCCAACACTCAGACATCATTTACAAATGAAGCATGTGTGTTTAGTGAGTCCGCCAGATCAGAGGCAGTAGGGGCGACCAGGGATGTTCTCTTGATAATTGTGTGAATTTGACCCTTTTCCTGTCCTGCTAAGCATTCAAAATGTAAAGAGTACTTTTGGGTGTCAGGGGAAAATGTGTGGAGTAAAAAGTACATTCTTTTCTTTAGGAATGTAGTGAAGTAAAAGTAAAAGTAGTCAAAAATATAAATAGTAAAGTAAAGTACAGATACACAAAAAAACGACTTAATTAGTACTTTTAAGTATTTTTACTTAAGTACTTTACACCACTGTTTATTTCAATTAACTGATTTCCTTATATGAACTGTAACTCAGTAAAATCTTTGAAATTGTTGCATGTTGCATTTATATTTTTGTTCAGTATAATTTAAAGCTGCTCAGGCGGCAGGTAGCTTAGTGGTTAAGAGCATTGTGCCAGTAACCGAGAGGTCGCTGGTTCTAATCCCCGAGCCGACTAGGTGGAAAATCTGTCGCTGTGCCCTTGAGCAAGGCACTTAACCCTAATTGCTCCTGTAAGTCGCTCTGGATAAGAGCGTCTGCTAAATAATGTAAAATGTAATTGACCTCTTTGTTGGACATATGGAGGATGACAATGATGATGCCTAATTGCACAATAGCAAGTGCTCAATCAAACAGACACACACCCATGATCTAATTATATTTCAAGTTTATAGTCTTGTTCAGATATGTCATTAACCAGGTTTCCGTCCAACCATTTTATGCGGATGAATTACCTGACCCATGTCAAATTCACGATGGGGTTGATGGAAATAGGAAATGCCGGTACAATTTTCAAAATGTCGACAGACAATTTGTTCGTTCGACATGTTGGGATCTTTTTGCGTAATATAATTTTTATATAATAACCATCATATCGAAGTAAACTTGGAGTCATAAGACGATATATGGTCTTCCCAATACGACTTGTGAAAGCATGCAGGTTATTAGGCCAAACATTAGGGATGGGTCGACATTTGCACAATGGTTACCTGGAGGAAAATGGGGGAGGGTCATGTTTTTTCAATTTCAGTCAAGGGGAGGGTTTAGTGTTTTTTTTTCATCTTGTCCATGGGAGGGTCATGTAATTTGTAATTGATGAAATGTCTATATTTTTCAGTGTTTTAGAATTAGTTGCTTATTAGGCTATATATCGATATGTGCCCGATGCTGCCCCTCATCTGCATTAAACTGCATTACACACTGCAATGGATATTTCAACCCTGACCCCTGGCCTGCTCTACTCTTGCTGATCAAAAACGTATTTGTGTGCTGCCTAACGAATGGCAGTTCAGGAGTCGAGTCAAAGGCTTCTTACACATGTTTGAATTTTTTAGGCCTAGTCCAAAACATGCACTATCTTACACGCGGACTAGCCTATGTTCTGTTCAGTTTGAGAAGGAGTGCTTGAAGATGAGAAGGAGGACCGGAGGTCAACTTTGATAGGTTGCTACTACTATAATTGAATTGATTAAAAACAATATGTTTCTTGCCCATGATGTATTTATCAGAGTTATTTAACTCACAATAAGCCAGATTTGAGTAACTTACATTGTGTTGCTGAAACTTGAAGCAGCAGCCATGGCACCATCAATCGGAAATGGACAGTTTATGGTGCTGAAAGTATGCAAATTTGCTATAGGCTGCTATATCAATAGATTTGTCGATCAATTCCTCCACCCGCCATGCACTCTTTAAATAGCCCACCTCCGTGCCAATGAAGGGCTGTTAAGATAAAACAAAGACTTGAATTTAGTGGGTACAAGAGGGTATGCCATAGGCCTACATTTTCTTAAAGAAATTGGCAAGAACTACAGGCCTACCCATTGTTAGCTTAAGATTTTGAAGAAAATAAAACGGATCCGATTATATAAAATGATCTATAACAGCGCTTTGGTCCGCGATACTTTATGCTAGAAACAAGCTGTAAAATAGGCCTACCCAGGAAAGACGTGACTCTGATGCATATGGGAATATCATTATTCAATTTCTTTGACATTCAGAGGCTGAGCTACAACCTTCTATAGCCGAGGAGACAAAACATGGACTTTGCTTTGGAAGTAATCTAATTCTGTCACTATCAATTGATTATGCTATTCACGTTCTGTACAATAGAAGATGGAAAATGTATGCACTCACTAACTGTAAGTCGCTCTGGATAAGAGCGTCTGCTAAATGACTAAAATGTCATGTAAAATGTAAGATGTTTAAACCCAGACAGCTTTTAGGGAAACACTTGTGACCTCCTCTCGTTGGGTTAAGCCACAGAAGAAGAGTAGCCAGCAGTTAAAGTTGACATTTTTCTGCGTCAGTACACTCTAAAAAGAAAAGGTTCCTGGAGTATCCTTTAGGGCTTCTTCAAATTGAAACTGTGTGGGAACCCCTATAAGTTCTTCAAAGAACCCCTTTTAATGGATTCTTGAAGAACCTTTTGAAGAACCTTTTGGGGTTCATTTTTTATTATTATTTATTATTATTATTATTATTATTATTATTATTATTATACTCATAACAATAACAACAATAACACAATATTTTAGTTGTCATTGTTTATTATGATTTTAGTGGCAAAGCAGAATTAAAAAATCTAAATATGAGGTAAACTCCCAGCAGAGCCCCAAGTCCAATGGGTATATCCTCTGGCGTGTTGATGTTAGTGTTGATGTTCTCCATATCCATAGCCAGAATGATTTTGCAGTGCATGGTGATCAAACAGGTTTCCTGTTATATTCATCAGAGGTGTAGGGAGGGTGAAGTCTGTGAATCCCAAAAATAGTAATTATACAGATGATTAATAAAACATGCACACGACAGTATTCATACCTTGGTTTTTGTGGTAAATGTGAATGAAAAAAACTGTTTTGATAATGGTTTTCATACACATACCTTGTCCATAATGTAGAGACCTAAGGGATATTTATTGAAGAGGTAAGGGAGGAGGATGGTAAATGTGATCTGCATAACATACCAATACCAATTTACATACCTTTGCATGCCTCCTCGTCTGTATACCTGCAGACACCGACATAAAACATTTACATTTACATTTAGCAGACACTCTTATCCAGAGCGACTTACAAATTGGTGCATTCACCTCATAGCCAGTGGGATAACCCCTAAACAACCATTTTTTTTTTTTGTTAGTTTTTTTTTCTTTGGGGTGGGGTAAGGGGGGGTAGAAGGATTACTTTATCCTATCCCAGGTATTCCTTAAAGAGGTGGTGTTTCAAGTGTCTCCGGAAGGTGGTGAGTGACTCCGCTGTCCTGGCGTCGTGAGGGAGCTTGTTCCACCATTGGGGTGCCAGAGCAGCGAACAGTTTTGACTGGGCTGAGCGGAAACTGTACTTCCGCAGAGGTAGGGGGGCCAGCAGGCCAGAGTTGGATGAACGCAATGCCCTCGTTTGGGTGTAGGGACTGATCAGAGCCTGAAGTTACGGAGGTGACGTTCCCCTCACAGCTCCGTAGGCAAGTGCCATGGTCTTGTAGCAGATGCGAGCTTCAACTGGAAGCCAGTGGAGTGTGCGGAGGAGCGGGGTGACGTGAGAGAACTTGGGAAGGTTGAACACCAGACGGGCTGCGGCATTCTGGATGAGTTGTAGGGGTTTAATGGCACAGGCAGGGAGCCCAGCCAACAGCGAGTTGCAGTAATCCAGACGGGAGATGACAAGTGCCTGGATTAGGACCTGTGCCGCTTCCTGTGTAAGGCAGGGTCGTACTCTCCGAATGTTGTAGAGCATGAACCTACAGGATCGGGTCACCGCCTTGATGTTAGCGGAAAACGACAGGGTGTTGTCCAGGGTCACGCCAAGGCTCTTCGCACTCTGGGAGGAGGACACAACGGAGTTGTCAACCGTGATGGCGAGATCATGGAACGGGCAGGCCTTCCCCGGGAGGAAGAGCAGCTCCGTCTTGCCGAGGTTCAGCTTGAGGTGGTGATCCGTCATCCACACTGATATGTCTGCCAGACATGCAGAGATGCGATTCGCCACCTCTGGTTATCAGAAGGGTGAAAGGAGAAGATTAGTTGTGTGTCGTCAGTGTAGCAATGATAGGAGAGGCCATGTGAGGATATGACAGAGCCAAGTGACTTGGTGTATAGCGAGAATAGGAGAGGGCCTAGAACTGAGCCCTGTGGCGAGAGCACGTGGTGCGGAGACAGATTCTCGCCACGCCACTTGGTAGGAGCGACCGGTCAGGTATGACGCAATCCAAGAGTGAGCCGCACCGGAGATGCCCAACTCGGAGAGGGTGGAGAGGAGGATCTGATGGTTCACAGTATCAAAGGCAGCAGACAGGTCTAGAAGGACAAGAGCAGAGGAGAGAGAGTTAGCTTTAGCAGTGCGGAGAGCCTCCGTGACACAGAGAAGAGCAGTCTCAGTTGAATGACCAGTCTTGAAACCTGACTGGTTTGGATCAAGAAGGTCATTCTGAGAGAGATAGCAAGAGAGTTGGCTAAAGACGGCACGCTCAAGAGTTTTGGAGAGAAAAGAAAGAAGGGATACTGGTCTGTAGTTGTTAACATCAGAGGGATTGAGTGTTGTTTTTTTGAGAAGGGGTGCAACTCTTGGCACTGTGAGCAGTTCAGTCATCTGCACCCAATACAGCTAGCCTTCAACATATTCTTATAGCATACATATTCTTACCTCTTTGTTGATTGATATCCATTGAATCATGTCCATTTTCTGTTTTAGAAAGATTTGCACAAATATGAAAAGATAGATGTTATCATCATACAACAATATCAATTTAGATCATACAAGGGACAAAACGTACTTTAAATTGAGCTCTTTAAATAGGCCTATCTCTCTGTCTATTCTTAGCCTGTAATTTCTGTAATTTGTGAGGTAATAAAAAATATTCTGCTAATACTGTATAGTAACTCTATTGCAGTCGACTCTTGTACAGCACACTAAAAGTGTATCTCTTTCTCTACAATTGAGGAAATTTCAGATATTTTGTTGTTTGTGATGGTACTCTAGTTGTGAGGCAAGTCGGTTAGGACATCTACTTTGTGCATGACACAAGTAATTTTTCCAACAATTGTTTACATACATATTATTTCACTTATAATTCACTGTATCACAATTCCAGTGGGTCAGAAGTCTACATACACTAAGTTGACTGTGCCTTTAAACAGCTTGGAAAATTCCAGAAAATGATGTCATGGCTTTAGAAGCTACTGATTGGCTAATTGACATCATTTGAGTCAATTGGAGGTGTACCTGTGGATGTATTTCAAGGCCCACCTTCAAACTCAGTGCCTCTTTGCTTGACATCATGGGAAAATCAAAAGAAATCAGCCAAGACCTCAGAAAAAAAATTGTAGACCTCCACAAGTCTGGTTCATCCTTGGGAGCAATTTCCAAATGCCTGACGGTACCACGTTCATCTGTACAAACAATAGTACGCAAGTATAAACACCATGGGACCACGCAGCCGTCATACCGCTCAGGAAGGAGACTCGTTCTGTCTCCTAGAGATTAACGTACTTTGGTGTGAAAAGTGCAAATCAATCCCAGAACAACAGCAAAGGACCTTGTGAAGATGCTGGAGGAAACAGGTAAGGTACAAAAGCATCTACAGTGGGGGAAAAAAATACTTATTTTCCACCATAATTTGCAAATAAATTTATAAAAAATCCTACAATGTGATTTTCTTGATTTTTTCTCCTCAATTTGTCTGTCATAGTTGACGTGTACCTATGATGAAAATTACAGGCCTCTCTCATCTTTTTAAGTGGGATAACTTGCACAATTGGTGGCTGACTAAATATTTTTTCCCCCCACTGTATATCCACAGTAAAACGAGTCCTATATCGACATAACCTGAATGGCCGCTCAGCAAGGAAGAAGCCACTGCTCCAAAACCACCATAAAAAAGCCAGACTACGGTTTGCAACTGCACATGGGGACAAAGATCGTACTTTTTGGAGAAATGTCCTCTGGTCTGATGAACCAAAAATAGAACTGTTTGGCCATAATGACCATTGTTATGTTTGGAGGAAAAAGGGGGTACCTTGCAAGCCGAAGAAAACCATCCCAACCGTGAAGCACAGGGGTGGCAGCATCATGCTGTGGGGTTGCTTTGCTGCAGGAAGGACTGGTGCACTTAACAAAATAGATGGCATCATGAGGAAGGAAAATTATGTGGATATATTGAAGCAACATCTCAAGACATCAGTCAGGAAGTTAAAGCTTGGTCGCAAAATGGGTCTTCCAAATGGACAATGATCCCAAGCATACTTCCAAAGTTGTGGCAAATTGGCTTAAGGACAACAAAGTCAAGGTATTGGACTGGCCATCACAAAGCCCTGACCTCAATCCTATAGAAAATCTGTGGGCAGAACTGAAAGAGCGTGCGCGAGCAAGGAGGCCTACAAACCTGACTCAGTTACACCAGCTCTGTCAGGAGGAATGGGCCAAAATTCACCCAACTTATTGTGGGAAGCTTGTGGAAGGCTACCCGAAAAGTTTGACACAAGTTAAACAATTTAAAGGCAATGCTACCAAATACTAATTGAGTGTATGTAAACTTCGGACCCACTGGGAATGTGATGAAAGAAATAAAAGATGAAATAAATCATACTCTCTGCTACTATTCTGACATTTCACATTCTTAAAATAAAGTGGTGATCCTAACTGACCTAAGACAGGGAATTTTTACTAGGATTAAATGTCAGGAATTGTGAAAAACAGAGTTTAAATGTATTTGGCTAAGTGGTATGTAAACTTCCGACTTCAACTGTAACATGCTGTTTCAACATACACATCCAGGCATTGCAAACTGACTCTCATATTTGTGTAATTGCTGAACCATGCTCATGCTTTTGTTTGTCTTCTCTATGTGTCCCTCTGCCCTCCAATTGGACAGTCCTGAAGACTGAAAGACTGTTTTCTTTCTTTGCCATCCTGCACTTTTATAGTCAGTACAGAGCTCATCATTGAGTGGGGGAGGTGTTGAAATTTCATTATTTCTCCTGTCTTTTTCTGTCTTTTTCAGTAGAAGAGACCTTTTCTATTTCTGGATTTGAACTTTGAAATAATAGTTACACGACAGACACTGTTGTTCCAATACGGTTTCCATAGGATCAGAGAAACAGAACTCATCTTGAAACAGGAAAATATACAACAAGTTTCAAGTAAACGGAGGACTTTTAATTTGAAGCTTATTGCTAGATTTGGACCCGTCAATGTCGCTGATTTCCAGGAGCTCAACTGTGCATCATTTGCTTCACAAAATCCCGCAAACGTGAACGCGCCAGAAATAAACATCGCGAGAATGTAATTATGTGTGAGAGTCAGGGGTTTGAAACTGGATTATAATATAATATAATATGCCATTTAAAAGTCGCTTTCATCCAAAGCGATTTACAGTAATGAGTGCATACATTTTACGTATGGGTGGCCCAGGGAAATGAGACTTTTCAAAGCAATTTTTTGTATCTCTTTCTTTGTAATACTGTATGTATTCCATAATTTTGAATTGATCTCTTCCCACTGGGCACATAAGTCAATTCAACTTCTATTCCACGTTGGAAACAACTTTGATGCCCAGTGGGTTTATTGTGTCACAGTGAATTTTATAATCTGCAGTTGTAACCGGCACTGTTATGCACGGCTGTATCTCTGCGTTGTGTGTGATTGATTGGGACTATAGACGTGGACTTCGGAGATCAGGCTGTTTTAATTAATCAGAATTCTCTCTGCATCCAAAAGAAAAGACAAAATATTTGTAGAGCACAAATATGTTCTGCCCATTGTCGCCTCTTTCTACAACATAGACGCACAATACAAAGGACTGGGATCAGGCGAGGAGCTAGCCATCGTTCACACATACAATACCTTAGCTAGCTAGTAACCACATGTTGAATTCAGAATGTTAATATCATCCTAAAAAGTAGAATTACATTTACATTTAAAAAAATGTTTAGTCATTTAGCAGACGCTCTTATCCAGAGCGACTTACAGGAGCAATTAGGGTTAAGTGCCTTGCTTAAGGGCACATCGACAGATTTTTCACCTAGTCGGCTCGGGGATTAGAACCAGCGACCTTTCGGTTACTGGCACAACGCTCTTACCCACTAAGCTACAATTGCATCTTAACAATACCATCCACTCATGAGTAAACTCTAAATATACAACATTATTCATGAACAAAACACTGTGTGTATGACTTTGTGCTTGAAGGAATCTAACTTTTCTAAAGACGACAGAAAAAGCGTGCCTACCTCTCATAGTGCATCAAAATTATTTGAGCACGAGCACGCAGGGCAAAACATAAGTACACACTCTCCTATTCCCAGGATGCAGGCATGCATAATAACAAATCAACATGCTATATTAATATATGAACATTGTGAAATTCACAAAGTACTTTAACAACTGATACATTCACCCCTCCTGAATTTCACCAACCTTGTAAAACGAAACAAAATAATCTACCAAGCTCAAGGCATAATTCTGAATTCAGCTCAAAGCTACCCATAGGGTTCAGGGCAAGTGAAAGTTGGTCAGATCTTCAACTGCCCCTAGATGCATAGTGCCTCTTACAATATATCTACCTTCTTAGCCGTAAAATAAACTGTAATTCTGTACTATATCTCTGTACTATGTTCAACTTGCACCTTCTGGGGGATTGACTCAATTAGTCTCTTGACAGGTTTAACTACCCTCCCTGCCCTTGTGTGACCCACCACTGGGCTAGGGGCCATGGTGACTAACAGTGGTTCTGGCCTTAGATCATTGATCAGAGGAGGGTTTGAAGGAATCAGCTCCAGGATCTCAGAAGTGCTTCCCAGGTCATTTTCCTCAGGCAGGCGAGGTTCTTCTGGTTCTGTCTTTGCATCCGATGTCCTCAGCTCGGAGTAATCGCTTGAATCCTCCGCCATCCAAGATGCACTTTCCTCCACAGAGTCCTCCATGTCTTCCCTGTCCAGTCCATCACCGGAATGCGTGGCCTCTCCTGCATCTACATTGATCGAAGGTCCTGCAGCATCACTGTCATTGAAGTACTCTGAATCATACATTTCAAATGGCAGGAAGTTCACCTGCAGCAGTAGATTTATGTGAACCACCTTCTCACTGCCATCGCGGCCTTGGATTCTGTATGTGTGAGTAAGTGGATTGACTGAAGTCTCTGTGAAAATCTCGGGATTCCACTTGTCAGCCAACTTGCGACGGCCCCTTTCATCCTTGTTGGTGATGAGGACACGATCCCCCATGGACAAATAATATGCCATTTAGCAGACGCTTTTATCCAAAGTGACTTACAGTCATGCGTGCATAATTTTTTTTGTGTATGGGTGGTCCCGGGGATCGAACCCACTACCTTGGCATTAGAAGCGCCGTGCTCTACCAGCTGAGCTACAGAGGAAACTGATGCCTTTAACCCGCTTGTCGTTCTCCCGACCTTGTCGTACTCCCAACCTTGTCGTCTCTGTTGCTTGTCAGTGTGCCTTTGGGCAACACTCATAGCTTCCTTCAGCCCAGTGATCAGCGTCTCGACATACTTGTTGCAATCCACAACACTGGAGTCGTCCAAGACATTGTGGAACATCACATTCACTGGTAGCCGAGGGACCCTACCAAACATGAGAAAGAATGGAGCATAGCCCGTGGTCTCGTGAACAGTGGCATTATAGGTGAATGTCAATGACTGGATTTGTTCAGGCCAATGTTCCTTGGTTTTCAGGGGTAGACTCCTGAGCATGCTGCCTAAAGTCCTGTTGAAGCGTTCAGTCTCTCCATTCCCCATAGGGTGATATGCCGTAGTTCTTGACTTTTGGACACCAGAGAGCTTAAGCAATTCTGCTATTAACTCGCTCTCGAAATTCGCGCCCTGATCAGAATGGATCCTTGCAGCAAATCCATAGACACAGAAGACATGATCCCACAGTTTACGAGCTACTTGCTTGGCTGTCTGGTTTCTGCATGGCCATGCACGGGCAAGTTTAGTGAAGTGGTCAGTCACCACCAGAACGTCAACTGAGTTCTTCTTATTGTCTTCCGCTGTTCAAAAATCCAAACAAACAAACTCCACGGGAGAGCAGGTTTTGATGCTCTCTAACGGGGCTCTAGCCGCTGGCTCTGGAGTCTTTGCTAGAACGCATCTCTGGCAGCAGCGTACATACTCCTTGATGTCTCTCTCCATTGCAGGCCAGAGAAACCTCTGTCTTGCCAGGGCTAGAGTTCTAGCCTGGCCTTGATGTCCTGCAAGGTCGTGAATGCCGGTCATTGCTTTGAGTCGCAACACCTCTGGTAAGACATACTGGAATTTTCTCCGGTTTGTGTGACTCTCCTTAATGACACGATACAGAACTCCCTCTCTTAGGATTAAGCGGTCCCACTGCTTCATCAGCAACAACACTTTAGAAGAAACATCATATCGGTCTCGTCTGGTGGGCCGTTTCTTACTGAAGACGAAAGGGATGACCTTGGAAACCACAGAGTCTTGCAGCTGGAGACCTCGAAGTTCCTCATGCAAGAGTTCAGGCAAAGTGTCAATACCAGGAGAAAGCAGCTGTTGGATGTTGGAACCAAGCTGGATTGCTTGCATCTCCGTTGAACATTCCCAGTCGATATGGAGCTGACATATAGCTTTCACTTCAGCAGTGGTCAAGGAGGTTATCTCTTGGGGATAAGAAGCCCACCGGAAGGCATCTTGGATATCATCATTTGGCGTCCCAACAGCCTCAGACAGAAGTGCTAGGTAGGACTCCCTCATAAGTCTCCCCGCGGCAGTCACTGCGAAGGGGTCGCGGCTCAGTGCATCTGCAACTGTATTCTTGCTGCCTGGGATACGCTTCAATCGAAGTTGTACGGCGCAAGCTTGGCAACCTATCTTTGCTCGCAAGCGTCCAGCTTGGGTTTTGTCATGATGTACGTTAACGAGTTACTATCTGTCCAGACAGTGAACGCGTGCCCCTTAAGCCAGTGACTGAATTTCTCACACACGCTCCATTTCAGTGCTAGAAATTCAAGTCTGTGTGCCGGATACCTTCTCTGCGACTTACTCAGGGTCTTGCTCGCGAATGCTATGGGCCTTGCTTTATCTTCACCTTCAGGCACTTGACAAAGCACAGCCCCGAGACCATCCAAAGAAGTGTCAGTGAAGAGAATGTACGGCCTCTCAAAATCAGGGTGAGCCAGCACGACACAATTCAGAAGAGCATCCTTCAGCTTCTGGAATGCAATGACACACTCCTCAGTCCAATCCGATAGCATCAGCTTCCGGAAAATCCCACTGTTGCCCTTCTTCCTCCCATCTCTTCCTCTTCTCTTTTGACCCCCAGTGAGTGCAAACAAAGGCTTGGCTATGGAGGAACAATCAGGAATGAAGTGCTGGTAATATAATACCATCCCCAAGAAGGATTTCAGTCTCCGAGCAGAGGGAGTACACATTTACATTTTAGTCATTTAGCAGACACTCTTATCCAGAGCGACTTACAGTTAGTGAGTGCATACATTATTATTATATATTTTTTTTTCATACTGGCCCCCCGTGGGAATCAAACCCACAACCCCGGAGTTGCAAACGCCATGCTCTACCAACTGAGCTACATCCCTGCCGGCCATTCCCTCCCCTACCCTGGACGACGCTGGGCCAATTGTGCGCCGCCCCATGGGTCTCCCGGTCGCGGCCGGCTACGACAGAGCCTGGATTCGAACCAGGATCTCTAATGGCACAGCTAGCACTGCGATGCAGTGCCTTAGACCACTGCGCCAATCGGGAGATAGCTTAGCTTGGCTCATCTTGGCAATGGCCTCCACCTTCTCAGCGTTCACAGACACACCGTCCTCTTTAATTATATGTCCGAGGAATTTCACTGTTCTTCGTAGGAAGTGGCATTTCTTTGGTGCTAGTTTGAGATTGTTGGCACTTAGACGGCTAAACACAACTTCAAGTCGCTGCAGAGCCAGTTCCTCGGTGGGTGCAAAGACCAACAAGTCATCTAGGTAACAAAGGAGATTTGAGAAATGTAGGTCCCCAAATATACTTAACATCATTCTCATGAAAGAGGCCGGGCTGTTACACAGACCTTGTGGCATGCGATTGTACTCAAAGTCCCATCGGTGTGGTAAAGGCTGTGTACTTCTTGTCCTCTTCATGAACTGGAATGTTATAAAATCCTGAGGTCAAGTCCATGGTGCTGAAAAATGCACTGCCACCAAGGGCTGCGAGGCAATCTGCTTGATGAGGAAGGGGATGAGCGTCCTTCACCGTTCGTGCATTCATCCACCTGAAGTCAGTGCATAACCTCAGACTCCCGTCTTTCTTCCATACCATGACTAAAGGGGAGGCATACTCACTAACCGACTTGCGTATAAGGCCTACTTCCTCCATATCTGTTAATACCTTCCTCAGCTTCAGGTAATGAGCAGGCGGAACCCTTCTGTATGGTAGGCGGAAGGGTCTGTCATCAACCAGATGGATACGATGAACATAACCCCTGGCTTCTCCGCAGTCCAGATTATGATTTGAGAAGATGTCTTCATATATTGTGATGGTATTCACAAGCTTCTCCTTCCACTGGTCAGTCACTTGGCATCCATCAATGTCGATGTCTCCTAATCCTAGATCAGACAGTCTTTGTTTCAGGTTGTGGCAGCCATTGTCATCCTGCTTCTGTTCCACTGGGGTTTTCCTCACCTCATGAAGGCCCTGACAAATTGTTGCATCCTCAACAGCCAAGCATGTAGACACATCGGCCAGCTTCATGTTACGTCTTAGAGTGAGATGTTTATCTGAACAGTTTACTACCTTTAAAGTGACCAAGCCATCTCCCCACATGGGCGTAATAACTCTACCCACAAGTATGTTTCTGGGCATGACCTTTGACCTGGTAGGCTCGACTATTACAGTGCTGCCTGGAGACAATGCCACATTTTTTAGGAAGTTTACCCCAAACTAAGTGTTCAGTCTTGGGAAAAAGAGTCACAGCTTGAGTGAGCTTCACGGTCCTAATCTTGCCATCAACTTGCTGTCCCTTCCATCTTGTGACACTTGTCATCATCTGCAAAAACTGCTCACCCTCTGGTGAGTGAGTCTCAGCCATCCATGTTGTTGACTAGCTTCCAGTATTCGTCAGTGCCCTTCATCTCATGCAATAGATGCTTAATGACGTTCGATCCCAGGATAAGATCATCACGCTGTCCAGGAACAACTAGGGTGGGCACTTTAACATAAATCCCATAGAAACACTTTGGTGAGGCCTTCTTCCCCCCACAACCCACTAACACTAACTCTTTAGGAGGCTGATATTGCTGAGGAAGGGCACCTGCTTCCAAAAGTCTCTGCTCAGTAGGTTCACTCAATGTACAGGCCATAGACCCAGTGTCAAGCATGCCCTTAAGCTGCACTTTCCCATGTACAGACACAGAGGTGTAAAACAAATCTGAAAAAGCCTCAACCTCTTGTGAACCTAACATAACAATTTTCTCTCCTTCTTTCGCATCAGAGCACAACATCTCATATGTTTTCTCAAGATCATCAGATTCTTTCCTGGGGGTAGACAGTTGAACACCCACATTTCCCCCCTTCACCTGTGGGCGTGTCAGTTTAACGGTTGCTGCTGTAGTGGGTTTCTCTGCTGCTGTGTTGGGCGTCTCTCACTGCCGGGATTGGCATAGCGTTCCCCCTGTTTTGGACAATTTGATTTCCAATGATCTGGGGAAAAGCACCAGAAGCACAGGTTCTCATGTCTACAGTGCATCACAGTGGAGTGATCTGTTGAGCCACAAACCCTGCATTCCCTACGCCTGAAGGGCGGGGAAAGATGGCGCCCTGGCCTGTGTCTGTGAAACCATAACAGATGGTATGCTCTTCTCTAAGGTACGTTCAAAGATAACATAACAGCCTCTCCGGGTACAGGTTTAGTATTGTAAAAATCAGCTAAAGGCATGCATGAGTAGGCCAATTCGCTGAAATTCTGTTTCAGAATGTCAAATACAATCTCTGGCTTCTCTTTAGGATTAACAGTTGTCTCATTGCGTAAATGTATCTTTACCATGTCTCTTGCTTTGCCAGATAATCGACTAATCATCTCATCCGATTGTTCCCCAACAGCCAACAGGACATCTCTTCCTCCTCAAGTATATTCTCATCAACTCCTCCCATTCATGAATGGAGCATTTGCCTCTACCATCTCCTCTATATGTAGGAGGTTCCTTTACATCTGATTGCATGATGAACTTCATTTTACTGAGGTCTACATATCCTGCTGACTCTGAGTGATGATCACTTATCTTTTCTGTAGTTACTGGTGGCTCATGAGTGCTGGACCTGCCACTCTGTATTTCCTCCCTAATGGAGCTCCCTATTTCCTGGGCTAGCTGAGTGACCAGCTCAGCTAAACCATCTACAGGGGCATTTTGATTAACACTAGATGAAGGGCTTTCATCAGTATTTTTTGTGGAGCAAAACATGGGGGAACCTACTGCACCTACACGCTTTACAGGTGTTTGATCAGGGTATGAGAAAAACCTCCCCCTCGCAGCAGTGAATTTGGGTTCATCATCACCATTAAAAGATGCCATGTCACTAAACCACTAATGTTATGTTAAAATTTCTGTTGATGAACACACTTCTATATTAGTTAACCATAAACAGCACTCTCAATACATCGTTTTCAGAAAAGAAATAAACAAGAGAGAATATAGACTGCAGATCCGCTTTTTGCCACAAGGCGGCAGGAGTACCTTAATGATGTAAACAGAGTCTCAGGGCCGCGGTGATTGAGCTGACGTCGATCAACGATGAATCCGGGTCTAGAAGGCCCCATAACCGGCACTGTACTGCACGGCTGTATCTCTGCATTGTGTGTGATTGATTGGGACTATAGACGTGGACTTCGGAGATCAGGCTGTTTTAATGAATCAGAATTATCTCTGCATCCAAAAGAAAAGACAAAACATTTGTAGAGCACAAATATGTTCTGCCCATTGTCGCCTCTTTCTACAACATAGACGCACAATACAAAGGACTGGGATCAGTCGAGGAGCTAGCCATGTTCACACATACAATACCTTAGCTAGCTGGTAACCATGTTAATATCATCCTAAAAATTACAATTGCATCTTAACAATACCATCCACTCATGAGTAAACTCTAAATATACAACATTATTCATGAACAAAACACTGTGTGTATGACTTTGTGCTTGAAGGAATCTAACTTTTCTAAAGACGACAGAAAAAGCGTGCCTACCTCTCATAGTGCATCAAAATTATTTGAGCACGCAGGGCAAAACGTAAATACACACTCTCCTATTCCCAGGATGCAGGCATGCATAATAACAAATCAACATGCTATATTAATATATGAACATTGTGAAATTCACAAAGTACTTTAACAACTGTTACAAAGTCAGTTTCATTATGTTTTCATGTGCCATGATTCTGACATTTGACATATGATCCTCATAGGATTAGGTTACATAGTTTCAGTGGTGCAGTAAATGTAATCTCAATTCAATACGATGTGCATATACATATAGACAAATAAGATTTCCCTGAAGTTTCCTCTGGGGAAAAACAAAGTTATTCTATTAAACCCATGTTCACTGACTGTAATCTGTGACGCAAGTGGCCTAATATGTTTGTGACGTTCCACGGAACCCACGTTATTGTTTAAAACTCGATTCTGATTGGCTTGCAGGACATTCAACAGTGTGAATTATAAATTAAAATGTGCTTTTACATCAGTGTGACAGATTCACATTACCGAGCGTGTCTCAAACGGTCCTGCGCTTTTATCTGCATAACGGTATCTTCACGCACGACTGGATAGGCCTTTTGGATACGCTTGTCCAAGGTAAGCATATGCGTCAAGCTATAGCCTACTTTTAATGTTTTAGTTCCGAACTCAAAATACTCAAGTCAAGTGATTTATCGTAAAAGTTAGTTGTTTTGACTGATCATTCCAATGGCCATGTCACGGTTTACCAAGCCAGAACCCAGAAGCAGACCAGGACAAGGTAAGTTGAAACAAAGGTGAGTGTTTATTTAATAGATCCACGAGTGAGGCTGAATAATCCAGGGAACAGAGCGGGTGGCGTGGATGGGTTGTTGAGGGTGCAGTGGTAGGTCCAGTAATGGCTCGGCAGCCGCCGACCATCAGGCAGAGGTTGGGTGAAGGTTCCGGGTGAGTGACTGCAGATAGAACAAAACGGAGGTAAGTATACAGCAAGTCAAAAAGGTGCAAAACAACAAAACTAACGCTAGAAGTTCCAAGGCTGATACACGGACAAACATACTGTTCATGGCTAACGATCCGGCAGGGAATGGATGTCAGGTCAGAGCTTATGAAGGTGATGATCAGGGCCAGGTGTGCAGATTGCTGATGGAATGCAGGTGTGGAAATCAGGAGAGCTCCCGCCTAGCAACGTAGCCCGGCAACCAGGCAGGGAGCGTTCCAGAACCCTCGGGAAACTGGAGATCCCGAGCAGAAAAACTAATACACAGACGGAACCGACTCAGACTGCCGGAATCGTTACAGTACCCCCCCTCCGGCAAACGCCACCGGGCGGACTCCCGGAGCGCCAGGATGGAGGCGGTAGAAGTCACGAATGAGGTCAGCATCTAGGATCTGTTGCCGCGGAATCCAACTCCTCTCTTCAGGACCATACCCCTCCCAGTCCACGAGATACTGGAAACCCCGGCCCCGCCGTCTGGAATCCATGATGCGTCGCACCGTGTAGGCAGGACCACCTCCGATCATCCGAGGAGGAGGAGGAGGAGGCGGAGGGGGCAACAGAGGACTGAGGAAAACAGGCTTGAGGCAGGAGACATGAAAGGTGGGATGGACTCTGAGCGTCCTCGGTAGTTTGAGTCGAACTGCCACCGGATTGATCACCTTCTCCACCACAAACGGACCAATGAACTTCGGTAACAACTTCCTAGACTCAGTCCGTAAAGGAAGATCCCGTGTGGCCAACCAGACCCTATCTCCGATGGTATAGGTGGGAGCGGGGATCCGGCGACGATTCGCCTGGAGCTGATACCGGTCCGAAACTTTAAGGAGTGCCTTTCTGGCCCGATGCCAGGTCCGGTGGCAACGACGAATATGGGCCTGAACAGAGGGCACTGAGAGCTCCTTCTCCTGAGAAGGGAACAAGGGAGGTTGGTAGCCATACAAGCACTGGAAGGGAGACATCCCAGTGGCAGATGTAGGGAGAGTATTGTGGGCATACTCAACCCAAGGCAACTGAGAGACCCAGGAGGTGGGGTTGGAAGAGACAAGGCAGCGTAGCGTGGATTCCATCTTCTGGTTGGCTCTCTCCGCCTGACCATTAGATTGGGGGTGAAAACCAGATGTGAGACTGACTGTAGCTCCAATGGCCAAACAGAAGGACTTCCAGACAGCAGAGGTAAACTGAGGGCCACGGTCGGAAACGATATCACTGGGCAAACCGTGGACCCTGAAAACCTCCCTAACCAGGATCTCGGACGTCTCCGAGGCAGAGGGAAGCTTGGCAATTGGCACAAAGTGGGCGAACTTGCTGAATCTGTCCACGATAGTCAGAACGACCGTGTTCCCCTCAGAAGCGGGCAACCCAGTGACAAAGTCCAGGGCCAGATGCGACCATGGTCGCGGGGAATAGGAAGGGGGTGAAGTAGTCCAGAGCTGGGCCGATTGGTACTCTTATTCTGCGCACACACTGGACAGGCAGCAACAAAACCCCGAGTATCCTCGGCCATGGCAGGCCACCAAAAACGTCTGCGAAGAAACGCCATCGTCCGAGCCACGCCAGGGTGACAAGCCATCTTGCTGGCGTGGGACCATTTGAGGACAGCAGGACGAACCGACTCAGGCACAAACAACCGACCGGGTGGACCGTTACCGGGACCGGGCTGCGTCCGAAGGGCCGCCATCACCTCCTCCTCAATCTTCCACATAACTGCTCCCACGACGCAGTTCCGGGGGAAGAATTGTCTCGGTCTTGGACCCACTCTCTTCCGTCTTGGAGAACATCCGGGACAAGGCGTCCGCCTTGCCGTTCTTAGATCCAGGTCGGAGCGTCAGGGAAAAAATTGAATCGTCCGAAAAACAACGCCCACCTGGCCTGGCCGGGAGTTGAGGCGTCTAGCCGATTGCACGTAAGCAAGATTCTTGTGGTCAGTCCAGACAATAAACGGTTGCTCCGCCCCCTCCAACCAGTGGCGCCACTCCTCCAAGGCAAGTTTCACCGCGAGAAGCTCCCGGTTACCCACATCGTAGTTCCTCTCCGCAGGCGAAAGGCGAGCGAGTAGTAGGCGCAGGGATGGAGTTTACTGTCCGTGGAGCATCGCTGCGACAGGATGGCGCCAACTCCCACATCAGACGCGTCCACTTCAATGACGAACTGACGGGCCGTGTCCGGTTGAGAGAGAATCGGTGCGTTGGTGAATCGCCTCTTCAAATCCAGAAACGCTCGATCCGCCTCCGGATTCCACTTGAAGGTCCTGATACTGGAAGTCAAGGCAGTTAACGGAGCGGCCACACGGCTGTAATCCCGGATGAATCTGCGGTAGAAATTCGCAAACCCCCAAAAATCTCTGGAGCTGCAATCTCGTACCGGCTGGGCCCATTCCAGAACCGCTCTAACCTTCTCCTGGTCCATCCTAATCTCTCCCCTGGAGATGATGTACCCGAGAAAGGATGTCGTGTGGGCGTGGAACTCGCACTTCTCGGCCTTCACGAACAGGCGATTCTCCAACAATCGCTGCAGAACCTGCCGGACATGCTGGACGTGGTCGGAAGGTTCCTTTGAGAAGATCAGAATGTCATCCAGGTAAACAAACACAAAGAGACCGATCATATCTCTCAGGACGTCGTTCACCATACTCTGGAATACCGCTGGAGCATTGGTCAGTCCAAACGGCATCACCTGATACTCGAAGTGACCCATCGGTGTATTGAAACCCGTCAACCACTCGTCCCCCTCTCTGATCCGGACCATGTGATACGCATTGCGTAGGTCTAGCTTGGTGAACACCGTAGCACCCTGTAAGCAGTCGAAGGCAGAACTCATCAAGGGCAGGGGATACTTGTTCTTGACCGTGATGTCATTCAACCCCCGATAATCAATACACGGTCGAAGAGAGCCATCCTTCTTACCCACAAAGAAGAATCCTGCCCCCAGGGGTGATGACGAGGGACGAACGAGACCAGCAGCTAGGGACTCCTTGATGTAGGTCTCCAAAGCCTCACGTTCAGGTCGGGAGATACTGTATAACCTTCCCTTGGGGTAGACAGCTCCAGGGAACAGGTTGATGGCACAATCATATGGTCGGTGGGGAGGGAGTGACAGAGCCTTCTGCTTACTGAACACTTCCCCCAAATCGTGATATGTCTCGGGAACCAGGGACAAATCTGGGGGTTTAGCCTCAATCACCTGACTGGGAACCGAATGGGGACAGGCAGTCTTGAGACAGTTAGCATGACAATCAAGGCTCCAACTCGTTACCTTGCCCGTCACCCAATCGAACGTGGGATTGTGTTCCTTCAGCCAGGGGTATCCAAGGACCAGAGGAACATGGGAAGACGGCAGAATGAAGAATGAAATCATCTCAGAATGATTCCCCGACAACAGCATCTTAACCGGTTCAGTCCTCATCGTGATACGTACCAGACTACTGCCGTCCAGAGTGGTAGCTTCAATGGCTTCCGGCAATTGCTCCTTGGAAAGCCCCAGCTGTTCCACCAACTCGGCATCAAGAAAGCTTCCGCCGGCACCTGAATCGATAAAAGCGTTAATCGCTAAGCTCTGATTCCTGTTCACAAGGGTAGCCGGGAAACGGGGTCTGACAGAGGTATTGAGAGGTCGAAACTGGCTCGCTAAAAGTCCTCCCAACTTTAGCGAGCCACGCAGTTTGACGACCGCCGGGAACAAGTGGCGAGGTAATGTCCCGAACCACCACAGTAGAGGCAACAGTTAGTCCTACGTCTGTGTTGGCGCTCCTCCTTGGTTAACCCGTGCCGCCCCACTTGCATGGGTTCAGAATCGGGAGACAGGACCTCTCCACTAATCCTGTGTGGTGGACGATGATCGACGTATTCTGGTCCAATCCCTGACCCGACTGGAACCTGAGAAGCTGATCGGTTGGAACGGGACCCATTGCTTCTCCCTCCTTCGCTCTCGGACTCGATTATCCACCCGAATAGACAAGGCTACCAAGCTGTCCAGGTCACTAGGCTCCGGATAGGAGATCAACTCATCCTTGAGCTGCTCCGACAGACCCTGGTAAAAGGCCGCTTGCAGAGACTCCTCATTCCACCCACTCTCCACAGCCAACGTCTTGAACTCGATCACGAAGTCGGCCACGCTGCGAGTTCCTTGGCGAAGCGAAAACAGGCGCCTAGCTGCGTCCCTCCCTCGGACGGAATGGTCGAAGAGCTTCCTCATCTCGGCCGTGAACCCCTGGTATGAAGCCATGCAGGGATCCTGTCGTTCCCAAACGGCTGAAGCCCACTCCAGCGCTCGACCACGCAGCAACTCAATCACAAAGGCTATCCTAGCCTTGTCTGTGGCATAAGAGTAGGGCTGTAGATCGAACACTAACCCACACTGCATAAGGAAGGAACGGCATCTTCCCAGCTCCCCCTCATATTTATCCGGCGTCGGAACCTTGGGCTCACGGAAGGACACGGCTCCAGAAGCGGCAGGCGAGATGGGTGAAACCGGTAGTGGATCCTCCACCGGAAACTTGCGCTGGTTCTGGACCTCCGTCAGACCGGTAGAAAGGTTCCGAACTGACAACGCGATCTCCTGTAGTACCGTGCTATGATGGCCCAACATCTTCTCCTGATGGGTAATGGCATGGCGAACAGAGTCCAGGTCCGCTGGGTTCATTACTGGCCGGATCGTTCTGTCACGGTTTACTAAGCCAGAACCCAGAAGCAGACCAGGACAAGGTAAGTTGAAACAAAGGTGAGTGTTTATTTAATAGATCCACGAGTGAGGCTGAATAATCCAGGGAACAGAGCGGGTGGCGTGGATGGGTTGTTGAGGGTGCAGTGGTAGGTCCAGTAATGGCTCGGCAGCCGCCGACCATCAGGCAGAGGTTGGGTGAAGGTTCCGGGTGAGTGACTGCAGATAGAACAAAACGGAGGTAAGTATACAGCAAGTCAAAAATGTGCAAAACAACAAAACTAACGCTAGAAGTTCCAAGGCTGATACACGGACAAACATACTGTTCATGGCTAACGATCCGGCAGGGAATGGATGTCAGGTCAGAGCTTATGAAGGTGATGATCAGGGCCAGGTGTGCAGATTGCTGATGGAATGCAGGTGTGGAAATCAGGAGAGCTCCCGCCTAGCAACGTAGCCCGGCAACCAGGCAGGGAGCGTTCCAGAACCCTCGGGAAACTGGAGATCCCGACCAGAAAAACTAATACACAGACGGAACCGACTCAGACTGCCGGAATCGTTACAGGCCAATGCTGTTTTAGGACTATGAGACCCTCGGCTATATACTATAATGAGACAATAACAAGCATAGATTATGCATTACGCATTGCACGAGTCAGTGTCCAGGAAGGAAAATAAAGTTGCTATTTTTGCGAATAATCAGTTGACATTGACTCGTTCAATGGGTAATGCAAAATCTATGCATGTTATTTGCTCATCATAGTATATAGCCCAGGGTCTCATAGTCCAAAAACAGCATGGCCACTGGAACCCTCATTGATGGAATATTCCATATTACCATGGCAGTTATGCATTACAAATTCACAATATTACTTGTATTTCAATGATTCATAAAGGCCCAAGACATAAAGTAGCCTGCAATCATTCCATTGCTGACCCATCGGATGGTTATCACTTAATCTAGAATCATGGATACCTTTCATGTGAGTACTCACACACCAGATTTTTTACATACCTCAGAAGGACCAACTGGGATTGCAATATCTGGAAGCACTGTCTCATGTACAATTGTTAATGTTATCTCTGAAATGTCTAACAAAATGTTGACTTGACCGTTTCATCAAGATCTGCGCATCACAAGTTGGATCTAGTGGTCAAAATTGGGACAATGTTGCCCAAAATAAATGTTTTCATGGAGGTAAGCACTACACTTCTGATGGGTTTAAAGATTGTATCGTATCACTTTATCTAAAAGTTTGAAAGTAAACCCCAGCTGTTGTTATTCTTTTCCCAGGGAAGAACAATCCCCCATATGCCTTGAATGTTTCATTGCTGAACAACCATAGATATTTTTCCTCTAATTTGGCTCACGTTCCTCCAACAGTGAACAAGACCTGCCAACAGAGCTCACTGGAGCAGGGAGACATCCCGTCATCCCTTCGGCACCTGACAAAGTACACTTTTTTCTTCTAAATAACACTATAGTAACATCTTCTGCACAAAGGTACATTCCTAATAAGATTGGTGTTAAGTGAGAAAGAATCCTAAAGATGGTCCAATGGGCATTGTCTGAAGCCTCTCATCACCTCAGCATGTTGAACCACCTGATTTCCTATAGGATTCAGATCCTGCTGAACGATGTTAAGCAGTCCATTAACCACATGCAGGGGAAGCTGAACACCATGCAGGGGCAGTGTATTGAGTTGCAGACTGCCATATCTAAGGTAGTGCCAGATGAGTCTGAGATACAGAAGAATAAGTCTATGATGGTATGGTGATAATGATTGAGATGGTGATTATAATAATGATGACTAGCGGTACCCCACCCTACGGGCGGTAAATCATTGGATCTGATTAATTCAGTTCAATGCAATTCAATCTTTGAGGACTGCAACCATAGAAATACAATTTATTTATGCTACTAATAAGCTATTGTCAACTTCCCATCTATGGTTATTTTGCTCACTGCTCACTGTGAATTGCTCACTGTTACCATTTGTGTGCAACTATTATTGATTTCTCTCAGAAAAATAATTTGGTTGCAAATGTAACTGGGGCCATGTAAATAATTGTTAGGCTACTCATTTTGAATCCATTGGTGGCAACGTGTGGGATCATAAAAGTCTGTGTGCGACTGGGCACAGTAAAATAATTTGGTTGCTGACCTGCCCTACATCATAGAAGGCCCCTCACCATATGCCGCGTTCAAGTGCAAGTCGGAACTAGGAAACTCTGACATTTCTGATCCCAATTTTCCCACGTGTGAAGTATCAGAATCAACCAATAGGAAACTCTACGCAAATAACTTATATTCATTTTAACTCTGAGGTTCCAAGTTTCCGATAGTACGTGAATGCGTCAATAATTGCCATGGTAATTTTAAATGTTCAGTCAGTGAGCATTATGGGTAATTGTCCTACATACTTACATCAAATGCTTTATGACAGCATCATCTCCTGTAGTTAAGAGTGCCATTCCAAACACATATTTTTTTAAATAAACAAAAATACAAAACACAGCGGAATATGCCTAAAATGAAGAACATCCACTCAAAATTGTAGAAGGAGATCCCCCGCAGCAAAGAGGCTTACGGTATTATAATATATTGTAGATAACATTAATGTAATTTGTGTATTTACAGTATCAGTACACGTACAAATGAATGTACATGTTTGGGATTGATCTACAATGAGTGTACAAAACATTAAGAACAGCTTCCTAATATTGAGTTGGGTGGTGGACCAATCTTGATACACACGGAAAACTGTTCAGCGTGAAAAACCCAGCAGCGTTGCAGTTCTTGACACAAACCGGTGCGCCTGGCACCTACTACCATACCCCATTCAAAGGTTCTTAAAAATTTTGTCTTGCCCATTCACCGTCTGAATGGCACACATACACAATCCATGTCTCAATTGTCTCAAGGCTTAAAAATTCTTCTTTAACCTCAATCCATCTACACTGAGAAGTGGATTTAACAAGTGACATCAATAATAGATTATAGCTTTCACCTGGTCAGTCTATGTCATGGAAAGAGCAGGTGTTCTTAATGTTTTCCACACTCAGTGTATGTGACAATGATGTTATAGATTGCAAGTGGTTGATATTTTAGGGAATTACTATGTGTTCTATATTATACCTGCAGATCATCCCAGCAGCCGACGTTGCTGTACAGAGTGGGGGGAGGGAAACATCCAACATCGCTGGGCAGGGGGAGGGGATCCTCCCAAAAGCCAACTTTGCTGCGCAGAGGGAGGAGATCCTCCGAGCATCAGGCCTCATCCCTGCACAGAGGGATGGGATCCTCCAATCAACCAGTGTTCCTGCACAGAGGGAGGGGATCCTCCCCACAGCCAGCATCCCTGTGGAGAATGGAAACAATCATCCACAACCACCTCCCATCATCCCCATGTTGGCACCACTGTGGAAATGGGATGGTGGAGTGTGTACTCCACCTGTGGATTTCTATTCCAAGAGAAGAGGTCATTTAAGCCTTATCTAATAAGTAAAGACATTGCCATTGTGATAGCGTGGGAATAAGTTGTGACAGACCAAATGTGTATGTATGGCTCATGTGAGTGTATGGCTGTAATACTTTCATGCATTTTCTACATAAAACAGGTTTAGCTCTATTTTCTATTTACATTTTTCGTCATTTAGCAGACACTCTTATCCAGAGCGATTTACAGTAGTGAGTGCATACATTTTCGTAATCCAGTCAATCTCTCCAGGATATCGCAGGGATTTTTCTGATATTACCTTCCAGTAATCCCTGTGACTGCTTGGAGGTTAAGATTGGGTTGTAACAGAGTATCAGAGCAAGACGTTCCTACCTGTCAGCTAGTGATTGTTCTGTATGGTGACATGAGCAGAGTCGCCTGACTTCTCCCACTTATTACAGATGTCCGGCTTAGATATGTTGAGCATCCTGCTATGATGTCCATCACCAAGCCAGAACACTCCGAGGCCAACCCTCAGTGCCAGACTGGCAGCCGGCCGGTGGCTGAGCCCGAGACCCCTGCTGTTCACAAGAACAGTGGAAGCTGGCTCAGCTGGGTCTTTGGGAGTGGAAAAGTTAATAAGAAGGAGGTTCATCTACCTGAGGACAAAGACAGATCTGTAAGGAACCTGTTATTTACAGTATATTCTATGTAGAGACAATTGAGTGGATTATTCATTTTTCATTTTTGGCTTGCTTCACATTGCTAATATCTTCTTCCTCAGATTGTCTGGGATCCAACTCTGCACAGATGGGTTGACAAAACTGAGCCCAAGGCTGAGGTATACACTTAAATTACATTCAATAAAAAGCAGTGAAAGACCATTGTATTTCAACTGTGCTAATGTTACTAACAATTTAGAAAATGTGTTGATGTGTTTTACAGAACAAGCTTGTACCACCAACTCCACCGATGGGGATGTATGGATTTCAGGGGAACCCTGGCAGTGTCCCCAAAGGAGTGAATCCTTACTCCATGAAAGCAGGTGAATATTGTTTTAGACTACATGTGGTTTAACTCCAAGAATCTGTCAGCCAATCATAGCTTTCCCTGGTGATATCCTGCTAACACCTTTCCCACTACCAGCAGGTCTATGGGGCAGCAGATACCCTACAATGCATTACACTGATGGGACCAACTCAAAGCCTCCAAGCCAGGGGCCTGGACCACTTCCTCGACAGCTCTCTGGCCTGCTCCCTCCCTCACACTTTGACCTTATGGCACCAATGATTGTGCCACCTGACACTCTACCCTACTGATGTATGAATCTGGAAAATCCTTCCAAAATGTATCCATTCATCATTAACTGAGCTTTTACTTTAACATAGCAAAAGGCTGAAGTAGCACGGATGTTAACTATTTTTCTTTTTGTCCAACAGGCCATTTTCCAAGAGTGAATTTGCCCATATCCATAAATTGATTTTTTTTCAGTATAAAAAAACGTCAGCATTGAACATTTATTAAAATATCATCTTTTAATTATATCTCTCCTTTGGGTCGTCATGTTCAATTTAATTTGATGTGTTCTATCATAATTTACCATGCTCATTGCTTGTGCATTGCTTTACGTTACATACTGTACAGACAAGTATATTTGACACACAACAAACCCATCTAATGACACTGGTTTTATTGTCTCATTGGTTGATTCAGGAAATGTAACTCATCTGCTTGACTGGAAACAATATTATTCTTTCATTCAGAGGGCACATGGTTGGTGATTGTAGACACAGGTTAACTCAGTTGATTTTAATTGCTGAAAGGCCAAGGCGAGTGAGCACAATTATGAGATGGTCCGTGCAATCCAGGTTCCTTGGGACGTCCTTACCCCATTGAAGTTGAAATGTAAAATGGTTAGGGTTAGGTAAGGGTTATGGTTAAGGTTAGTGTAAGGGTAAGGGTTAAGGTTAGGGTTTAGAGTAAGGACGTCCCAAGGATTCCGAATAGCACTGAGCATTTAAAGATGACTGTGAGAATTTGGCTCTCCAGTCTGTCACAGCACAAGCATTGGTGTATATGGCCATTTGTTTTTATTCATTTTTCAATTTTATAACACACAGCAGGTCAATACAAACACTGCAGTAAATTAATGTGAGATGAATAAATTACAGTGAGTCTGATTCCCAGAAAATGCATCCAAAGAGATTTTAGAGAACATTAAAGGCCCAATGCAGCCATTCTTATCTCAATATCAAATCATTTCTGGGTAACAATTAAGTATCTTACTGTAATAGTTTACAATTAAAATGGTCAAAAGGAAACAAATAGTTTTTTAGTAAAATAAACTTTCTCAGGCAAGAATTTTGCTAGGACTATCTGGGAGTGGTCTGAGTTGGGAGGGGGGTAATATTTAATCTGAAAACTAGCTGTTATTGGTAGAGGTTTGGAACGCTCTTTGTTATTGGTCTCTATAAACCTATATCACCTGGTGATGTCACCAGGCAAGCCAAAACTCCAACCATGCAAAACCTGCTGATTAGAAGGTCCTGTGTAGATTGTATTTTCAACCAGCAACTATCAGGAAATAACTTTTACAGTGTTAGTTTCATTAGCTGTTGTACAATATGATACAAAACACAGGAAAAACTGCATTTATTGTTGTGAAATTGCTAGATATTATTTGTTAGATATTACTGCACTGGTGAGAGCTAGAAACACAAGCATTTCGCTACACCCGCAATAATATCTGTTAAACGTGTATGTGACCAATAACATTTTATTTGATTTTGACTGCACTGGGCCTTTAACATTGTGAGCTCACTGTTGCATGTATTCTCATACGAATATTCTCTGTTGAAAAGCTGAAGGTCATCTTTCAATTATTATATATTTTTATTTTTTATTACGTCATTACAAAAACCTTTACATGTAACAGCTATCAGATCCTGTCTCAATGTCACGGTTTCGGCCGAGGCTGCCTCTCTCCCTTGTTCGGGCAGGTTTTGGCGTTCGTCGTCTCCGGAATTCTAGCTGCCACCGTTGTATGTTCTATGTTTCCTGTTTGATTAGTTTTGTCTGTTAGCCACACCTGTCTTGTGTTATGTCTCATTAAGCACCCTATTTAGTTTCCTTGTTGTTAGGGTAGTGTTGTGTGTAATTGTTTCGTGTCCGGTGTTTGTGCGTTACCCGTGTTTCGGTACGCCAGTTACGATTAGCTTCCTCCTCGGTTGAGGAGAGTTTTTGCGCCCTGTGTTTGTGCGCTCGTATTTGACGCCTGTGTGCGTCTGTTTGGCCTCCGGCCGTTTTTGGATTATTTTGCTCTCACTAGTAAAGTCTTGTTGGACTGTACATCTGCTTCTGCGCCTGATTCCACACCACACCATTACTACACCGTGACAGAATTACACACCCGACATGGAATCAGCAGGAGCCGAAGCAGCCCCGACGAGACTGGAGGTCCAGGTTCGGGAACAACAGGACCAGATACAGCAGATGGGGACCGCCCTGCAGGAGGTGATCACCACGCTCCGAGGCTGGGGAGCGCCTCCACCACCTCCCTCCCTGCCAGCACCATCGGCCAGTCCGCCCATTCCAGCGCCAGAACCCCGAGGAATCCGACTCTCTCTCCCGAGGGCCTACGACGGAACCGCGGCTGGGTGTCAGGGATTCCTCCTCCAGGTGGAGCTGTACCTGGCCACCGTACACCCGGCACCCTCGGGGCATGAGAGCGTGTCCGCCCTGATCTCCTGCCTGTCCGGGAAGGCGTTGGAATGGGCCAACGCGGAGTGGAGGAAGATCGACGCCGAGACGATCACCTACAACGAGTTCTCCCGCCGCTTCAGGGCGGTGTTTGACCATCCCCCGGAGGGGAAAGCGGCGCCACTTAGGATGTGTGCGCAGGGGGATCATCAGGAGATGATTCAGCTGTTCCTGATTGACTCTCCTGCGTATCCGGTGGTGCTGGGCATGCCCTGGTTGAGTACCCATAACCCAGCTATTTCGTGGCAGGAGAGGGCTCTGATGGAGTGGTCTGCTCAGTGTGTGGGTAGATGTTTGGGCGTTTCCGTAGGGGCTACCTCGGTGGAGAGTCCAAACCAGGTGCCCGCATTGCACGTTCCCCCTGAGTATGGGGATTTGGCTATTGCGTTTAGTAAGGCGAGGGCGACGCGGTTGCCACCCCATAGGCAGGGAGATTGTGCGATAGACCTCCAGGCAGGAGCTGCGCTCCCACGGAGCCATGTGTATCCTCTGTCTCAGGAGGAGAAGAAAGCTATGGAGATTTACATAGACGAATCTCTGAGACAAGGATACATACGGTCTTCCACTTCCCCTGCGTCCTCGAGTTTCTTTTTTGTGAAGAAAAAGGATGGTGGTTTGCGCCCGTGCATCGATTACCGTGGTCTCAATCAGATTACGGTGAAGTACAGTTATCCACTCCCGCTGATTGCGACCATCACTGAGTCGTTGCATGGGGCGCGTTTCTTCACGAAATTAGATCTCAGGAGCGCGTACAACTTGGTGCGCATCAGGGAGGGTGATGAATGGAAGACAGCCTTTAGTACCACCTCGGGCCATTACGAGTATCTGGTCATGCCATACGGGTTGATGAACGCTCCGTCAGTTTTCCAATCATTCGTGGATGAGATCTTCAGGGACATGCAGGGGCAGGGGGTGGTTGTGTACATTGATGACATTCTCGTGTACTCGCCTACCCGTGTCGAGCATGTGGCCCTGGTGCGTAGAGTGTTGCGGAGGCTGGTGGAGCACGACCTGTATGTGAAGGCAGAGAAGTGTCTGTTTTTCCAGGAGTCGGTCTCCTTTTTGGGTTATCAGTTGTCTGCGTCAGGGGTGAAGATGGAGGTAGACCGGGTGTCGGCCGTGCGTAATTGGCAAACACCAACCACTGTGAAGGAGGTGCAGCAGTTTTTGGGGTTTGCAAATTACTACAGGAGGTTTATCCGGGGTTTTGGACAGGTGGCAGCTCCCATCACGTCTCTGTTGAAGGGGGGTCGGTGCGTCTGCAGTGGTCGGCCGAGGCGGACAGGGCGTTTGGGAGGCTGAAGGACCTGTTTACCTCGGCCCCGGTGCTGGCGCATCCGGATCCCTCTTTGCCGTTCCAGGTAGAGGTGGACGCGTCAGAGGCCGGTTTAGGAGCCGTGCTTTCACAACGGTCTGGCGCGCCACCTAAACTCCGCCCCTGTGCTTTTTTATTCTAAGAAGCTCAGTCCGGGCGGAGCGGAACTATGACGTAGGGGACAGGGAGCTGTTAGCCGTGGTACAGGCTCTAAAGGTGTGGAGGCACTGGCTTGAGGGGGCTCAACACCCTTTCCTCATTTTGACGGACCACCGTAACCTGGAGTACATCCGGGCGGCGAGGAGGCTGAACCCTCGCCAGGCAAGATGGAGTATGTTCTTGACCAGGTTTACTTTTAAGATCACGTACATCCCTGGGTCACAGAATGGCAAGGCAGATGCGCTGTCTCGGCGGTATGACACGGAGGAGAGGTCCGTGGAGCCCACTCCCATACTGCCTGAGTCGTGTCTGGTGGCACCGGTAGTGTGGGAGGTCGATACTGAACTCGAGCGGGCGTTACGCACCGACCCTAGTCCACCACAGTGCCCGGAGGGTCGGAAGTACGTTCCGCTCGAGGTTCGGGATCGATTGATCTATTGGGCTCACACGTCACCCTCCTCTGGACATCCGGGTATCGGCCGGACAGTGCACTGTCTTAGTGCCAAGTACTGGTGGCCCACGTTGGCAAGGGATGTGAGGGTTTATGTTTCCTCCTGCTCGGTGTGCGCCCAGTGTAAGGCGCCTAGACATCTGCCTAGGGGTAAGTTGCTACCCCTGCCCGTTCCACAACGACCATGGTCCCACCTCTCTGTGGACTTTATAACAGACCTTCCCCTCTCCCAAGGGAATACTACCATCCTGGTCGTTGTGGACCGGTTCTCTAAGGCCTGTCGTTTGCTCCCCATGCCGGGTCTTCCTACTGCCCTACAAACTGCCGAGGCACTGTTCACCCATGTGTTCCGGCACTCACGGGGTACCCGAGGACATTGTGGCTGATCGGGGTCCCCAATTCACCTCCAGAGTCTGGAGAGCGTTTATGGAGCGGTTGGGGGTCTCGGTGAGCCTCACCTCGGGGTACCACCCGGAGAGTAATGGGCAGGTGGAACGCGTAAACCAGGATGTGGGTAGGTTTCTCAGAACATACTGCCAGGACCGGCCGGAGGAGTGGTCAAGGTACGTTCCCTGGGCCGAGATGGCCCAGAATTCCCTACGCCATTCCTCCACTAACCTAACTCCATTTCAATGTGTGTTAGGTTACCAGCCGGTTCTGGCACCCTGGCAGCAGAGCCAGATCGAGGCTCCTGCGGTGGATGAGTGGGCGCGGCGCTCGGAGGAGACTTGGAACGCTGCACACGTCCACCTGCAGCGGGCCCTCCGACGTCAGAAGGCGAGCGCTGATCTCCACCGCAGTGAGGCACCGGTGTACGCACCTGGTGATCGAGTCTGGCTCTCTACCAGAAACCTGCCCCTCCGCCTGCCCTGTCGGAAACTGGGTCGGCGGTTTGTAGGGCCATTTAAAGTCCTGAGAAGGTTGAACGAGGTATGTTATAGATTACAGCTACCTGTGGAGTATAAGTGTATTAACCCCTCGTTCCATGTGTCCCTTCTCAGGCCGGGTGGTAGCGGGCCCGCTCCAAGAAAATGAGATAGGGGAGACTCCCCCGCCCCCATTGGACATCGAGGGGCACCGGCGTACTCCGTGAGGTCCATCTTGGATTCGAGACGTCGGATGGGGGTATCCAGTATCTAGTGGAGTGGGAGGGGTACGGTCCGGAGGAGCGGTGCTGGGTGCCGAGGAGAGACATTTTGGACCCGTCGCTCCTGACGGAATTCCATCGGGGGTATCCGACGCGCCCTGCTCCACGTCCTCCGGGTCGTCCCCCAAGGCCGGAGTCGGCGCACGTCTGGAGCCGCGCGTCAAGGGGGGGGTACTGTCACGGTTTCGGCCGAGGCTGCCTCTCTCCCTTGTTCGGGCAGGTTTCGGCGTTCGTCGTCTCCGGAATTCTAGCTGCCACCGTTGTATGTTCTATGTTTCCTGTTTGATTAGTTTTGTCTGTTAGCCACACCTGTCTTGTGTTATGTCTCATTAAGCACCCTATTTAGTTTCCTTGTTGTTAGGGTAGTGTTGTGTGTAATTGTTTCGTGTCCGGTGTTTGTGCGTTACCCGTGTTTCGGTACGCCAGTTACGATTAGCTTCCTCCTCGGTTGAGGAGAGTTTTTGCGCCCTGTGTTTGTGCGCTCGTATTTGACGCCTGTGTGCGTCTGTTTGGCCTCCGGCCGTTTTTGGATTATTTTGCTCTCACTAGTAAAGTCTTGTTGGACTGTACATCTGCTTCTGCGCCTGATTCCACACCACACCATTACTACACCGTGACACTCAACATAGTATAAATATAAGACTCTGACCATAATCATCCATACATCAAAATAATGACTGACACTGACCACGTTTAAATGTGCACAGTATTCCGAATAGTTGCTCATATCCAGCTTAAGGTCTTTTTCGGGATAAGCTGTTTGCATGCACCTTTGATATCCCACTCATGAGTATGCCTGCTCCATCAATAAGCAGAATATTCCTAATTTAAACTCATATGGGTTAAATGGAATAGTAACTGAAATACGGACACTGACTGTAGGCCTATAACCTCTCCAGTGGTGTAAAGTACTTAAATAGTACTTTAAAGTATTTTTACTTAAGTCGTTTTTGGGGGTATCTGTACTTTTCTTTAATATTGCTATTTTTTTTACAACTTTTACTTCACTACATTCCTTAAGAAAATAATGTAATTTTTACTACATACATTTTCCCTGACATGCAAAAGTACTCGTTACATTTTGAATGCTTAGCAGGACAGGAAAAGTGTCCAATTCATTTACATTTCAGTCATTTTTATCTAGAGCGACTTACAGTAGTGAGTGCATTTATTTTCATACTTTGCTCGAGCTAGTCCCATGTGGGAATCGAATCCACAATCCTGACGTTGCACGTTCCATGCTCTACCAACTGAGCTACACTGGAACATGCCTCTATCAAGAGAACAGGTGTTCATCCCTACTGCCTCTGATCTGGTGGACTCATTAAACACACATGCTTTGTTTGTAATGATGTCTGAGTGTTGGAGTGTGCCACTGGCTATCTGTAAATTAAAAAAAAACAAGAAAATTGTTCTGTATTTACTTTTGATACTTAAGTATATTTAAAACCAAATACTTTTAGACTTTTACTCAAGTAGTATTTTACTGGGTGACTTTCACTGTTACTTGAGTCATTATGACAATTGTGTACTTTTTCCACCACTGAACCTCTCACGTAGCATATTATTAACTCCTGCAGAATTATGAATTTCTTGCATTGAAATTATACAACAAATGTTAATTTTGTCTCGGGAACAGGAGTGGAGAAATATGATTTCTTTCTTTCAGCATCTCTTGAATAAATGCAAATGTGCGTGTAATGTGTTATCTTTGAAAGTTTTATGCAAGCAGACAGTATTTCAACAACATAAAATATGCACCCAAGATGAACTGAAGTCTTGTTTCGTAGTTTTCTCAGCTTTTCATTCCTTAAAACCGGTAAAACTGATGACATTTGGACATTTTGCACAGCACCAAGCTTTCCACTGTTTTGGAGTTATTGTGTTTTCTCCCCAGTCCCTAAACAAAACAGACAACTTTACCGGTGTTAACTAGATTACTAATATATTAATTATATTCGAGCACTACTTTATTTAGTCTTCTGGGGCAACAAGTTATGACAGAAGAGCAGCTGCATGTATCAAACGATAGTTGACAAACAAACGGCCTACCCAATGTTGTAAATTATAATATTATAAGCAGAAACTAAATTGGGGGTGAAAGTAGCCAATAGTAAATTATAGTAAATTAATTATAGTAGGCTACATTATTATGGAATTATTATGGTGGATCGAACTGCGCAGGTAGCCTACTTTTTGAAATGATTTGTTTGTGTCACGAACGTTGAGAGACGGGTCAGACCAAGGTGCAGCGTGAAAAGCGTACATGTTTATTTAACTCAATAAACATAAACAAAACAAGAAACAACGTAACGTGAAGTCCTCAGGCTATACACATACAAGCCTAACACAGACCATAAACAAGATCCCACAACTAAGGTAGGCAAACAGGCTACTTAAGTATGAGCCCCAATCAGAGACAACGAGCGACAGCTGCCTCTGATTGGGAATCACACCCGGCCAAACCTAGAAATACAATTCTAGATCCTAAACATAGAAATTCTAACATAGAGTTGCACACCCTGACCAAACTACCTAGAGAATAACAGTCTCTCCAGGTCAGGGCGTGACAGTTTGACAATCAGATGAAAATATCACGACACAACACCCATGATTTTTCTAAATTGACCCTGCGCAGACCGCAAAACCAAAAGTAAAGGGGATAAGATGTTTACTTGTCACAGTATCCCGTCTTAGATCAGCATATCCCGGGCATCTTATCCGGGTTTCTCATAACCGGGATATAAGCTTTTTCAGGTTATTGTAAATGGGATATAATATGTATGTTTGTCAATTCAAAAACAGAATACTTGAGTATCCCGAATAATAACGGGATATTGGTGTGCATGTAAACGTGGTCATTTATTCAGAGCAGTACCACTCTGGGAAGTTAATAAGACCTATCCACAGGACTCATCCTATCCTCCATGTGCCTAATAAAACAGGAATATATTGCAATACATTTAAATGTATTATTGAGCTGCAAATTATAGTACTTGGACGATCACATTGACCAGAGATTAAATTTGAAACAATGAATAGGCTCCAATACTAGCAGAGGAGTCAGTTGTATTGTAAATACGAATATAATATGTTTCTAAACATTTGTACATTAATGTGGATTCTACCATGATTATGGATTTTCCTGAATGAATCGTGAACAATGATGAGTTAGAGGGTATGGATGATTTTCGATATATGGATGATTTTCTAGTACATATGTTGTAGAATTAAACACCTACATGCCTTAAATGCTTATGGATTGAGAACCAGTTGAAGGGTTAAAACAGAGCAGAGACATTTCTTTAGTGCAAACGCTGTGCTTTTGATAACTCCCTGCAGCTGGTCTGGGTATGTCAATGACATGTCATGGAGATACAATTCCTCGTGGTGGCTGTGTGGAGATTGGAGTAACAATGGAACTAGTGTTATCATCTGTTTGTGCTTATGACCTGACACATAGCCACATGCACATCATCTCAAGGGTCCTGGGAGGATGCTTTTTGGGATTGGCTTAAATGTATGTGGTTGAGAATGGGTTATGGCCATGACATGTTTAAACCATGTTTAAGTATTAATTGATATGTTTTATAATGTGTTATGAAATGATAAAGGTAAAACAGAATGAACATGATTGATACTTTGTACTCCAGATGTATGTCTGGATAGTGAATATAGTCAATAGTGATTGTTCTTTAACGTACGTGTGTATATACATTTTTTTGAGTCACGACACTAATAAGAGACAGAAGCCCCACTTAGAGAAATGCACGTAGCCTCGTGAGTAGCCAACATGTGATACTGAAAGACGTTATTCATTCACATAGAGAGGAGTAACTATGTATGTTGTATAAGCATGACTATGCATTTGTGTCTGTATAAAAGGAGAGCTCCGGGTCAGGGCAAGCAGTTGTTCCATGGAGCAAGCACGGCTTTGTTTACGCAATAATAAAGTCTAATTTTTGGATTCACAAGCTCCAGTTTCTTGAGAGATATTTTTGAGTTGACTACTTTTGAGTCAAATATTTCTACAACATAAATGGCGAGCGTTGCCAGGAGTTCAAAACAGGGTCCAGATACGGTGGACATCTGCGGCTGTGAAACGGCTTGGACTGACCATACAAACAAAGCGGCCGCTTTTAAAAAAGGTAAGCCAAGTTCTTAATTATATAGTATAAAGTTTGTGTGGTTCGATCCGGGGCCCAGCCTCAGCTGCAGAATACCAAGTAGGTCCCTCCAAATGTAAGAACCAGAAAATTAGAGACTGGGAGCTTTTGGATTTAAAATGCATGTTTAATGAAAAGCCTAGAGGGTTGCAATAAATAGAAAATAGCTTAAGTAAGAGTAGATCTGCTCGGTCCGAGTGGGTGGATGGCCTGCTTGGGTCGGTGTGGTTAAGTGGGGTGGGTTATCTGTCTCGTTTGGGTTGATCATTTGGTCAGTGTGATTGCATCCGTTTGACTAATTCGACTGTTTTGTCTGATGCGTCTTGTACCCGTCAAATGTCACTCGGCTGCTCATCTGACGCGTCTGTTCAATTCGGTCGATTCATTTGATTTGTCTTGCTGGTCATTTTGTCTGGGTCATTTCGGCACGGGCGGCTGTCCATCTGTTTGAACGATCAGAAAATAAATAGGTAGAAGTCCTGCAATACCGCTTTTCTCTGTGTCAAGGAAGTGAATCAGAGAAGTGGGCCGCATTTACAGGTCGTTTAGGAAAGCGTGGGATAGGTAGAAGTCCAGTAAAGGTGTGTCAAGGAAGTGAATCACCTAGAGGGCTATATAGGTAGATAGTAATCCTGTATAAGACTGTTTTCTTGTGTCGAGAAAGTGTATCAAGAGAGGGGTACATTTACAGGTAACTTAGATAAGTGTGTGAAAGAGTGAGAGTGCAAGTGAGTGTGAAAGTTTCTGTCCTCGGTGGAGAAAGGTTGACGCACCTTTCCTGGACCGTTGCTTAAGTGTAACCTGGTAGGAAGGACGCACCCGGTCTCACACCAGGAGAGGAAGAGTGAATGGTGTGTGAATGCTCATAGGGGTAGAAACACACATATAGCTGAGTGATTTAAAGCTAAGAAAAACACTAGCAAGGGAAATATTCATGAAGTGTTCTACACAAAAGAAAAGTGGACATCAGGAGATATTATATTAATGTTAAGAAAAACACTAGCAAGGGAAAGATTCATGAGGTGTTCCACGCAAAAGAAAAGTGGACATCAGGAGATATTATATCAGTGTTAAGAAAAACACTAGCAAGGGAAAGATTCATGAGGTGTTCCACACAAAAGAAAAGTGGACATCAGGAGATATTATATTAGTATCATATAAAGAGATTGTCAAATGACCATTAATAATAAATAAGTCCTGACCAAACAATAATTTAAAAAGCACTAATAAGTTTAACAGCAAAAGCGAATACTAATATAAAAATAATTAAGAAGGAGAAATAAATAAATAGGACGAATACTAAAATAGATTAAAAATAAGTTAAAAAATACAGGCCATAAATATTAATAAAACGGCGGTAGAAATACTGAGTGCTAGGTATCCCTTAGGCAAGGGAGAAATAGCGAAAACATCTGAAAAATGGGAGAAACGCACCAGAAAAATGGGCACCAAATGGCCAGAAGGAGGAACATTTGATGTCACGGTGTGTGAGGAAATGGAAACACTGATAAAGAACTATAAAGCAAAAGACACAGGAAAGAAGAGGAGCGCCAAAAGAGAAAGAGAAAAAGAAGTACTCAACATGTTCAAAATGGAAGGAGAAGGATTGCTAAAGAACATGCAAGAAGCCAGAAACATGTTGAGAAAAGATGATGAGAAAACAAACAAAAAGAAAGCAGATTGGTCTGTGGGACCCCCACCATATGTTGGTGGACAATATCCCCAGGTGTCCGGAGTAGTATCAATAAAAAGAGAAATAGAAATGGAAGAAGAAAGACCCTTGTTTACATCCTCCCAAAGGATGGAAAAAGACTCAAAGAAAACAGAAGGAATCAAGCGAAGGGCAAAAATCAAGCCAAATAGATTGGACTGCTATGGAGAGCTGAGGGAAGCATTGGGAAGAATGAAAATGACGAAAAGAGATGATGGAGATCTCTCAGATGAAGAAATGGCAGATATTGAAGCAACAAACGAACTAATAGAGAAAGAAATGGACAGGATGAGGAGAATATTGAGAGAAAAGGAAGAAGTAGAGAGGGAGCAGAGTGAGGTAAGACAGCGGACAGGCAGAGACCTAGAGGAGGAAGAAGGAGCAGCAGCTGAAATATGGGGAGATTGCAATCAAGGCGTAAGGGAAGAAAGATTGAGGAATAGGATAACATTGAGAAGACCTGAAAAATACAAGGGACAATATCAAATTCTAATAAAAGGTACACAGGCTCACTATGTTCCTTGGGGATCACAGGACCTGGAAGGATTGGTTGCCCGTCTGCCAGATTTGCATGATGGGGCAGGAAAATGGACAAGGATTTTTGAGGAACAAACCATGGGGAAACTGCTGGCTGTGGGGGATCTGAAGGCACTGTTGGGAAGGGTGGTTGGAAAGGCAAAAATTGAGGATATACTGGGGAACAGTGACCTGAGGAGAGAAGTGAGTGACCCACAAGGAGATGGGATGGACTTTGATTCACACCGCCCTGAAGTCTGGCGAGCACTGAGACTGGAATATCTGGCAAGAATTGACCCCAAGTCACTGAAAGTGGGACACTGGGAGAAACTAAGAATCCAGCTGCCTATCTACATGAACAGATGAAACGATGGAGACTGGAAACAGAACGAGATCCAGAAGGGGACCCACTGATGACAACTCTATTCTGAAACTCAATAATAGAAGCCATGCCTCAATCAGTGAGAAGCAGGCTGGAGGATGTGGTGGGACTAACCTCAAAGACACACAAAGAATTCTGTGACCTTGTGATACATGCAGTAGAAAAACACAGAAAAGATGAACAGAGACTTAAAGAGCAATGGAAAGACATTCAGAGCAAGCTGACTCAACTCCAATTGGAAGAATTGACAAACAGAGGGAAGAAGAAAATCCAGGCCCCAGTAACAGTACCTATGACTGAAACAGTAATGGTGGCTGCAGTCACTCCAGGAGGGCCATATCCGCCTCCAGCGCCGCAGGCCCAAGTGCAACCCACATCACCAGTAGTGAATGTGTATGCACAACAACCCCGACAATGGAATAATAATAAAAAACAGCAAAAATCTCAGCAATACAATAACAAAGGAGGAAATCGGGACCCACAAGGGCCACCTGGAATTTGCTGGGGATGCCAACAGCCAAGGCATACCAGACGAAACTGCCCCACAAACCCCTGGCAACAGCCGGAGAACAAAAATCAAAGTAATTGGAAGCAGACTGACGGCTGGCAACAAAATCAGCAACAAGTCCAAGGTCCTGTGAATCCATGGGCAGGGCCTAATCAGGGGTACTAGGGGTGCCCAGAGAATCCTACAGGGGAGGGTCAGTTTCCAGTACTAACTACACGAGCTGATCAAGAACCTATGCTGCAGGTTCAAATAGAGAACAGAGGCACACCCATGATGGTTGATACTGGAGCCACTTACACCTGTGTAAGTCCAAATTATGCCTCTCACCTCCCCATGTCTGGCAAATATGCCAAAACTGTAGGATTCTCGGGACAAACGCAGTTAATTCCAATGACAGCTCCAGTTCGCCTGATAGCGGATGACAAATCCGCAACCCTCCCTATACTTGTATCAGAACACACCCCTGTCAATCTATTGGGAAGAGATGCCCTATGCAAAATGGGTATACAAATTCGATGTTCCTCCGAAGGGGTAATTATAGACAAGGCAGGGTTAAACTTACAAATGGTAACAAAACAGGATACAGCAAATGTCTATTGGTTAGGGGATATTGAGACAGAAGTAGATAGGGTAGTCAGGAAATGGGGTAGGTTTATTCAGGCTCAGATACCAGAAGCAGAAAGAGGAAAGTCAGAATATCACTGCACCATGCAATATGATCCCTATCGTGATGATCTTTTAGAACAACTGTGGTTGTTAAATGCAAATGGTAAATCGGTACCAATAATGTCTCAGTACATAATTATAGGAAAACAAGGAGCAGCAATGGAGGTGACGGACATGGATGGCTCAGACTTTGTGGCAAAATGGTACAATGTTTCTGAAGCTGCCCCACACATTACCTTGCTGGTGAACAAGGGAATGGAGGCCAAGGATTTGGGCCCCATGATGAAGCTAGCAAAAACAATTCAATGGAACAAATAAAAAATATATATAAAAAAGACAGAAAACCCATTGATTTATCATTCAAAAGATAAAGCCTTCATCAAGATATACCATACCTGTCACGGTTTCGGCCGAGGCTGCTCCTCCTCCTGGTTCGGGCAGGCTTCGGCGGTCGTCGTCCCCGGAGTACTAGCTGCCACCGATCTATGTTTCATGTTCGTTTGGTTTTGTCTTGATGTTGTGCACCTGTGTCTTGTTAGTCCTCGTTAGTGTCCTATTTAGTTCTCGTTGTGTGTGTTTGTCTTTGTGTGTAATTGCTCTTCTGTTTCGTGTTGGAGCTACGTACTTCCCTCCAGTGTTTTGGAGAGGTTTTTCGCACATGTTAGTGCGCCGTTTGTTTGACGCCTGTGTGCGCCGTTATTTCGCCTTCGGGCTTATTGTGCTTATTTTCTACGTGAATATTGCACTAAAGTCTTTTGGACTGAGCTTCTGCGTCCTGCGCTTGATTCATGCACCACACCCACCTTCAGCACCCCTTGACAGAATCACACACCAAAATGGAATCAGCAGGATCTGCAGTTACGCCTGAGTCGCTCGAGGAGCATGTTCGCGGCCAAGATGACCAGATACGACAACTGGGGACCGCTCTACAGGACGTCATCAACACCCTGCACCGATGGGAGGCCAGCGGGGTACCCACACCTCCACCTACCCTGCCAACCCCATCGGCCGGTCCACCAGTCCCAGGTCCGGAACCCAGGGGGATTCGGCTCTCGCTCCCGAGGGCGTATGACGGAACAGCTGCCGGGTGTCAGGGGTTCCTCCTGCAGGTGGAGCTCTACCTGGCCACTGTACACCCGGTGCCCTCGGGACACGAGAGCGTTTCCGCCCTCATCTCCTGTCTCACGGGCAAGGCGTTGGAGTGGGCTAACGCCGAGTGGAGGAAGATGGACGCCAACACCATCTCCTACGCCGAGTTCTCCCGCCGCTTCAAGGCCGTGTTTGACCATCCACCTGAGGGCAAAGCGGCGGGGGAGCGTCTAGTCCACCTGAGACAGGGGAGGAGGAGCGCACAGGCGTTTGCTCTAGAGTTCCGGACTCTAGCGGCGGACGCAGGGTGGAATGAACGGGCCCTCATCGACCATTTTCGATGTAGCCTACGGGAGGACGTTCAACGTGAGTTGGCCTGCAGGGATACCCATCTCACCTTCGACCAGTTGGTCTATATGTCCATCCGTCTGGACACCCTGCTGGCCACCCGTGGACGTCCCGAGGAGGGTCCGTCCATTCCGCCCTCCGGCACCTCCGAGCCGAGCCCTATGGAGCTCGGGGGTGCCGGCGCTAGAGAAAGGAGGAGGAGGAGCCCGAGGGGGCCTGTCTCCTGCACCAAGTGCGGTCATGGAGGGCACACTGCGGCCAGGTGCTGGGGAGGGTTCTCCGGGGGAGAAGACAACAGGCCACGCACTGGGGGGGCCTCCCAGATGAGTAGACGTCCCACTTACCCAGAGCTTTCTGTTGCGCACTTTTGTATACCTGTGTGTTTTCCACAGGTTGCACCTCATTCCCAGCATATGGCGCTAGTAGATTCAGGCGCAGCTGGGAATTTTGTTGATCGGAAGTTTTGTTTAGATTTAGGGATCCCTCTCCTACCTGTTGACAAACCTTTTCCCATTCATGCCTTAGATAGCCGCCCGTTGGGGTCGGGGTTGATTAGGGAGATCACAGCACCACTTAGGATGTGTGCGCAGGGGGGTCGTGAAGAGACTATACAGCTGTATCTGATCGACTCTCCTGCGTACCCAGTGGTGCTGGGAATTCCCTGGTTAAGCACCCATAACCCTGCTATTTCGTGGCAACAGAGGGCTCTCGATGGGTGGTCTGCTCAGTGCGAGGGGCGATGTCTGGGTGTTTCCGTGGGGGCGACTTCGGTGGAAAGTCCAAACCAAGTGCCCGCACTGCACATTCCGCCTGAATATGGGGATTTAGCTCTCGTGTTTAGTAAAACTAGGGCGACGCAGTTGCCTCCTCATAGAC